>NC_090437.1:342593570-342909479 GCF_031143425.1 Pleurodeles waltl
GGAAGACTGGGACCCCTAACCTGCGCAGATGAGCTGCCACCACTACCATCACTTTTGTGAACACCCGAGGGGCACTGATAAGGCCAAATGGGAGCACTGTAAACTGAAAGTGCTCGTGACCTACCACAAATCATAGGTAACGTCCGTTGGCCGGCAAGACGGGAATGTGGAAGTATATATCTTGCAACTCCAACGCTACCAACCAGTCTCCGGGATCCAGGACCTGAGCCAATGTCAACATTTTGAACTTCTCCTTTTTGAGGAAGAGGTTGAGGGACCGAAGATCTAATATGGGCCGAAGACCTTTGTCCTTTTTCAGCACCAGAAAGTAGCGGGAATAGCAACCACGTCCTACTTCTGGCAATGGAACCCTCTCTATAACTCGTTTGGCCAAAAGGGCTTGGACTTCCTCGAGGAAAAGCGCAGTATGATCTTCCGATATCCGATTGTATGAAGGTGGTATGGCTGGAGGAGGTGTCTCGAGGGGGAGGGAGTCACCCCTTTGGGCAATTTGGAGGACCCACCTGTCCGAGGTAAGGGATTGCCATTGGGGCAGGTGATGACAAATCCTGCCGCTAACTGGTTCCTGGTATACCTGCGGACTAGTAAGATTTGGAGGCTGAGGAAGGGGTGGGGTGGACTGGGTGACCCGCTGGCTCCCTGATCCCAGGGGGCGTGGGATTTCGTGTCCGCAGCCGCGCAGAGGCTGTACATCATTCACGGGTCGATGGCAAGGGGTGAAAGTACACGGCTGGGTGCCCCTTTCGTAGCCACGAAAGGGGCAAAATGCAGACTGCTGGGGTCTAGGACCGGGCGCGAGGTCAAAGGACCGGGCCGTGGCTCAAGAATCCTTAAAGCGCCCGAGCGCAGAGTCCGCCTTGTCTCCGAAGAGACGTGTGTTATCAAAGGGCATGTCCATTAAGGATTGCTGGACATCCCCTGAAAAGCCAGATGTTCTCAGCCCGGCGTGGTGTCTCAATGCCACAGTCAATGCAACCGATCTGCTCAGACACTTGATTGTATCCAGTCCACAATGAATCATGAACTTCGCTGCATCCCTCCCATCTGTTACGGCTTGGGAAAGGATAGTCCGGGCCTCCTCTGGAACTCGTCAGATCTTGCGTGATCGTATTCCAGAGAGTATGGGAATAGCGGCCCAAAAGGCATGTGGTGTTCACGGACTGCAGCGCTAGACTTCTTTCCCAAATTATTCAGTGTAGGAAGCTGGCTCTGTATATACTATATCAAAATGAGAAATAGTGTGTACAGAGTCCGGGGGGTTCCCCAAGAGGCTTGACAGAGGCAATAATAGATAATACTAATGCGCTATTTGTGGTAGTGTGGATAGGGCAGTTAGGCTTATCAGAGGGTAATGTTAGGCATTTGTTGTACACACACACAGGCAATAAATGAGAACACACACTCAATGAATTAACTCCAGGCCAATAGATTTTTTATATAGAAAAATATTATTTTCTTAATTTAATTTAGAACCACAAGATTCAAATTGCTGGTAAGTAAATTAATTGTATGGTTCTTTGCATAGGTATAGATAGGACTTTGAATCAAAACAGTAATGTACACAGTTTGACATAAAATGGCAATAAGTGGTTTTAAAAGTGGACACTGCAAAATTCAACAGTTCCTGGGGGAGGTAAGAACAAGTTGATTAAAACGGTAAGTAAAGCACTTACACGTTCAGTCTCCAGGGCATTTGAAGCCCACTGTTGGGGGTTCAAGTCAACCCCAAACACCCAGCACCAGCAACACAGGGCCGTGTCATGGGGGTGAAGAGAGGTTAGCTCAGGGTGGACACGACGTCAGTCGCCTGGGGACCCTCTCTGGGTCGCTGGTTTCTCTGGACACGGGCCAGGGGCGTCAGGTGCAGAGTGGTGGGGACTCATGCTTCTGGAGTGAGGTGGGAGTCTCTTTAAAGATGGTTTCTTCTTGCTGGTTTAGACAGGGCCGCTGTCCACAGGAGTTTCTTGGTCCTTTGTAGTTGCATGGCAGTCCTCCGAGTCAGCAAAGGTCGCTGGGCCCGAAGGATACGTCCCTGTTCCAGGTTCTTTGAATCAGGAGACAGGCCAGTAGGGCTGGGGCCAAAGCAGTTGTTGTCTTCCTTTTTCTCTGCTGGGTTTTCAGGTCAGCAGTCCTTCTTTGTAGGTCGTCAGGAATCTGATTTCCTCAGTTTAGGGTTGGCCCTAAATAATAAATTTAGGGGTGTGTTAGGGCTGGAGGGCAGTAGCCATTCGCTAATGTCCCTGAGGGTGGCTACACCCTCCTTGGGCCTCCTCCCTTTGGGGAGGGGGGCACATCCCTATTCCTATTGGGCTAAATCCTCCAAAGCAAGATGGGGGATTTTCTAAAGAGGGGGTCACATCAGCTCTGGTCACTTTAGGGGTGGACCTGGCTGAGGGGGTGACTACTTCTTGTTTTTCTCATTAGCTCCCCGGCCTTGCCACCAAAAGTGGGGGCTGTGTCCAGGGGGTGGGCATCTCCACTAGCTGGAGTGCCCTGGGGTGTTGTAACACCAGGCTTTTTGCCTTTGAGGCTCACCGCCAGGTGTTACAGTTCCTGCAGGGAGAGGTGTGAAGCACCTCTGCCCAGTACAGGGTTTGATCCTGGTCACAGAGTGCACAAAGGCACTCACCCCATGTGGCCAGAAACTGGTCAGCCTAGCACTAGCAGTTGGGCTGGCATGCAGGGAGCATCTCTAAGATGCCCTCTATGTGCATTTCTCAATAAATCCCACATTGGCATCAGTGTGGATTTATTGTGCTGAGAAGCTTGATACCTAACTTCCCAGTATTCAGTGTAGCCATTATGGACTGTGGAGTTTGTGTTTGACAAACTCCCAGACCATATACTCTATATGGCTACCCTGCACTTACAATGTCTAAGAATTGGCTTAGACACTGTAGGAGAATAGTGATCATGCAGCTATGCCCTCACCTGTGGTATAGTTCACCCTGCCTTAGAGCTGTAAGGCCTGCTAGAGAGGTGACGTACCTATGCCGCAGGCAGTAGGCATGTCACTCTGAGAGGAGTGCCACGTTGACTTAGTCTTTTTCTCCCCACCAGCACACACAAGCTGTGAGCCAGTGTGCATGTGCTGAATGCGGGGTCCCCAGGGTGGCATAATACATGCTGCAGCCCTTAGAGACCTTCCCTGGCTACAGGGCCCTTGGTACCAGGAGTACCTTTTACAAGGGACTTATCTGTGGGCCAGGGCTGTGACAATTGTGGAGACTAAGGTACAGTTTTAGGGAAAGAACACTGGTGCTGGGGCATGGTTAGCAGAGTCCCAGCACACTTTCAATCAAAGCTGGCATCTACAAAAGGCAAAGAGGTAGCAGGTACCCATGCCAACAGTGGCATTTTCCTACATCCAGTCTTTTTGATTCCCTATGCAGGGGTGCAGCAGGGAATGCGCCAGATGAAGAAGCCTGGATGACAAGGCTCTCAGGCATGGGGTGTTGGGTGAGGAATTTGGGGTCTGATGGTGCAGGCCCATGGCTGCTGGCAATCATCCTATTAACAGGAGCCCCTGTGCTTGGTCTGGGCCAAGTACCCAAAAGGATGTCGGTCAGTGCTTTATTAAAGGGAAGAAGGGGCTCAGAAGAGGAAGACCCCGGCTGAAGCACGTCGGTTAGGATATTAGGCCTAACCTCCACAGAAGATAACTCGAGGTCCAGGAACTCAGCCACCCTTCACACTACCATGGAAAAAGAGGCACCCTCCTCAGTAGCCACGGTAGGAGGAGAGAGCATACCAGTGTCAGGGGACATGTCTAGACCACTGGCATCACCTAAATCCTGCACCCAGTCCATTTGGGGATCAAGCTTGTATTCTAAAGGGTCCAGTGTCCCCTCCATACTCTCCCCATATCCATACCCACAAGAATAAGGGTCTGTATCAACCCTGGGTCCAGGAGAACCCATAGAGAACGGAATCGGCTCCGGGTCGTTGGGTAGGAGGATGGGACTGATGTTGATTGTGGGCCCAACCGACGTCGGGAGCGTCGACGTCTGACCCGATGCCGGGGAAGGTAGCTGTGGCACGACCGGTGTCGGGACAGATCTGCGATTGGGTTTGAAGGGGCCTCCAGAGCCATGGCCGATACCGACTGCTTTGAACCTGAGGGGGGCCCCACCGACTCACCGGCGCCCGAGGGCGCCAAAGGTGGGTCGGTCTGCCCAAAAATGAGGCACATGGACTCCTAAAAATTCATTAAGCTGGGCAGGTGTGGCTCCACCTCTTGGGAAGTCGGGGGAGCTGGGAGCCGACCCAGATGAAGGCTACAATGACAGAGGCCTAGAGCGTCACTGCTCTTACCATGTAGAGTCGTCCAAGCGGGGTCGCTTGTCCTTCTTCTACTTCTTTTTGTGAGCCGAATGTCCAGATGACTTGGAGGATGAGGAGTGGTGGTGACTCCTCAGCCAGGCTCGAGCCCTTCCTCTCGAATGAGACCGAGAGCGCTGCAGAGTCGAGTGTCAGGCCGCCATGAGCTTTAGGGACCGTTACCTCAAAGCTTTCTGGTCCATGGCCCGACACTCTGAGCACGACTACGGGTCGTGATCATGCTCCAGGCACCAAAGACACATGAGGTGTGGATCCGTCACCAACTTAGTTCGGTGACAGGAGTCGCAGGGCTTGAATCCGGTCTTGCAGGACATCCCTCAACGCATCTACGAACTTGTCAAAAAACTTCAACAAAAGTGTTGACGTAGTCAAAAATTGACTGAGGTAGCTCTTTCAGGATCTGCGCGTAGGCTGGCGTGGAAAGAAAAGAACTGACATCAGCGTGCCGGGTTTGCACCTATATATGACCGTGACGTCATCACGGCGAACACAACATCAACAACGCCCGTGAAGTTGACTGACGCCACCAGAAAAATCTCCAGATCCAGTCTGACGCCTGGGGAAATTCAAAGGTAAGGAATCTGCAACTGAAAGTCTCTATCAGATATTCCATTATTTAAGTGGGGGTCGCTCCGGCTACCGGAAAGGTAGGGGGAGACGTGAAGTTGGCCCTGGCAACGGCTCTGCGGAACCGTGCTCGGAACTTCGACGTTTCTGAGACGTCTTGTCAGCCAACACGTGTGGCAAAGTCGAGATGATCTTCTTCCTGTGCCTCTGCCCCGAGTGCCCTGAGGACCTCAAGTGGGACAAAGAGGACTTAGGGCTCCTGGAGTGGTTCTGCAACCTCCTCCTTGAGCGTGACCATGACCTCCAAGGAGTTGTGCGACCAAAGTCGACTGCCGGGCCGCCATGAGCTTTAGGGACCGCTCCCTCAAAGCTTACGGGTCATGGCCTGGCAGTCAGAGCACGACTTTGAGTCGTGGTCCCTGCCGAGGCACCAGAGACATAACTGATGGGGGTCCTTCACAGACATAGGCCGATGACAGGTGCCACACGGCTTGAACCCCGTCTTCCTAGATGGCATATTCCTCGCACAGATGACAAAAATGCTTGACAAAATGTCAAAAAAGGCTTGCCAAAAAAGGCAAAGGGTAGCTCGATCCCAGACCTTTGCTTAACCAGCGCAGAAATAAAAGAACTGACGTATGCGCGCCGGGGTGGTGCATTTATAGGCGACAGTAACCTCACAGATAGTTCCAACGACGCTGATGAAGCCACGCAGAGCCAATCCATGCACGCGGATCCGAACTACGCCAACTGACGGCGCGAATGTTATTGCTCAGCAAAAAGATTCCGGATTCAAAGCTGGTGCCAGGGAATTCAGCAGCTAGAAGACTGTCAGATATAGTGTTCGGGATGTTACTATCCTATTTCTGAGGTGTCCATTTCTTTTTGTAAATAAAACAGTCTGTGTAGTTCACTGAGGAGGGAACTTTAACAAGTTACTTATCTTCAGTAACCATCTTTCTGGTAGATACTCTATCTGCAGATTTCTTACCTATTGAACCTTCTCCAGGCCCCAGATTGGATCGAGTAAGTTAAAATATATCTCCTGTGCCAGCAAGACTGCCTCTGCTCTGACTGAGTTCTACTACAAATATGAAATCCTACAGCTGTGTACGATGTTACTGAGGAATACTGAAGTCACCTCTATGTGCTTTTTTAACACACTCTCAGAGCCAGTGACAAGACTAATGAGACTGACAATTGCAGTGTTTCAAAATTAACTTGGGACTCTATTAAATGCTGCATTGGCTCAGTGAGGAACCCATAATAGGATATCCAAAAGAAATCAATATTACATCTAAGTAACTTGTTCCTTGATTAACCCTTCTACCTACAGATTCCTCACCTCCTGGGTCAACACTCAAGCAGTACCTCTTACGTCTGATGAAGGTAAGGACTGAAACCCATGTTTCAGCCTGACAGATTACCCAGGACAGCAACAGTCTTGGACAAGGATCATGAAGCTGCCTCTGTCATAGTGGGAATGGACCTAATGATCTCAGGAGGCTTCTTCTTGGCAACAGCATAGGAGATGCTTAGCAATGGCCATGTCTGTAATGGAATCAGCATCCTATAGTCACAGTGAGAGAATGAGAAGTGTTTAAACGGGCTGCCTCAACTTCTTAGATTCATGCAAATAATCATGAGGAAAGGACCCACTATTTCTTGTTTTTCAGTCTCTCTAGTCGACTGTGTACAGTATACAGTAGCCTTAGGGATTTGTATAGGACTCTCAGCTGCTAGAATTACTAGCAGCAAGGTTCATAATAGAGTTCTCTTCCAGGTACCTGAAGTATCTGGACTGGCTCATCCTAAACTACCAATGGAGGTCTTTGATATTTTTTTTCCTTTTTTTCGGGGGACATCCTAAAGCTAAAATTATCTAAGGTGCACTGATATTCATTTATTAGGAGACCACTCTGACAATACTAAAAACAGGTGGCGATATTGTATAAGAGAGTTAGTATCTCTAGCAACACTGAGCCAACCTTTTTTAGTCAATATATCTAAGCATTGAGTGGTCATTTGGCTTTCAGCAGACCTCATTGAGGATCCCACCACAATCCCTCGGTTTATGTGAACTCTTTCACTACTTGGGGGTACACTTAGTGTGAATCTGTCACACAATCAATCCAGCATGCCATAGATATAGACCTACTGTGTTCACCGCTAGCAAGTTGTTTATATCAGTGTTTTTTCATGCTCTATCAGGATAAGGAGGTGGGCAGATCTAACTGCCACACACAGTTCTAAGGTCTACGTTCAGCTGGAAACCTCAACCCCTCCTGTTCCTGAATAAGCATACCCAAAGAAAACCCATCAACAAATTGAGGGACGTGCAAGGATCCAGGCAGTGCAGTCTCTCCACTCTGGTCAGATGAGAAGGCAGATAGAACGTTGATTTCTGACCACGTGAAATGAAGAATTCACCTTCAGCAGGAAGGAAACCATCGACCAAAGAACCAATCTGCCTTGGAAAAATGAGGTAAAAAGAGAATGAACAGACAAAGCCTAAAGCTCCCTAACACCTTCAACAGGAGAACTGGCAATCATGAATACAGCCTTTATCATAACTAATAGCAAAGAGCAACTGTGCATGACCTCAAAAGGTGCACCCATCAAGAACATAAGCACCATATCTAGGTCTCAAGGAGTCATGGTAAAGGGCGAAGGGGTAAACAAATAAGCCAATTACTTCAGAAAACACATATTAGGAGGCTTCAACAACAATGGTTGATCTGGCAAAGAAAAGCTGAAAGGGCCAACAGATAACCCTTAACAGTGTCCACAGCAAAGCCATGCCAGGCAAAGGAAAGTGCAACGTTCAACACATCCAATAAATGCTGTTTGAGAGGATCAACTTCTCCCTCAGCAAACCAAGAAATGAAATGAGACCAATGTGCAGAACCAACATATTTAGTAGAGGGGGAGGTGTCCTGTGCTGACAAGTTGAAATTTATCACCACTGCTGTCAACTCAAGTGAGCTCAAACTGGCTTGTTGAACCTCAACGTAGGAAGGTGGAGTCTCTGGAGGTTCACATGCAGAACCTGTCCCTCCCATTGCAAGAGGTGGTTTACCCTGAGCTGAAATGGAAGATAAAGTGACACAGACAGGCGGACCAGATCCGATTACCACACCCTCTGTGGACAGTCCAGCATGATTAAGATCATCTACATACAGTTCTGGCATAGCGCCCTCAGCCCCCAAGGAATTACATTTGAGGTAAAAAACCCATAGTGGGTTTGGAAGTCCCATTTCTGGAGGAACATGTTTGAATGTTCCCTCCAGGCATAAATGTACAGCACATGACCTTGAGTGGTGAAGACATTCACCAGAGAGTTATCCCAGTGAATTGGACTGAACTACCTCCAGGTGAAGATGTAACTTGTGATTGGCAAGATGAAATTAAATTAGATTTTCTGCCCGCACGTTGAGTAAGCCCACTAAAGGTTGGTCAAACAGCACAAAAGTTTAAAAAAGAAAACATCTAATTTTATTTGTTTCCTTACACTAGAAACATTAGAAAAACATGTAGGTGCTCCATGTGAGGATGCAGTGCTAGTGAATGGTGACAAAAGTGTAAGAGGTGCACAGTTTAGTAATGAAAGACAAATGGAATTATGGCTTGTTTCAAACACTACGTTTCTACAGCAATTACAATGTTAATTTGGAGTTTATCATCATCATCAATGATGTGCAAGCATCTGAATGTGGTCTAAATCAGTCACAGAGTCCCTCAGGTATGCCATAATGCTCGACCAAGGCAAGGGCTTGTAAGGACAACTTTTCCAACAACTTTTGTGCCTGGTGTCTGAATCTGACGAGGGTAGTCTTTGCCTGCAGAAAATCTGTCACCTTCTGTAAAGGATCTTAAGTCATCACCATTCACTTAAGATCTGTTGGAGGAAGAGTTTCTGCCAGAGCCAAAATGGTGTCAGAAAGGACTTAACGGTTCAACTGGTGTAGATAATGAAGCTGATGCTATTACCCGTCGGGCTTCAATGGCTTCTTGATTTCCAAAGGCACAGCAGAAGGAGCTGAGATTCAGCAGCAGAAGGCCAGCATAGCCTGCTTGAAAGCTGCAATTTGGAGCAGGGTTAATGTAAGGGGATGGAAGCTCTGAAAATGGAGCTGGGGGCTTTGGCCTGAAGCCACCAGCCACATCTCCACCAAAACTGTCATAGTTGACAATGTTGTGGCTAGGGTCCTAGAACAAATTTACTGGAATATGCAAGCTCGTACTGAAGGGGCACCACGAAGCTGGAGTCCTTCCTGTGATGTTTTTTTTTTTCCCTTTTTGGAGGGCTTATCCTTGGGACTGGCCTGCTTACAAGATTTGTTGTTCGAGGGCAAGTTAGAGACTATTTGGATCTGGACCAGTCTGGCATTTAGGAGCCCATGCCAAGAAGTGCTTTGCCTCCAAATCCTTGATGACTTTAGTGTGCATGATACCACAATTTTAGCTTTACATGGAGTCATGTTTGAGCCAAAAGAGAACATATAGATGTTGTGAGGATCCATGAGTGACATCTGCTTGTGCAGAACCGACACAGCTTAAACAATCAATTTTTCAGAGGAGGAATTTCTATTAAAAAAAACACTGCAAATGACAATTTGGAAGAGAACAACCCCTGATCCTTGTTGCCGGGCACAGAACGGGAACGGACATCAGTGTGCCAGGTTGGCACCTTATACGGCTCTCTGAATCCATATCTTGAATGGAAGAAAAGCTGAGGCACCACCTGTCAGTGCAGAAGAGCTATTTCAACTATCCAGATCAAGTCTGGTACCTGGAGAGGATCCAGGAGGTCAAGAATATGCAAGTAGAAGTATGTAACAGAAAAACTGTAATTATTTTAGTGGATAAAAGAAACTTAAAATACATTGGGTTAACTAACAGGTGAAGCAGAGCAATAAAACCACGGAAAACAAGAAGAGAGAAAATACATATAAACCAAGAAAAGACATAGTATACATATCATTTAATTTATTTAAAAAAAAAAAATCAATTTAGAGGGTTCATATCAAGGGCTACAATCAAAAGAGTAACTAAGTTTATTATCGTAGGAATAAACTTACAGTTTAAAAATTTGTTTTGAGAACTTTCTGGAAGGAAGGTGGTTTTTCACAGTCGTCAGATTTTGGAGAAGAGAGATCTACAGCATGGGGGCCTCACCTGACAGTTTTTAAAGGTTAAGCTTGTTTTGATTTTGGGGTCTCAAAGGATAAAGGCCTTGCTCTTTAAACCTCATAATCCTCCTGACAGTCAGCAAATCTCATAGGTATGGGAGATGTTTCAGGTGAATGGCTATGAATGTCAGGCAACAAAATTTTAATTTCAATTACACTTTTAACTGCTTTTTTAGTAACCAATTAAGCATTTTATTGAGAGGATGATGTGGTAGAATTTTACGTGTGATGATACCAATTCAGTTGTAGTTTGAAAAATCGAACTCCAGCTGGTCCAAATTAATGACCTCCAGACAGCAAATCTTCTCCCTAGTTGCGTTTGGAAAGTGAGATTGTCACAATCCTCAACTTGCACCATTATCTGAGAAAGGGGGTGGAGTGGTTACGTGTATATGTCCAGTCCCATGATCCAAATATGCCTGGAGGAAAGTTATGCGTGCATTTAGCAAGGTAACAAAGAGACCCACTGACCTTTCCAACAAAATAACAGGGGATAGGCACACTGACAGCCAAAAGAGATCGCTAAGCACTGGAAGGTACAGACTATCTCATCACATTGGACCTTGCTGAGAGGTATGGACCAGAGTAAGAAATTGGAGGAGCTGATATATGTGCCAGAGGTAGCCCCGATAAAGAAATACAATCTAGGGTGGGTGGTGGGATAACTTCTAAGTGAATACAGCTTGATTTGTGGACTAATCTTTTTAGATCCAGCATGAGAAATACATTTGTTTACATGTCATATTGCGACAATTCTGTCACCTTGCTGTAGAAATGTGTTTGTTTTTTTTCTTTACTGTTTACTGCATTTTAAATTTGTTACAAAATAAAATAGAGTCTTTCTATGAGTTAAATATTGCTTTAGTTGTGCAATAGTTGCTTAAGGTGCTCCTGCAAGCAGGGCATTGCCTATGTAAATATGAAAGTGGATTGCAAAATTGCTAAAAAAGTAACATCTTTCTCAACATATTTCCAAATTCTATTCAAATGGCATTCCTATGGGAATAGAATAACATTCCAAGAGCCAGTTCAGCTCACGAAATAACATGATCTACTGACATAGATGAGCACTCACACTAGCCAGTAATTAATATGAAAACTACACCAATGCCATGACTTTAAAATCACTAGTAACGCAATTATGTTTCCTATCCTCCTCCCTAAACTGAAAACATAATCCTGTGAAAACCTGGACGCTGGCATAAACCTCCCATTGATAGCATTTAACGATGTGTCCAAGGCCAAGCATTTAGCACCAGTTGAAGAAAATGCATTTTTTCTGATCATGATTATTTGTGCCTGCCAATTGTTTGATATGTACCCCCACAAACAGTGAGATCTGCATATGTGAAAAATGACACAATCAGAGATAACAAGGATGATAAATCCCTCCAGTTGAGTTAGGTGTAGGACCACCCTTAACCTCAGATGCCCCATTAATATTCTACCTCATATTTCTGTGAGCACGGTGTAAGGAAATGCCTCCTTGGCATTGTTACCCCCTGACTTTTTGCCTTTGCTGATGCTAAGTTTTGATTTAAAGTATCCTGGGACCCAGCTAACCAGGCCCCAAGCACCAGTGTTCTTTCCCTAAACTGTACCTTTGTCTCCACAACTGGCACAGCCCTGGCACTCAGATAAGTCCCTTGTAACTGGTACCCCTGGTACCAAGGGCCCTGATGCCAGGGAAGGTCTCTAAGGGCTGCAGCATGTCTTATGCCACCCTGGGGACCCCTCACTCAGCACATGCACACTGCCTCACAACTTGTGTGTGTTGGTGGGGAGAAAAAGACTAAGTCGACATGGCACTCCCCTCAGAGTGCCATGCCAACATCACACCGCCTGTGGCATAGGTAAGTCACCCCTCTAGCAGGCCTTACAGCCCTAAGGCAGGGTGCACTATACCACTGGTGAGGGAATATGTGGCATGAGCACTATGCCCCTACAGCGTCTAAGCAAATCCTCAGACATTGTAAGTGCAGGGTAGCCATAAGAGTATATGGTCTGGGAGTTTGTCAAACACGAACTCCACAGTTCCATATTGGCTACACTGAAATCTGGGAAGTTTGGTATCAAACTTCTCAGCACAATAAATGCACACTGATGCCAGTGTGGAATTTATTGTAAAATGCACCCAGAGGGCATCTTAGAGATGCCCCCTGAATACCAATCCGAATACTAGTGTTAGGCTGACCAGTTCCCGACAGCCTGCCACAAACCAGACGAGTTGCTTGTCACATGGGGAGAGTAACTTTGTCACTCTGTGGCCAGGAACAAAGCCTGTCCTGGGGTGAGGTGCTTCTCATCTCCCCCTGCAGGAACTGTAACACCTGGCGGTGAGCCTCAAAGGCTCACCCCTTTTGTTACAGCGCCCCAGGGAATCCCAGCTAGTGAAGATGCCCGCCCCTCCAGCCACTGCCCCCAATTCTGGCGGCAAGGCTGGAGGAGATGATGAGAAAAACAAGGAGGAGTCACCCACCAGTCAGGATAGCCCCTAAGGTGTCCTGAGCTGAGGTGAACCCTGCCTTTAAAAATCCTCCATCTTAAGTTTGGAGTATTCTCCCAATAGGATTGGGGATGTGCCCCCCTCAGGGAGGAGGCACAACGAGGGTGTAGCCACCCTCCAGGACAGTAGCCATTGGCTGCTGCCCTCCTGACCTAAACACACCCCTAAATCTAGTATTTAGGGGCACCCAAGAAACCAGGAAATCAGATTCCTGCAACCTGAACTACAAATAAGGACTGCTGACCTACAAGCCTGCAGAGACGACAACAACTGCTTTGGCCCCAGCCCTACCAGCCTGTCTCCTGAGTCGAAAACCTGCAAACCAGCGACGCATCCAAGAGGGACCAGCGACCTCTGAAGCCTCAGAGGACTACCCTGACCCCCCCAGGACCAAGAAACTCCTGTGAGCAGCGGCTCTGCTCAAGAACAGGAACATCTTTGCAACAAAGAAGCAACTTTTAAAGAACTCAGTCTTCCCGCCGGAAGCGTGAGACTTCACACTCTGCACCCGACGCCCCTGGCTCGAGATCCAGAGAACCAACACCACAGAGAGGACTCCCCGGTGACAGCGACCCTGTGAGTAGCCCGAGACGACCCTCCTGGAATCCCACAGCGACGCCTGCAGAGAGAATCTAGAGGCTCCCCCTGACCGTGACTGCCTGTAACAAGGGACCCGACGCCTGGACCAAGCACTGTACCCGCAGCCCCCAGGACCTGAAGGAACCGAACCTCAGTGCAGGAGTGACCCCCAGGCGACCCTCTGTCTAGCCCAGGTGGTGGCTTGCCCGAGAAGCCCCCCCCCCCCCTGTGCCTGCCTGCACCGCTAGAGTGACCCCCAGGTCCCTCCATTGAAGCCTATTCAAAACCAGACACCTGCTTTGCACACTACACCCGGCCGCCACTGTGCTGCTGAGGGTGTGTTTTGTGTGCCTACTTGTGTCCCACTCAGTGCTCTACAAAACCCCCCTGGTCTTCTCCCCGAGGACGCGGGTACTTACCTGCTAGCAGACTTGAACCAGAGCAGCCCTGTTCTCCATAGGCGCCTATGTGTTTTGGGCACCTCTTTGACCTCTGCACCTGACTGGCCCTGAGCTGCTGGTGTGGCAACTTGTGGGTTGCCCTGAACCCCCAATGGTGGGCTGCCTATGCCCAGGAACTGAGACTTGTAAGTGTCTTACTTACCTCACAATCTAACCAATACTTACCTCCCCCAGGAACTGTTGATTTTTGCACTGTGTCTACTTTTAAAATAGCTTATTGCAATTTTAACAAAGACTGTATATGATATTGCTTTAATTCAAAGTTCCTAACTTACCTGCGTGAACTACCTTGCATTTTATGTATTTACTTCAAATCTTGAACTTGTGGTTCTAAAAATAAATTAGGAAAGGATAGTTTTCTATATAAAAACCTATTGGCCTGGAGTAAGGATTTGAGTGTGTGTTCCTCATTTATTGCCTGTGTGTGTGTATAACAAATGCTTAACACTACCCTCTGATAAGCCTACTGCTCGACCACACTACCACAAAATAGAGCATTAGAATTATCTAATTTTGCCACTATCTTACCTCTAAGGGGAACCCTTGGACTCTGTGCACACTATTTCTTACTTTGAAATAGTATATATAGAGCCAACTTCCTACACATGGCCAATCACAAAAGTGCAAAATGCATTTTTTGGGGAACCACTATAAGTTGTAAGACTTTGATAATGACTTACCACAAATGTCTGAAGTCGGTTTCTATCCTTTCATGCATGGCCTTTTCCACATCTTTGGCCTCAGAAGAATCTGTGCTCCTGGTTCTGATGGGTAGGAATGTAGAAGGGCCACTTAAGCGATCCTCTGCCACCTCAAACTTTACATTAGAGATGGTACCCATGAAGTTAACTGAGCCCAGACATGGTTAAAAGATGACCAGAATCTTTTTGAGTGTACTCAAAAGGGAGTAAAGAGCCCACCTCCTTTCTGGGTATGATGGAACTTTTATGCCGCTTTATCTATGAGATCACCGTTGATATTCTGTGGTCATCAGCAACTGCATCTGGGGTTGCAGTGACAACACCTTTGGATGAAAATATGCTAACTGAAGTGCAGTCAAAAAGCCCTTTCATGTGTCAAAAACTGTTTGGTCCTAAACTAAATTACCTTTTACAAAAAGCTGCTAAAGAGCAGATGTTAGTCCAGCCTTTTTGTGTCAAACCAATCTATGTCCACTTCCATTCCTTTGTGCTCAGAGGTGTTCTGCAATATCTACCACTGGGACAGCAACCATATTGAGCCGGTATCTGACATCGGGGGAATATGCTGCCTGAAAATCCCAATTCAAATTTAAGTAACAACCTCTAACGGCATGACCATGCCTCCTTATTTCCTGTGGGGGTAGCTGCCTTCTATTTTCTAAAGTTTGGCAGCATATTGTTCACAACTCATGACTATTCCATAGAGATACACTTCAAAGTCATTCTGCTTCATCATCTCCTTGTACAATGCCAAGCTTTTTTACAAGACATTTCCTTTCTTCGAGCCAAAGGGGCAATAATTCTGGCTCCTCAAGAGCAATGGACTAGGTTTTTATTCTATCCTCTTCTAAAACCAGATTAAAGTTTTGGATGTATTTTGGACTTAAAAGGGGTCAACCGTTACCTTGCTCATATCCACTTCAAAATGATTTCTTTATATTATGTGATTCAATTCGGGGCACCAGGGGAATACTTGGTCACGCCTGACCTAAAAGATCCATATCTTCACATTCCTATTTGTCAAGATTACTGGTGCTTCCAAGGATTTGCTGTGGTTTTCTAGTATTACCAGTTAAGGGTTCTTCCCTTCAGTCTGGCATGTGATTCCGGAGTCTTGCTGTAGGTATTCATTTTGCTTCAACTAGGGTGTTCACATTTTTCCTTATACTGATGACTGGCAAATTTCTTCCCTCCTCTCTTTTAAGGACAGAATCTCACACCATGAAGACACCTTGTCTTCAAGAGCTGTGTTGTGTTCAAAACTGAGAGAAGTTCTATCTGGTGCTGAATCAGAACTGTCACTTTACTGGAGTCCTGTTCAACACCAATTTTGCATCTGTCTTCCTCACAGTAGACAGAATTTACAGCAACCAGTCACAGCTACAGAGACTACGGACTCTTCCTTCAGCCGCAGCCAGGGTTTGGCAGTGGATGCATGGAATCAACCACTATTGTGATTCCTTGCCTTCTTCCCCTTCTTTCTTACTGGAGCCCAAACTCCTTAGACTATGACATTCACATACATATGAGATTAGCAATCCCTCCGGAATCGTTCTTGAGTCCTGAAAAACCTACAGAGGGGTGGTGTTTTAGCTCCCAGTCCCTGCTAGTTCTCACCACAGATGCATGCGACGGGGAGTTATTGGGGGCCATTTTGCACGATCAGGAGTTGCTGTGTTATTGTTACCTGAGGGAAAGTCCCCACTATTTAAATTGAAGGCAAATCTCTGCCATCCATTTGGCTCTCTTGGGATTCACCCCACTCTTTCAGTCAAGCGCTCTTAGTCAGAGTGACAATCAGGTAACAAAGACCGACATCAACCATTAAGGAGGTACCAGGTATCTGAACATTACTCAAGTTGCTCAGATCACTTGCATGTGGGCTAAAATATAGCTCTTCATGCATCTCATCATATCTTACTACAGCGAATCAGACAGCAGATCACCTCAGAGTATCCCCCTTGTCGACTCTTTTCACCTGGCAGTCAAAGTGTTTCAGTTGATAATGGCTTAGCTAAGCCAGCCCAGGCCGAAATCTTTGCTTCAGAGGACAATGCCTCACTTCCTCAGCTATGTACAGGGGTGTAGTGCCAGAGGGCCTAGGAGATTATGTCTTTTCTCGTATTTGGCCTCTGGGGGGTATGCTTTCCGCTCAGTCTCCTCCTCCCCAGGGTGCTCAGGTGTTTTGGAGGCAGATGGTGTATGTGACTTTGATAGCTCCTTTTGTCCCCAGCTGCCTTGGCTCCAGAGTCTCCGACAGTCAGCTGTTTCAATCCCCTTTCATCTTCCAGAGATTCCTTTTCCCCTTCAGTACCCTGTTCTCTACCCGCAGACTTGCACCACCTTCGGGGCATGGATTGGCAGTTGAACGGCTAGGGTTACAGTTCCAGACCTATTCTAGACTGGTGGTATTGGAAATTCAGGAGTCCAAGAATCCATCTACCATTGGCTGTTATGTGAAACATTGGGTTTAATTTGAACCCTGGGTTCGCATAAATAGGTCTTGAATCCAAGGTTTGGCAATTACTGTCTTATCCTAGAGTTCCCCTGGGATTTATTTTGAAGACCTGGGTCCTTCTACTAAAATGGTTCAATAAGAAGCAGTGCGTCCTTTAAGATAATCATCGGGGTCACTCTCTTTATTAGTTCGTTGAGCAATGCCACTTCTTAGGAGTTACGATAACAAACGTTCTATTATTCAGTACCCTCTTCCTACATGTGATCTCGCAGTTTTACAAGGTTTACTCTTGCTTTCCATTTTATTTCGGCCTGAAACTTTAAAAGGTTTACTACGTATTAGAAATGGGGTGTCTAGTTGGCAGTTGGTTTGCACCCTGTCCAAGTATGGACGGTGTGCGGTGTCACCAGGTCAGGGTGCAGGCAGCAGCATTGTCGTTGCTGGAGCGCTGTCATCGGTAGGCCCAAGCCAGCAGTGCGGGATGGGACGGTGCTTCGTGACCCTCACAAACAGTGATCAAAGGCCACAGTGCAGGCAGGATACCTGGTGATGATACTGGAGTCGATTATGCTTTCGTCGGTGGACCAGGGCTGCGATGCGGACGGGGCGGTGTTTCGTGCTCCTCACAAGCAATGTCCACAGGCGATGGTGCAGGCAGCGGTGTCGTCGTCAGCAGGAGCTTCGTCATCGGGGATGCCCAGGCTGAGGTGTGAGCAGGCGATGCCGGAGTGCGGGGCCCACAGGTCACGGTGCAAGCAGTGGCTCGGTGAAGTCGCCCGATGACGGCGTCGTGAGACCAGAGTAGCGGTGCGGCATCGGCAGGTCATGGTGCAGGCCAGCGGTGTCGTTGGCTGCAGCGCGGTTGTTTCTCCTCTTCAACAGCACAAAACACACAGTTCTCAGGTGTAGGAAAATGGCTCCTTGTTGCAGTTACCCCCCCACTGTTTGCCTGATATTGATGTTAACTTGACAGTGTGTGCTGGGACCGTGCAAACCAGGACCCAGCATCATTGTTCTTTAATTAAAAATATACCATTGTTCCACAATTGGCACACCCCTGACACACAGATTAGTCCCTTGTAAAAGGTACCAGTGCTACCAGGGGTCCTGTGACCAGGGAAGGTCCCTAAGGGCTAAAGCATGTGTTGTGCCACCCTAAGAGAACCCTCACCTAACACATGCACACTGCCATTGTAGGCTGTGTGTGTTGGTGGGAAGAAAAAGGCAAAGGTGACATGCCATACCCCTCAGGGTGCCATGCACACAAAACACTGCATTATGTGAGGGCAGGCACAATCCTTTCAGTTGTGAGTGACCACTCTTCCCCTCCCTTCCAGCACAGATGGCTCATCAAGATATGCAGACTACACCCCAGCCCCCTTTGTGTCACTGTCTAGAGGAGAGCTGTGAACAGCCCAACTGTCAAACAGACTTAGACAAGGAATCCACAAACAGGCAGGGTCACAGAATGGCTTAAGCAAGAAAATGCCTACTTTCTAAAAGTGGCATCTTCAAACTACCAATCTAAAAACCAATTTCACTAAAGGATGTATTTTTAAATTGTGAGTTCAGAGACCCTAAACTCCATATTTCTATCTGCTCCCATAGGAAATCTGCACTTTAAAGTTATTTAAAGGAAGCCCCCCCCCCCCAATGTTAACTTATGAGAGAGAGGCATTGCAACAGTGAAAACCGAATTTGGCTGTATTTCACTGTTAGGACCAGTAAAACACACCAGTACATGTCCTACCTTAAACCTACACTGCACCCTGCCCATGGGGCTACCAAGAGCCTACCTTAGAGGTGCCTTACATGTAAAAAAAAAAAAAAAAGGGAATGTTTAGGCCTGGCAAGTGGGTACACTTGCTAAGTTGAATTGGCAGTTTAAAACTGCACACACAGACACTGCAGTGGCAGGTCTGAGGCATGGTTACAGGGCTACTAATGTGGGTGGCACAACCAGTGCTGCAGGCCCACTAGTAGCATTTGATTTACAGGCCCTAGGCACCTCTAGGGCACCTTACTAGGAACTTACCAGTAAATCAAATATGCCAATCACGGATAAACCAATCAATAGTACATTTTCTATAGAGAGCACTTGCACTTTAGCACTGATTAGCAGTGGTAAAGTGCACAGACACAATAAACCAGCAAAAAAAGACCAGAAAAATTGGAGGGAGAAGTCAAAAAGTTTGGAGATAACCCTGCAGCAAGGGCCATTTCCAATACTATGGCTATGTCTGAGGCTTCAAAAACTACTGTCCTTCGAGGTTTTCAGTAAAAGTTGCATTTCTAGTAGCCATTACCTCGGCCCGTGGATTAGGGGAACTGGGGTAATTCTTTCCATTTACTTAAGGTTTTCTATTGTTTATTTTTTCAGCTTGAACCTGGCCTTGTAGCATAGGCTCTCATTATCCTAATGAGACCACTGGATTTGGGCGGCAGAATAACTTGCACTGTGGGAGACTGAGTCTAAACCCACCACAGGTGACACCTGTCGGCCTAATCCGGGTTTTGTTCCGGCTAACTAGCAGTGCCTCATCTCCACCATAGAGCAGGGATGATAGGGCAACCGAGCGCATGACAATTGACTCCTAAGGGAAATCATGGTCACTCAGCTTCTCTCAGTTACATTAGTCTCACATATGCAAGGACAATCAGAGGCAGAATATAGTTCAATAAGGTTTTATTGAAGTAATTGCATCTTAGATAATAAGGCATGTAATGCAATAACTAGGACGATGAAGCATGACAGGATTAAAAATGTGACAAGGGGAGTAAAGCATAAAAATAACAGTACCATATTGTCACTACGATCGTTAAGAATAATCCTACCTAGGCTATGTTAGAGCATCGCATGTTAAGCTCTAATTCTGCCCTTCAGGTTACCCTGGGAAGACATCATCCCTCATACCTGAGCAAGGGGCCTATAGTCTACATGAGCAGCTGCAGCAAAGCACTCAGCAATCAGCATACGGTCGTGGTCATCTGGCTGGAATCTCCCTTGAATGTACATGGGTCAAAGTAGTGTTTTTATAATAAAACAGCTGATGTTCCAAGAAAGGATCCCCACGAAAGAGTGTGTATGCTTCTGTGAACATTAGAGACAAAGCGTACCACATTTACTGGCAACCTATCTTCCTGCAGCCTTAAGAAAAGCACTGAGTGAAAGAAATGTCTGTTTGAGAACCCAGTGCTGGCCTAGGCAAAGAACAGCTAGACAAAATAAGAAAAGACTGCAACTGTGGCTATTGTTACAATGATAACACAAAGCTGAATAAAATATGTCTAGGTTAAGTGCACAGCGGCAGGCCTAGTTTGCTAAAATAACGTGTGTAAAACTATAACTAAAATGGCTACACAACAGCCTCAGCCTTAAAACTCCTTCCAAATATTGTTTACCACAGGAATTCGTGCACCTGGTGTCTCTCCCTGAAGTGTCAAATGATTCCCATCACTCTTTAGATGTTTGTAGACTCCTCATGATCTATTTAAAGAGGACCAAAAAACTATGATCTTCAGAACCTCTTTTGGTCACTTTTCAAAGAGCTGATATGGGAAAGATGCACTCTACTGTGATGTTCACGCTTTAGGTTAAGGGTGGCTATAATTCAGGCCTATTCATCACTGAAGGTGCCGAAGAAGGGTGGGGGCGGGGAGGGGATGGGGAACTCCAGTGGAAGTTTTTACTCACCTTATGG
This sequence comes from Pleurodeles waltl, assembly GCF_031143425.1. Classification (NCBI taxonomy): domain Eukaryota; kingdom Metazoa; phylum Chordata; class Amphibia; order Caudata; family Salamandridae; genus Pleurodeles; species Pleurodeles waltl. The sequence continues at coordinate 342,614,098 of NC_090437.1, forward strand.
CTTGCTCTTGTAGGGCACTTATGTGATCACAGATGTATTCCAACATCTTTGTCTACCACTACTGTCCAGATGCCTTTAATTCAGAGAAGGGTTGTTTTGTTACCGGATGTTCATTGTTGCTTCTGTTTAGACACACCCAACTAGCTTTACTTCATTACATTCCCATTTATAGAGTTTTTTCTGTGTTTTGTACAATGTCACGTATGTAAAACGTGGGATGTGGAATACAGATGAGGACATAACTTACTAATTACTTATCGGTAATCTTCATTACTCCCAAGTTCTAGCCTTCCTCCCACTCATCCCACTTCTCTTCCTCTGGCCCCCTTCCTTCGTTATGGGCATTACACTGGGATGGATGGGATATAGAGTAGGGATATAGAGTAGGGTTTCGGAGTTAGTGTATTTTTGGAAAGGGAAGAAAGAATTTTGGGGAACAGTTAAGACTTTCTTCCCTCTTAGGTGGTCTGCCACCTCACCTAGTAAGGGCTGGGACAGGAAGACTACACACCTGGAGTAATTCAGTTTACCGGTAAGAAATCAGACCAATATCGATGTTCATAAACTGTCAGTGGATGAAGACTAGTTAATTACACTGCTAGAATTGCAACACTGCAAATCAGGTAAAGCTGAGACCTATGAATCAATTTAAAAAGAAAATGTTAGTTTGCTACAAAGTGCTTAGGTGAAAAGTGAAAGGTAAAGTTGGGTGAAATGAAGTTTGCTCCTAAACGCCAAGATTGTTCGCTCGTTGAAATTATTTAATGACTTTATTGTATTCCACGTTTTGGTATTTTACGGAACCCTCGGCGTATCCTAAGAAAGTAGACAAACCTAAACCATATACAAATAAAATATGGGTAAAATAGTGACCATAATAATGCAGAATAAAGTCAGATTAAAAATATAGCACTGGCCACAGAAGCCAAAGGTCTGGTAAGCGTCCTTAAATTGGTTTCATCAGAGGAGGCGCTCGATAAAGATGAAAAACTAATAGTTCAAAAAAATATACTCAGAGTAAAGCAAGGACTAGAAAAAGATCTGAAATTAAACCAGTCTCTCCTTCAGTTGGCAGACAGAGGAAGCGGATTCGAGGGCTGCATGTGTGTAAACCCATCTTTAATGAGCGAGTACTCAGATGATAAAGATGATATAATGTAATCAATTAGATATTTTTGTTCTGAAACCTTTGTCGGCCTTCTGCATGTCGTAACCAGCTGGGTAGGCTTCGTTAGTGAACATGCCTTGAAAAAACGGATACCAAGACAGTACATGCTTTATCAGGAAGACATATGGAGACAGAAAATAAATAAAAGCTTTCTTACCTTAACAAAGGTGACAAACTCCTCCACCATACTATTGGCGTTCATTAATTTCTTTTGCACCATTTCCAGCGCTTGCCCGCTCTGCTTCGCTAAGCCGTGAAGTTGTTGGGAAGCTGTTGCTTCCAGTTCTGTCATTGCGGTTTCGGCTTCTGTCACCTTACCCTCCAAATCTGTGACTTTGAGATTCTGGAAGACAACGCAATGGGACTGACATTGGTACAAGCGCTTGGAGACTGACATTGGTACAAGCGCTTAAGGTAAGGACTGACATTGGTACAAGCGCTTGAGGACTGACATTGGTACAAGCGCTTGAGGACTGACATTGGTACAGGCGCTTGAGGACTGACATTGGTACAGGCGCTTGAGGACTGACATTGGTACAGGCGCTTGAGGACTGACATTGGTACAGGCGCTTGAGGACTGACATTGGTACAGGCGCTTGAGGACTGACATTGGTACAGGCGCTTGAGGACTGACATTGGTACAAGGGCTTGGAGACTGCCATTCTTTCTAGCCCAGGAGCCCCCGCTATCTGTTTATGACAGTTAGAGAGCCCTGTGTCCAGACAAGTCTGAAACCAAGCAAAAGAGCCATGCCTATAAATATGCACGTTGACATTCTTATGCAGCAGGTCTTGCACAAGGTACCTATTGATAAAAAAGTGTAATGACTCACTATACAATAGTGGACAGCAGAATAACTGGTCCAATGGATTAAGCATAAAGCGGCAATGGGAGTATTTAACGTGCTTCCCTTTCAGGAAGTCACTCCCTAAACATCTTTTTTCACTGAGTCTTTCACAAATCACACGAATAGTAACAAGTGATCCCTGAAAGCTATGTGAGCAACTCACAATGTTTGAATGGCAACAATGCATATGCTAAGCTGAGGCACTAGGCACCTAAATACTTCACAAGGAGCATAGATACAACTATTACATCTTCATTATTAATGTTCAGACATCCAAAAAGCACAAGTTATGGAAAAAATAATTGAATGATGCAGAGGATGTCAACTTTAGCAATGGAATATGTTTATCATGCAGCTAATTATACAATCCTCTTCTTTTTCACTGAAAGAAAGAATAATCTAAATCTACTCACCGTAAGAATCGCACGTCCCAGCAGTTTATTACCTTCTATCATCAAGGAAGCCCTTGATTTTATTTATTGGCAATTATATATACTGCGGACTTCACGCATATGGGAGGATAGAGCGCTCTAACAGTGTACCTGAGCCTGCACAATTTTTGAGGACTTCCCCTCTACATTATTCCGAGAGCAGGGTGAGGGTTGAGTGTTAAAGAGTCAAGCAAAATAGGACTTTTAGTTTACAATGTCTTGGCCAAAAAGGCAGCCAGAGACTGGGATGGAGGCATCCAGACATCCGTGGCGTAACGTAAGCCCCCACAGCCCGTGCAGGAAAGGGGGGGTGAGTTCCAGGTGGCTCTCTCAGCAAAAGTGGTAGGTGGTTGGCCAGGAAGGAGGGCCCCCTCCATTTACTTTGCAGGGGTGTCCCCTCGGTTTCTTTATGCCACTGCCAGACATGGTTTTTCCCTTCAATAGTTAGGGATAGCCTGTCGCCTTGGAGCAGATACCATCCCTGCCAAGTCTCACCTACCACTCAAATTGTATGTAAAAACGGCAATCCAGGAAGTGAACTGGCAGAGTCGTGCCCCTCAGCTCCTGAGCCCCATAACAGTTGTTTTGCATTGGGCTGGCGGGCGGCCATTGTGACAATCAAAAAGGTTTGCTGACAACATCCAAATTGCCAATTGCAGTCTGCTGAAAATACTATGGATGAACTACGTTCAACATATATAACGTAAATAAATGCAGTAAAAGCATGTGCTTTTATGGATACACATTTATTTATGTCAATCTGTGGTATTTTATGCTTTTCGAATTACTTAAAAACAGCCATGGAACGATCGTCGGTGAAAAGCTGTTGAAGACATTTTTTTACCTGTAGAAATGTGAACATGGAGATGTTAAGGCTCTTTCTAACCTGGCGGACACACCCCACATACTGAAGGTAATTAGTAGGACTCTGATCGGCAGATCTTTCTCCCCAACAGAAGAGAAGCTGCATATTTTTCATGTCGAAACTGCGTTTGCTCTGCTATGTTAATTATCTTGTTTAGATTATATTAGAGATCTTGGTGCAGAGTTATCCATATTAAAACTGGTACATATCATTATCAGTAAACATAACCGTATTTTGTACAGTATATTTCATACGAAAACGTTGTGACTTTGGGTCCAACAGCGAATATGCCCACGATATGTGTTGAAACGAAAAACATATTTGCGTTTTCTTAATATTACAGCATATTTTAAAGTTTCTACCTGCTCGGACATCCTTTCAAAGGACAGTGAGGCTAACGGGCTCTTTGAACCATCATAATATTGGAAATAGTAGAAACCTGAAACGAATGTGTGCAGGATTGCCAGGGCCTACGGCATGTGCGAGCTGAGCCTATGCCCAGGGCGCAGACCTTAGAGGGGCGTGCGAGCTACCCTTCGCATCGTTTTTCCAGACGTGGCTCCAAAGGCAAGCGCATTTAAACGCTGTTTCTGACAGCTGCTGGTTGTGTTTACATTATCATTTATTTTATTTTATTTTCGTGGTTGTCCAGTCTCTTGCCCAGTTAGTCTAGCCCAATCTCCCCAATGTCTTTGAACGCACACAGTGGGAGAGGGCGCTAAATGTGGCTTCGCCAAGGGCTCTTTATTAGCAAAGGACCCGCTGAGCACAAGTACCACGACATTGACACTGTATTGTGGACACGTGGCAGTAACAGAGAAGAGAAACAGAGGGCATAACATCTTGGTCTTACCAAAAACTTGATAATACTATTGCAGTCACTATGACATTACTTCAGTGTTATTGGCCGCCTCTGCAGGCAATAACAGCTGTTAATTATATACCATCAATTTCGAGCAAGGTCCGTGGGAGAGAAGGGCAATTAAACACCGTTATTGTCTTGCAGCTACGGGCAATAAGGTTATTGGCACCTCCCCCCCCCCCCCTGTGTTCACCACACAGTGGGGATGAGAGACAAGCAGATCCCTTTGTCCTCACAGCAGCCGCTCTCCCCTTCAGACCCATTCTCGCAGCCACAGCCTGCTGGCCTCTCCCATTCATTGGCAAAAAGCAAAGTGTAACCCTACTTTGCCCAAAACTGTAGAAGAAAACAAAAATATCAGTATATTTTCTTAAGGTACAGCAGCATTTCGGCTTACGTTCCCCTTCGGTTAAAGCTGGGAGTGATGTACAGGTGTTGAAAAGGGTGCTGCCCACCATTACCATCCACAACAGAGGAGCAGGGAGTCCGCAACGACATAATCCTACACTGCAGGCCTGCAACGATAGCTATGGCCTCAAGCCAACATTCTGATTGACGGGCCTTACCTAGTTCAAGGTCAGGAAGCTAATAAATACAAGATGGTGTTTGTATGTCTGTCTCTCTCTCTCTAGCCATCTGACTATTTGAAGTTTTTTTTAAACTAAAAACATTTAAAGTGAAGTTAAAGCTAAAAAATAAAATGTAGGAACCACTGAAATTTACCAGTTATGCTTTGGTACTACAAAATGTACATCAATAAGTAACAACACCCACAAGCACAATGTCATCAAAGAACAAGTTACAAACCTTCAGGAACGCTCTTTCTTTAGAATACTCTAACTAAAGATTCCTCAGTTTTAGAATACTCCTAAGCACAAGATTGCCGAAGATTATTCAGTATAGCCCCTGCGTGCCAGTAGGTGGCATTGTGCAGCTCTAAAGCATCTTCGTACCACACTTGGAGTGACAGATGGATGTATATATAGACACCACTCAAGAGCTGGTAGCAGTTTCTTTTTGGACACACTCTATGTCCTCGAACGAGGAACACAGAGCACATTTCAGGAAGGAGGGACGGTGATAAGGAATTTGTGGTTAGATAAAATATCCAACTGAAAAAACATTACTAAAGGTCAATACCTTGTTCTCCCGATGAATAATTCTCATTACAGCTCCCCCCCCCTATTTAGAATAGATACCAAAGCAGTACCTCCCAAGGTGGTTGGTCAGTAGGCTGATGGAAAAAAATCTATTTACCAAAAGCATCAAGACATTTGCAGTAATCTTTTTTTGACACAGGCCTGATGTAGGCCTTTGGCTTGGTACGAAGACTGTCACCGGAATAGATTCCGGTCCAGATGCCACTGAAGTTGGCTGAGGAACTGGCATGGGCCTTCAAAGGTGAGTGGAGTTCTGTACCAGCGGCAGTACGAGCCTGGAAATGGATCACCAGGGTAACAACAGGCATCAGGGGAGTGGCCACAGACAGAAGTCTAACTGGAGGACCCTGTGGCTCCATGGTGACTGAAAGTGCTGCAGAGGAAGCTGGTAGCGTCTTGAAAATTTGTAGCATGACCTCTTCAATGCCCTCAATTAGCGGCAGGGGCTGACGACGGCCAGAAAACCCAGGACTTGCCTTGCCCAGCTGTGGAGCCAAATCGATGTCTGAAGATGGTGGAAGAAGGGGCCCTTTGAGTGCTATCCTTGTGACTTGTTGTCTGGCTTTGAGAGACCAAGTGGTCGAATTAGTCTTAGCGTTCAAATGCCTGTGGAATGTTTTTGACTTCGACTTATCTGAAGACTTTGAGCAGGGTCTTGTGTATGCAGGACCGACATTTTGACTGAGGGTGGAGGTGTTCCTACAAGGTAGAGTGGAAATGGTACTGAAGCTTCAAGCACAACCTCTTATGATCAATGATGCAGAACTTTGTTTCCCATTCTCTGATCGCTTTTGGGTGCATGAGGGTATTACATTTCTCTCACAACTTTGAGTGGGGACCAGAGAGAAATACTGGAGGGCCTGTGACTAACATCGGCTTCTTGCAGATGGGACATGTCTAAAAATCTAAATCTATGTTTTAATTTTACGGGGGAGATATTTTCCCTAGCACACAGTTTGAAAATTTAAAGGGGGTCCTCAGAAGAAAAAGTTTGGTGTGAGGCTCCCGTCCCACATTGAACAGCATGGCAAAAAAATAAAACTGTAGTTAGTGAGCAGGGGTGGCACCTATATGCGGCTAGTCTCATCACTTATCACTTTAAGGGTGGTGAAAGGTAGCCACGGAACCACCTGGAAGTAACTAGTGGCACACACCAGACTGGCACCTGGAAAATTCTAAACCATAGGAATCTGCTGTTAGAAGTATCCATCTGGAAAGGTAATTTTCGGAACCACTTTTCATTCTTTCACACAGGCGCACCTAAGAAGAGCTGATCATCCACTCAGCACTTTGTTCAATGTGAAATTCACAGGCAAGGGAATGTAACTCCAAGGACCATAGCCCTGCAGTCCTTAAAGCATTCCCGCATAGTCTACATCACAGTCCCACCAAACACTTGAGCCCAATCAAAGGATAGGGCCATAAGTAAGGCCTGGATGTTTCCGGAAAACAAAGCGTGGCATCTAATGACTATGCTGGTGCCCAGAGCCCAGGCAACGGTATTGCTGGTATGTAGGCAGGATTCAGATGTATTTCACCGCACCCTTGTCATCGTGTTCTGTTCGTGAAAGAAATTCCAGTCGTCTTCAGGCAAAGCAGACAATATCTCACTTGTCACATCCCAAAGGATGTGTAGCAGTCCAAATGGCAAACAACATTCAATCCATGGAGCTGCAAAGGAAAATACTATTTTGTCCATATTATCTATTTTTTTCGATTCTCTGCCTGCTGGAGCAGTGGGACAAGAATTTGGGTTGACTTTCTTTCTAGAGTCCCACATAATAAGACTTTCAGGAGTAGGTGACGTAACACAAAGCTGTATCACCTGGGGCAAGTCTGTGTTTAGCAATCTGATATCTCAATGGCAGAGATAAGCAAGGTTTGGACCAGGCTGACAAAAGGATCTCAGTCAAAGTTTCATTAAGTGGTAATAGGGGCTGTGAAGTGGAGGAGCTGGGTTACAGCATTTCTGTCAGAAGATTGGCTTTAGTTTGCACTGCAAGAAGGTCTAGCCCTGCTACATAGCACAACCTCCAAAGAAAAACTCTTTTCTTTAGGGGCCAATACAGGCGAGTTTAGTTCAGGCACTGATGAAGTGACTGGTGTTTTGTAAATCAACTTTTAAGCTGGCAGTAGTGTAATGAGCAACTGGTTCACCCAGTCATTGTCTTCATAGAGGGGAAAACACTTGGGGCCATATGTACGAACACATTTTCCCATAGACACAGAATGGGCAAAACTGCTTGCTACATCTGGGCCTTAAGATCTTGAACAGTAGCAGAGTCAAAGAAAGACTTTATTCTCTTGAAATACTGCCTTGAGGCAAGGGGACATGAGGAGAGTCTTCCTCATGCTGAGTTTGAGCATTGTCACTGGCATGTCGTGACGTGGGGGACAGGTGCTCTAGCCGAAGGCGGTTCCAGATCCACCTTAGTGGAATCTATTACTGGCGTTGACAAAGGAACGATCAGCGGAGCCTGCAGCAAGGGAGTCAAGGTATGGCCTGGCAATGAGACTGGAGTAGAATGAGTTGGCACTGTTGGAATCAGGGGAGGACCCAAAGGCAGAAGCCTGGCTTGAGGCCCTGATAGATCTGTGGGGTCTGAAAGTGCACCAAAGGGGTAGGGATCCAGTTGAACAGCTGCAGCGTAGCCATCAATGACTAAGGGAACTTGGAAAAATCAGCTCTAGACCCAGAACTGAATGTGGAGGAGGGGAAATGCCACACTTGTACTTCTAGTGCTTTCTTTTCTGACTGTCTCTCCACTTTGTCTTGGAATTACCCAGAGATGGTGAGGGTAAGTGAGACAGAGAACAGCCTCGCCATCTGAAGCAGGGCTAGCTTGGTATTTATGTGTGATCACAGAGATTAGCTTGGGACTCCTTGATGGCCTTGGGACGCATTTATTACATGAACCAGAAGTCACACTTGGTATTGATACACTAAAGACAGATGTTGTGTGGGTCCATGACTGACATCTGCTTGCAATGCAGGCTGCAACTGAAACTTAATCCCGTAACGGCTGCCCTCTACCCCCCCACCCCTCCAGTGCTAAGCCCTCCCTTTCGTGGCTATTTGGGGTAGTTCACACTGAGGCCTGCATAACTTCTTTTCAAGTAAGATATCTACCCCATATTTGCATTCTTGTTACCCCAACATCCTGGCAATTTTAAAGGTACTCAGGCTTTGTGGAGTCCCATGGAGGGGACCGAGAAAATAGGCAAACTATAGCTATATTTTGAGTTTTTTTGTGAAAAATAGGAAAAAAGTGCTCCAGATCCCCCCCACAATGCCATCAATAAAGGGTTTGCTGTGTTAAAGTCACAATCTTCCCAGCTTTCAGGAACAAGCAGAGCTGAATAAAAAAAAAAACTATTTTTAACAACACTTTTGAATTATTTTTATAGAGCTAGCCCAGTTTTCCTATTTTTTGTGCTCTCAACCTACTTCCAGTTTGTAGTGGAAACTAGTGTGAAATCTATGGATGATCAGGAAAAGCTATAGTTTTCTGAAAGGTAGACAACATTCTGAATTCAGCAAGGGGCATTATGTGTAGATCTCTCAAGATTTTCCAAAAGAAAAACAAAAAAACAGGTGGTTTTGGGTAACAACAGCACTACAGGACTCAACACAGTGGGTTGGCAAAACCCTAGAAAAACAACCATAGGGCCAAAAAAGCCCACATATGGCAGCGGGCATGTGTCACCAGCAGGATGCAGGAGGCCATGAGTCCCAGCAGCCTCGGAGTCAGTCTCAGTGAAATCCAGGATAGAGGCTGAAACATTGGTATCATGGCCCAAATATACTAGACTCGCTGTTTAGGAGCATAAGCCTGAAACGTCATCATTTCCAGAACAGCTCAGATGAAAGGGAGCATCTGAGAGGGAGTCAGGTGTGACTTTGGCATGCTGATAGTGAGCTCCAGCCAGTGCAAGAGGTTCGCCAAAGCCTGGAGGTGAGAGACGACAGCCAGGGGTGAGACCACCTTCCACAGCCAGTCGTTGAGGTAGGGGAAGACTAGCACCTCTGATCTTTGCAGATGAACTGTAACCACCGCCATCACATGGGTGAACACCGAGGGGCGCTTGTAAGGCCAAAAGGAAACACAGTGACCTGACAGGCCTACTGCGACCTCCAGGTAATGCCTGTAGCCAGGCAGGATGGTAATGTGAAAGTATGTGTCCTGCAAGTCCAATGCTACCATCCAGTCTCCTGGGGCCAGGGCAGATAGTACCTGAGCCAATGTGAGCATTCTGAACTTCTTCTTGAGGAATAAATTAAGAGGGTATAGGTCCAGGATAGGATGAAGGCCTCTGTCCTTTTTTGGCACCAAAAAGTAGTGGGAATAGCAACCATGACCCACTTCTAGCGTTGGCACCCATTCTATGGTATCCTTGGCAAAGAGTGCAGTAACTTCCTGGTAGAGAAGGGTAGGTGATCCTCTGTCGACCTGTTTTAAGTTGATGCTTTGGGGGTAGGGATAGTCATGGAGGGGAGTGAGTAGCCCCTTCAGACAATTTGTAAAACGTACCTGTCTGATGTTAAGGACCACCAGTGAGGCAGGTGATGGTGAATCCTTACTCCAGCTGGGTGCCCACCATGCTAAGAAGGCAGATTATGAGGGTTTGGAGGTTGCAGCTGCCAGGGGGTGGAGGACAGGCCAGACCTCTGGCCTCCCAACCCACGGGTCTGTGGGTACTGCGCCCTTGGCCAAGCAGAGGCTGAGGACCATGCACAGCACAGAGGCTGGGATGGTAAGGGCGCGGTTGGAAGCCCCTTTCATGGCTGCAAAAGGGAGGCTGTGGGTAATGAGGGGCCATGGAAAGGCCCAAGGACCTGGCTGTAGCCCTGCTGTCCTTAAATCACTCCAGTGCCAAATCAGTCTTGTCTCCGAAGAGATGGGAGCCATCAAAGGGCATGTCCATAAGTGATGAGTGGACATCCCAAGAAAAGCCAGAGGTCTTCCACTAGTTGTGGGGCCGTAAGGCGACTGTAGACGAAACCGCTCTTCCCAGTGAGTCAGTCGTGTCCAGCCCACATCCAAGAGTGAACACTGCTGCATCTCTCCCATTAGCAACAGCATGTCTCTTTCGGTGCCGATGGTGGCACCTGCACAAATATATCCCACAGTGCGTGGGATTATGGACCCAAAGACTGATCAGAAAGACTGATGACATCAGCACGCCCTGAGTGTCATTACAGGAAAAACAACCAATTGCAATGCAATGGGTCTCACATTCGCTCTAGTTAGAGCTATTGGCGTTTTAAATTCCTAACTGGACTTTTCTTGCCACATAAATTGAAAATGGAAAGTAAAACTGTTGACATAAGTGAGCTGATTTAAAGCACATGGCCACCATGAGCTTGAGTGCGAAGGAGTGACACAAAAGAAAAAAAGAAGTTCACACACAGTCAAACATATCAGCATAGTGCAGTTATCCATGTAACAGGGTCGGTGTCCAAAGCATTACCAAACAGCCCCGAGGAGTGACAAACGTAAAGCATTTACCAATGATAAAGGATAGCCCATAAACGAGTGAAGGTGATAGGTGTGAGGTGGGCAAGGTTAAAAGCCCACAATACTTACAAAAGGTCAAAGCGCTTGCGTGCTCGACCTAAAAAGGACTATCTTTTATAATCTACAATAATGCAGTCCCCTAAAAGGACGCTATTGGCAATTGTGTTGAACAAGAGAAAAGAAATGGAAAAGAAAAACGGGAGAACATAATAAAAGGGCCATACTTTAAGGCTAGGGTTCAAAGGGGGAAATGCTGTGAGGTCAGCAGAACTCAATCTGGTGTTGGGTTTAAAATTTGTCAGGCTGTCCATGCATACAGCTAAAAAAAGAAGGACGAGCCCTTAGAACTGGAAGGACAACGCTAGCCGCAGCAGCAGAACAAAAATGTTTTAGTAAAATAGAAGACAAGCTTCGGGGCACCGATAAACTAGTTTTTTGAATGTGTAAATATTTTTACAGCACTTCCTGCACATCCTCCTTCCATTTAAATATTCACGTGAGAGTTGTGAAACTGAAGAATGTGAAAATACAATAATCTCTTGGTGATCACAGCAAAAGGTGGTGGACAAGTGGTGAGTGCAAGTGAGGACTCCCAATGTCTTGTGAAACCCTTTCCTGGTCTTACACCTTTTTCAGAGAAGAGCTTGGGGTAGATCGTCGGAAGAAACCGGGAGGCAAAAAACAACCCGAGGGGTTGGAATAAATGCAGTCTGAATCATTCCACTACGCCTTTGGGTGGTATATTATCCTGCACCATAAGTGACCGATACCGTAGCTACTTAAAAAATGTATAGCTGACTTATGGAGTTTGTGGGATTGAACCCAGTAAAGCCAACTTTAGTTTTCGTTCTCCCAGGGTCAATAAAGTGAGCACCATTCAACTGGAGGATAGTACAGACTAATAGCAAGCAGCCAGAACGTGCAGAGGCACGACCTGCTGCAAGAGGGTGCTTAATTAACGGAGCACTATTCTAGTTTTAAGCAGTGTCTTAAAAAATAAACTGCTCCTTTCTTTTCACCAAAATCATCTCTTTCTTGCCTTAAAATCAGACACTCTCACAAGAGAATTCTGCCCAGAACCCTGAATATCATTTTTTTTTATTTGGAGGGCGGGGGTGGGGGGGGGTGGCGGGGAAGGGGGATAGAACAAATGAATTTCAAAGTGCATTAAAATATTAAATGCAAGTTCACAAGAACGATTCAAACATCAAAACATTGCAAGGTTTAATTGCCTCACAAATAAAACACATTAACAATCTTGATGACTTTTCTTGTGCTCAATTTCAAATTTGAAACTTACTTTTAGTATTTTTCACTACGACAAATACCGATAGCAAACAATGCAGCGGTTACAGACCATCTCCTATGAAAAAAAGTTAAATGACAAACAGGATGCATCACAAATCTGACTTCATTATATTCGAATTTTTAAACACTGGGCGTGTGTTCTAAATGATACAAGATGTTCTTTGTTCACCATAAATGTAAGTGCTCCATCCCAGGAAAACACTGAAAAGAAAAGGAGTGGCAATTGAAAAAAAAAATTAAAACAGTTGACATAAGCAAGCCGATTAAAAGTCCCATGGCGAAATAAAAGTAAAAAAAAAAAAAAAAAACAAGCACAGTCGCACTGTGTAAAAACGTGAATTTTTGAAGGAGCGCTAGGATAAACAATAGAATTAAACTGGTAGTCATGAAAAGCGCTCAATTACTGTCCAGTGAGATTGTGCTGCCTACGCAATAAAAATAAAAAGTAGTTCAGAAACCATACGGAAAACATGGAGCCTCCTATGTTTTCAGTAGTTGGCTGGTGCTCTCGAGGAGGGCTAAACACCGGAAAAGGCATGACGTATGCATGCTTTCACTAATGAAATCAAGTGATTTTAAAAGACAAGTCCATAAACCAACAAAAGTGATGGGCATGACATGAGCATGGTTAAAAGCCCACAGAGAGATTATAACAGGAGAGAGAGCACTTGCACGCTTGACCCTAAAAAATAATTAGGAAGCTTGGGAGCAGCCTGATGTAAAAATAATAAATAAATGATGGACTCACTCTGGTGCCTTTATTGAGCAATGGCCAACAAACACTGGAGAGGTAGTGTGACATCCGCACTTAAAATGTTAACAAAATGTTGAAAAGTCAAAAAAGCTTAGCTCCAGTTAAGCACTGAAGTGCATGGAGAAAGAGGAACTGACATCAGAACATAGTTGTGACGCTTATATGTGTCTATGTGTTTTCATATCAAAAAGCTGGACGGAGTCACAAAAGAGGCTAGTGTCGCCACCTGCCCATATGCAGGGGTTGTTGCAGGAGTTTCCAAATAAGGGCTGGCATCTGGGTAGTTTCACAGAAGGAGAAATATTCAGTAAAAAGTATGTCAGATTTTAAATTTTGGATGGCCACCATATGTGCCAGTACTGTGCAGACTTTTTTTGGGGCCACAAATTGACACCTTAAATGGCATTCCTGGTACGGAGACCACAAACCTAGGAAGTGAACCCAAAGCTGTTCGACGAGTTTCATTAGGCTATTGATCATAGACTCAGTAGGTCCGTTTCTATCAGTGCAAGGAAACCCTTTAACGAGGTTAGCAGACCCTGTGATAAATGTTTTTAAGAACCATTAAGGCCTGCGATTATGGTGCTCTCATTCTGCTCCTTTGCAAGGCTTTTAATTTTTTAGGTAGCAGGGACTGTGCCCCAAGTCCTGTAATAATGTCTGTAAATTGTCTCTAAGATCCAGTCAAGCAGAACATTTGGGTTCATGACTGAAAACTGGATTTGCGGACCCAAAATGGACAACAGGAAAAAAGTTCCCAAATCCAATAATGTATTTATTAATTAAATGTTTGTCCATGAACTGTGCTCAAGTCCATTTCAAAGACAGTTTGCGGACTTATTGTCCTAATATCCCTAATTTAGCCCCTTCAAGCCCATTTAAAGAATTTTCGAAAGACTAATGTCTCGAATATTGAACAGATTTACATCAAATAAAGCATGCACTTCCTGAAGTACAATTGCTAAGCCACATCTGTTGTATTTCTATTCAGCCTTTTCTTTCCTGGAGAGAAGAGCAAAGAATCCCACTGATGTTAAAATGGGAAAAGTTACTTTTTTACCCCCATCCTGTCATGACCACACAAACTTGCCAAGTCAAATCAAAGAGGTGCATGAGAAAAGCAAAGAGATATTCTCAGTGGAGACAGCAAAGCCCAAACTGGAAGAAGGTTTGCAGAGTAATCTTGCGCTTATTTCAAAGGAAGAATCAAGAAGAGAAGATCCAAGATGGCCGCTGTGAGTCCTGAAGGTTAGTTACAGTTCTAGAATAAAGAGTAATGGCACACGTGAAATAAATCAACTCTAAGTAGATTGGAAAAAACAATATCATGAATCAAAGCATTAAACACATTAATTTATCTAGAAAAACACCAAATGTGTATCATTACAAGAATTTATTACTCTCATTGGGATTCTGGAATACACAAAATAATACACCCTGTATACAATCATAAATAGAAATCTATTGCAAAGCCTAGGTGTAATCATAAATACTCCAAGCACAGTTCTAGTCTTGCAATCGGTTGGTTGCTAGGTTACGAGCCCTCCAGCTGGAAGCCTTGCACTTCAACTGAGGTCTGACAGGAATCAGCTGTGTGGAGAGAGAGCGCGCTTCAGAACAGAAACTCCTGTGAGGTAAAATTACATTTGAAGATTATATTACAGAAAACTGATAAATATTGTCAAGGTTTATTCGAAGAGTTTGATAGTAGACCGTTCCCGTGGAAGTCGGCAAGGCTACAGAGTTAATGTATGAATTAACCTTATGTTTACAAGGTTATTGTTTAAGATATTAAAGTCAAAGAAAAATCGAACTTTAAAAGAGCAAGTATCTACAAATGTCAAGGTTATAAACAAAGACCAAGTTTAAAGGAGAAACGAACTGTTAACAAATAAGCATTTACAAATTCAATGGTAATAAACCAAAATAGAGTTTAAAAGAGAAACAAACTTAAATAAAGAAGCATTTACAACTACAAGTTATCGACAGATGTCGAAGTAAGGAAGGAGAAACTAACTGTAATAAACAAGCATTTACAAATACAAGTTATCAACAAATGTCGAAGTAAGAAAGGAGAAACGAACTTTAATAAACAAGCATTTACAAATACAAGTATTGACAGAAGTCACAATAAGACAGGAGAAATTAAATAACATCAGCTGATTTGAAGAACGCATTATCACCAACTATATATATATATATATATATATATATATATATATATATATATATATATATATATATAGCAACATAAAACCAATCTCTAACAAAGGTTGAGAAGTTCTTCTAGAATCAGTAATAAGCATTTTATTAAGAAGAGCTATCATTTATAGAGAGAAGCAAGGCTACAGAGAACTCAGGGTGAGTGAAGAAATAATAGAATTAAAGAGAATTAATTGTTGAGAGTAGAAAGTGAAAAACTGATGTTGTATGTCCCTAGTAATTGCGACTGACTCTTGCAGGTGCTGTATCCAATCTTAGATGTGAAGAGGTAGACTGAGTACTGGCGTTCATCATCTCTGTGGCAGTCTCTCTACCATCCCATTCCCCTTTCCCCCTCCGGGGTACTCCGCACAAAGGATTAATATTCGTTGTGAGTAGCTCGGGTCGGGACTGAGGAGTTATCTTCTGCTTCTGAGGAAATCGAATTGAAGTATCCTGACAGATTGAAGTGCCATCACCCTAATTTTAGGGAAAAAACAGATTTCCTCCTGAGCAGAATGGCAGAAGGAATTGATATAAAAGCATTAGCCACCGTTTTGGAAGGGTTACAGAAACAATTAAATAACACCATAGAAGAAACAGTCCAAATAAAACTGCGAATAAATGAGTTAGGGAACACCGCTAAATCAAATGAATCTGTGTTTTCACAAATCCCTAGCCCTTCACAGTCTGCAGGTATATCCACTCAAGTAATTCATGCGGTTTCCCCTATTATTCCTTTGGCTCAACCCGAGCTCTTCGGTGGGGATCCAAATAAGGCGCAGATTTTTCTGACCCAATGCTCATTGCATTTTTTATGTAGACCAGTAATTTTTTCCGAAGACCAGTTCCAAAGTGGCATTTATATTGTCTTATCTGACAGGAGATGCGGCCGCATGGTCCATGCCAATAATTTCCAGAAATTATCCTGTTTTATATAATTTCCAAAATTTCAAGGAAGAGTTCTTAAGAATATTTGATCGGCGAGCTGCAGCTCAAGCCACTGACAATGAACTACTGGAAATCAGGCAAGGTAATAAAGATCTAGTTGCCTATCTGGCTCATTTCAATAAACTCATTGTAGAGACTGCCTGGCCGGAGTCAAAAAGAGCCGCCATATTTTATCGTGGACAGAGATGAATTGAAAGATGCCTTAGCACAAGTTCCAAATAGACCCACCGAAATTTCGGAGTTAATTGATCTTGTGTTACAGATTGACCACTGGTTAACTGAACGAAGAGCAGAAAAGAGAAGAGAGTATCGACCATTTCCCCTGAGAATTGATCGTGTAAGAAATGATCATACGAGAGCCGGAGAAGAGATAACGATAGAAGAACCAATGCAAATTGGTTCCATCCGAGGTCCTTTATCTAAGGAAGAAAAAGAGAAAAGAAGAGTGAATCAACTATGTTTATATTGCGGTGCATCTGGGCATTTTGTTAAAAACTGTCCCAAGAAACCCAAAGCTCTTCAGTCGGGAAAAGGCCAGCTTCATCAGTAGAGGGAGTTGCCCTGATGAAAGCAGAACCCAAGACAACTCCTTTAGATCAACTAGTGGCGAATACCTTACAAACCGCAGCGCCACATTTGGTACAAACCGTATCAGTTAAGACCCTTGAGAAGGAAATTCAAGGGATCTCATTTATGATAGACTCTGGAGCTACGGGCAACTTCTGTGATATCAAATACGCTCGTAAAATGGGTATTCGATTTATCAAGAAATCTACTTTGGAAGTAGTAAGAGCTGTGGATGGAACCAATCTTTCTTCAGGACCCATTTCCCATGAGACCGAACCAATTCAGATGCAAGGTTTTGGTGGACATCAGGAGCAGATAATCTTTAATTTGATAGATGCTCCACAATTTCAACTCATTTTGCGTCTGCCCTGGCTTACAGAACATAATCCACAAATTGATTGGAGCAAAAGAACGATCAAGATGAATTCCTCTTACTGCAAAGAGAATTGCTTTCATGATGGAGTGGAAGTGTCCACCAAGTCCCAAGCGGCCTGTTTATCATCACACTCTTCAATGATCTGTGCACTAAAGACAGCAGAAATCCCAAAAGAATATGAGGATTTAGTCGCCGTTTTTGATGAAAAGGAGGCTGAGAAATTGCCACCACATCGACCCTACGACTGCAAAATTGAACTGGAGCCAGGTGCGATATTGCCATGTAGCAGAATATACGCATTAACCCAAGCAGAGAATCAACATTTAAAGGAGTATTTGGATCAATATCTTGCTAATGGTTTTATTCGTCCTTCTGAATCTCCAGTGTCATCCCCACTATTTTTCATACCAAAGAAGGATGAGAGTCTTCGAACTTGCATTGATTATCGAGCCCTCAATCAGGTTACCATCAAGAATCGATACCCACTGCCTTTAGTGTCAGTTTTATTAGATCAAGTAAAGAATGCTAGAATCTACACCAAATTGGACCTGCGAGGAGCATATCATTTGATTCGAGTGGCTTCAGGGGATGAATGGAAAACCGCTTTTCGGACTCTATACAGATTATTTGAATATCAAGTGATGCCTTATGGGTTATGCAATGCTCCCGCTGCCTTCCAGCATTTCGTTAATGATATATTACGAGAATTCCTCGACCGGATTGCCGTGGTTTATATAGATGACATTTTAATCTTTTCCGACAATCTAAAGGGAACACATTTCCCATGTTCGATCCATCCTCACAAGGTTGCAAGAAAACCATCTCTATGTAAAATTGGAGAAGTGTGCATTTCATGTGGAACGAGTTGAGTTCTTAGGATTCATTTTGTCACCAGAAGGAGTTAGTATGGATCCTGCCAAGATAAAGACAGTGCAACATTGGCCTTCTCCTTGCAATGTCAAAGAGATCCAGAGTTTCTTGGGGTTCGCAAATTTTTATCGAAGATTCATATCCAATTTTTCTCAAACAGTTACACCCATTACTCGATTGTTGAAGAAAGGAGTGAAGTTTGAGTGGACAAAAGAACCTGAAAATGCTTTTAATTTTTTGAAGAATTCCTTCGTCTCAGCTCCAATCTTGCTCCACCCCAATCCAGATGAGCCATATTATGTGGAGGCAGATGCTTCAGATGTTGCCATAGGAGGTATCCTTTCCCAGCGTCATAAAGATACAGGTCAATTGCATCCAGTGGCCTATTTCTCTCGAAAATTAACACCACCAGAGCTAAATTATTCAATTGCGGATAAGGAGCTATTGGCAGTCAAAGAAACTTTTTGTGAGTGGCGGCATTGCATTTTGGGAGCTAAGCATAAAGTGACCGTTTACACGGACCACCGAAATTTACAGTTTTTAAAATCAGCTCGAACTCTAACAGCTAGACAACTGCGTTGGTCCCTATATTTTGCAGACTTTGATTTTGTTATCACTTTCAGGCCAGGAAAAGTAAATGGGAAGGCAGATGCTCTATCTCAAATTGATACCGGTGCAGTTAAAGAGCCTCCAGAAAAAGAATTGATTATTCCACAAGAGAAGTTCATATCTGCCATATTGTATGAAAACTTAACATTCGAAGGAATGCTGAAGTGGTCCAAAGAAGGCCAAGGAAGAGAAATCAAAAAAGGTTTGTCATACTTTAAAGGTGCACTGTATGTTCCGACTGTGGAGCTGCAAGAAAAAATTCTTCAGGCTTATCATGACGATCAATTGGCTGGACACAAAGGAATTCAAAAGACTCAAAATCTAATACAACGAGAATTTTGGTGGCCAAAAATGAAAACTCAGATAAGACAATATGTGTCAACTTGTGACAAATGTCAAAGAGGGAGATCAAATAGAACATCTTCACAAGGTCTGTTAAGACCTTTGCCCACTGCACCCCATGCCTGGCATACTGTTACTATGGATCTTATAGTGGACCTCCCTAGTAGCCAAGGTTTTAACACTATCCTAGTTTTTGTAGACACTTTCACTAAAATGGCGCATTTCATTCCTTTGAAAGAAATCCCTCGAGCCCCACAGGTTGCACAGTTGTTTACACAACACATAGTACGCGCCCATGGTATCCCAAAAATTCTAGTTTCAGACAGGGGGTCCCAATTTGTTTCTCGCTTTTGGAAGGCCTTTAGTAAAAGATTAGGAATTGATTCTCGTTACTCTACCAGTTACCATCCTGAAACCGATGGGCAAACAGAGACAGTGAATCAAGAGTTAGAACAGTATTTAAGACTCAATTTATTCGATAAAGAGAAGGAATGGCCCGAGTTGATGTGGGCAGCTGAATTTGCTTACAATAATGCTGTTCATTCCACCACTGGGTTCACCCCCTTTTATCTGAACCATGGTAGACATCCTAATGTAATGTTGGGTAAAGAAAATGATTCAGTGCCTGCAGTAGAAGAGATGGTGAGGGATTTGCAGACCACGTTAGTTAGGGCTAGAAAAAACATAATTCAAGCAAAAGATTCATATAAGACTCAGGCTGATAGAAAAAGAAGAGAGAGCCCCATTTATTCGAAAGGAGACAAAGTTTGGTTATCCACTCGTCATTTACGTCTCAAAGGAAATCGCAAATTTCAGCCACGATTTATAGGCCCATTCAAAGTTGACAAGATGATCAATCCAGTGGCAGTTAAATTGCAGTTGCCAGCTCATCTAAAGATACATCCTGTTTTCCATGTCTCCTTGTTAAAGAACAGTCCTCCAAATTTACGTCAAAACTCCCCTCCAATTCCTATCCAGATTAGCTCTGCTGAAGAGTATGAGGTCAATCAAATCTTAGATTCCAAAATCCGTAATGGCCAGCTTTATTATCTAATTGATTGGAAAGGTTATGGTCGAGAGGAACGATCCTGGGAGCCGCACGAGTATGTACATGCTTCAAGATTAGTGAGAAACTTTCATAGAACCTACCCAAGCAAACCTAAATTGGAGAACTGTTCCTTGAGGGGGAGTACTGTCATGACCACACAAACTTACCAAGTCAAATCAAAGAGGTGCATGAGAAAAGCAAAGAGATATCCTCAGTGGAGACAGCAAAGCCCAAACTGGAAGAAGGTTTGCAGAGTAATCTTGCGCTTATTTCAAAAGAAGAATCAAGAAGAGAAGATCCAAGATGGCCGCTGTGAGTCCTGAAGGTTAGTTACAGTTCTAAATAAAGAGAAGGGTTCGGAGGATTTTATGGTCCAGTGTACACCCTCCAGTCAAACTGATAATATAATATAATACACTGTTCCAAAAACTGGAACAGTGTATTATATTATATTAGTTACAGTTCTAGTCTTGCAATCGGTTGGTTGCTAGGTTACGAGCTCTCCAGCTGGAAGCCTTGCACTTCAACTGAGGTCTGACAGGAATCAGCTGTGTGGAGAGAGAGCGCGCTTCATAACAGAAACTCCTGTGAGGTAAAATTACATTTGAAGATTATATTACAGAAAACGGATAAATATTGTCAAGGTTTATTCGAAGAGTTTGATAGTAGACTGTTCCCGTGGAAGTCGGCAAGGCTACAGAGTTAATGTATGAATTAACCTTATCTTTACAAGGTTCTTGTTTAAGATATTAAAGTAAAAGAAAAAACGAACTTTAAAATAGCAAGTATCTACAAATGTCAAGGTTATAAACAAAGGCCAAGTTTAAAGGAGAAACAAACTGTTAAACAAATAAGCATTTACAAATTCAATGGTAATAAACCAAAATAGAGTTTAAAAGAGAAACGAACTTAAATAAACAAGCATTTACAACTACAAGTTATCGACAGATGTCGAAGTAAGGAAGGAGAAACTAACTATAATAAACAAGCATTTACAAATACAAGTTATCAACAAATGTCGAAGTAAGAAAGGAGAAACGAACTTTAATAAACAAGCATTTACAAATACAAGTATTGACAGAAGTCACAATAAGACAGGAGAAATTAAATAACATCAGCTGATTTGAAGAACGCATTATCACCAACTATATATATATATATATATATATATATATATATATATATATATATATATATATAGCAACATAAAACCAATCTCTAACAAAGGTTGAGAAGTTCTTCTAGAATCAGTAATAAGCATTTTATTAAGAAGAGCTATCATTTATAGAGAGAAGCAAGGCTACAGAGAACTCAGGGTGAGTGAAGAAATAATAGAATTAAAGCGAATTAATTGTTGAGAGTAGAAAGTGAAAAACTGATGTTGTATGTCCCTAGTAATTGCGACTGTGACTCTTGCAGGTGCTGTATCCAATCTTAGATGTGAAGAGGCAGACTGAGTACTGGCGTTCATCATCTCTGTGGCAGTCTCTCTACCATCCCATTCCCCTTTCCCCCTCCGGGGTACTCAGCACAAAGGATTAATATTCGTTGTGAGTAGCTCGGGTCGGGACTGAGGAGTTATCTTCTGCTTCTGAGGAAATCGAATTGAAGTATCCTGACACATCCCCTTTTCTTGCTTCTATAAGATCTACATATAAATTACCATGCCAAACGCAAATTGCATGAACGTTTCCTGAAGGTTTCAGGGAGCTTTTTTCAACTGCGTGAAAGTTCAAAAGAAAACAAAAAAGGCCATTCAATGGAAACTCTGACCTAACAATCACCAATGAGTAATATACATACATGTAGACTTACTTCCAGGACCTGACAATCTGATTAGAACTAAACCTCAACCACTGGCTTTCACAGAATAATTGCTCCATGCGATGGTTCAGCAGCTATAAATACAGTTTTCCAGTTAGATATATATTTCTAAGCTATAATCATACATATATGACATATTAGATATACAGTTCTAAGCTATAATCATTTGCAAGGGAATATACAAAGAGATACCGCTTGGAGAAAAACGCTAATCTCGAGTGGACTGTCCCTGGTGACAATGACATATTGACCAAATAAAAGTAAGACTACATGATGAGCTGAAGACCCTGTTACGAATTACGATGGATGTTTGATGGGTATATGTAATATTCAGATTGAAAAATAATCAGCCTATGTAGAGGAGTTTCAAAAATCTTTTGCCATTTTGAGGTTTCAAGCAATGGTTTGAAGACCAAACTACTGAAGCATGCTCTTGAATGGATTTGGTTCTTGATTTAGATATTCCTCCATCCAATTCAGCAATATTGGAAATAACCTAGTCCATCTGGAAACCTAGTTTAATTATATAATGATCCGTTTTAGTGAGATACTACACTTACAAATAATGTTAGCAATAGCCCCAGTACACCAATGTAATCTGGTCCATAACTGCACTGTTTTTGACAAATACTGCAAGTGGATATTGTCAAATGTACTTAACGTATAACTACTGACAAAACTAAATGGCTCTGGTCTTCTTTGCTGATAAAGAGGTATAGGATTCCTTTCTATCCAAGGACCAATAAAAAACGAGTTACTTACTTGTATATTGTGGTTCTCCAGTATTTGCATCTTCCATAGTGTCACATGCTTGAATCATCTTCATCGTCCAAGTAGGACTCTCACAACAGCTATTTAATCAAGCAGGAAAATGCTAGATTGAGCTTTGTAAGCTTAAAGGTGCAACTTTGCTATCCTATTTATATCACTTAAAAGGAACAAAACTTCAGCAAACAGGACACAGGAGAACTGACATCATTCCCCTCACAGGCCACCATACTTCAGATTTCTTATCACAAGAGTGAGTTTAGATCCTGGCTGAAGTGAGCCCACATCAAGGAGGAGGGCGGATTGTATGTGAATCTATAAGAGATACCCATAACAGAGAACCACTGTATACAGATAAGTAGCTTGTATTTTCTCCATTGATCCCCATGCTTGAATCAGAATAGAAAGCAGTAAATACATTTATAGAAATAAATTTGATAAAAACATACATATTTCTATAAAGCATAGATACAGGATGGAGAGTAGCAGGCAAAATACATACACAATAAGCTCACTTTAATTAAAAAGATGGCAGAGCACTGCTTGGCCCACTGCAGCATCAGTGTTTACTGTCGAGTCAAGACAGCTAATTAAACGTATGTTAGTTTGTCCATGTTGCAGATATGCACCAGTGGTACACCTGCAAATAGGGCAGTGGAAGTTCCCATTGTTCTTGTGGAACACGCGTTCATAAATCCGTGTAAAGGTAGTCCTGCTTTTTTATGAAAAACCTATTGCAGATACAGAGTGTATCTCACTGTTTGTAAATAGAATGTCCTATTCTGAGAGGGCCATAAAGTATTAAAAGCTGATCAGCTTTCAGAAAATACACTCTTCCAATGTGGTATCTGAGACAATGTATTACATCAAGCAAATGCAAAGCTCTCTCTGCAGCTGTAAGATTCTTAAAAAAAGACTTCAGTACAACTGATTCATTAAGGTGAAAGTCTGAGGGTACTTTAGAAATGAAGTGCAGATTTGTTGTAGGATAACTCTGTTATCTCAAAATTGTATATATGGTTCCTTGATGATAAAGGCTTGAATCTTGCTCAAATATCTAGCAGACAACAAAGCCAAACAAGGTTCACATTCATTTCTGCCTTGTGAATAGGCTCAAAATGAAGCTTCATTAATTCTGATAAGACTGCATTAAGTTAATTGGTAGGCAGGCTATGATTAGACTTTAGGAACTCCTTAATAATTCAATGGAACCAGAGGGAATAGGTGGCCAACCTTCTAAACTGTGAGACTGCCGCCAAATGGACTTTGATTTAGGGAGTCAAAAAGCCCAAAAAGTGCTAAATGAAGTACACAAAGAAGAGTCTGTTCCAGTAGGGATGAAATACGATGGATATTGGACTTAGAATTCCACAGTCAGAAAAGTTTGTATTTGGTTATGTGTGACCTATTTGTCGAGTCTGCACTGTCTTTGGCAAGGTTCTCTTCAAGGGGAATGTTACTGGCCTATGAAAGGATTGGTAGATCCGAGTACCAGTACTGTCGTGGCCATGTTGGTGAATGAGACGGCATGGTACTCGTTCATTTTGTTTAAGAGCCTCTACATCATTGGGAGTGTGCAAAAAGTATAAATAAAGAACCCTGACCATGTAACCTGAAAGTCATTTCCAAATAACCCCTGCAGTGGGAATCTGCTTGCTTGGGGTCACTGTGTGTGGCTCTTGCTATTTGCAAACAAATCCAGATTTGGAGTTCTCCATCTCTGGAAGACATTTTTTATTTGGTGTGTGTTTAGCTTCCATTCATAACACTCGTTTGATGTTTGGCTCAGAGTGCCAGCCCATTAGTTGCTGGTACCTGGAATATGTTCTGCTCTCACAGTAACTTGGTGATTAATTGCCCATTTCCAAATCTTTTGTTTCTCCTAGGAAATAGACTGGATTTAGTTCCTTCTGGTTTAAGTAGTACAAAGTTGTTGTTCTGTCTCTGTGTACAGTACTGAGGAGCGTGTGATCCTGAGGAGGAAGCCTTGAAGGTCCAAAGCCACTGCTCGTAATTCCAAAAGGTTGATGTACATACAGGAGTCCTGAGGTGACCACTTGCAATTCACTTCTAAATCCTGAAGGTTAGCTCCTCAGACTTCTAGGGATGCATTGGTAATCATCACAAACCAGGGAATTGAATGGAGTAATGTCAACCCCATCAACAAATTGTGTACCTGATTCCAGCATAACATTGGTTCTTTCATCTTCTTCGTGATTTTGACAACATCATTGAATGAACCCTGGTCCTATGCCCATTGATTGTCTAGTTTCTCTTGGAACGGTCTCATATGGAAGCAGCAATTTGGAATCAGGGGGGTTTCAAGACGTCATAACCCTAAGAAAGATTTGAAGATGTGTACCGAAAAAGACTCTCTTTAGGAGCTTGTGAACAAGAGCTGAAATCTCAAACTTTCTTCGGTGGGGAAACATTTGCTTTGTGATATGTCTAGAACTGCCTCATGAAATCCTATTTTCTTGTTTGGTTTTAAGGATAATTTGTCCATGTGGACTGTTAGATAAAGGGTGGTGGTTAGTTATAGGCAAGCCCTTATTTACTTCCGGTGACTCAAGAGAATGAACCGTTGTGTAGCTAATTAAGAGAAAATCTGATGCCTATTCCTTTAAGGTGAGCTGCTACTGAGGCATGCATTTGGTTAAAAAGCGTGGGGGCACATCTGAAAACCAAGGCTAGGATTCTGACCTGATAATGGCGACAGACACTCCAAATCTTAAATATTTTCTGTGTGCAGTTGCACTGGATTGTGAAAAGATCTGTGTAAACCATGTGAAATGATTGCTTCTTTAGAAATTTGGTTGGCTGCCATAGGCCGAGTATTGGTTTACATTTGCCCAATTATTTTTTATGAATAAAAAAAATTCAAAGAGAAACTTGTGTTTTGTTAGAAGTAGGGCACATAGTCTACTGCCCCTTTTCAAATCAGCAATTCTCATCTCCAATTGAAATAGACAAAGTTGCTGAAAGGCCCTCCTTTGGGCGGATTTACAGGAGACATGGTGATGAATCTGGTGTGCCCATTGTGCCCCAAACCTAGGACCAACTGACCTGCTGTGATATATTGCCAATATTGGCAATATTTGTAGTAGCTGAACATTCTTTCAGCTATGGAATGAGGGGAAAGTGTGGCTGGTGCAAGGGTAACGTCACCAAAGTTTGCCTCCAGTAAGTGCCTTGGTGGAAATGGTGAGACTTTACTGAGTGATGTGCGCCCTGGTAAAACAGGCACTGGAATACCCTTGTCTGATATTGGGATAACCTTGAAAGGTCTCATTGTCTGTGGCTGTGTTAACTTCAATGTTTTTAGCGTTGATGATGAGACAGCTGTCAACAGAGTTGGTATCAATGATGTTGATGTAGTGGGCTTAATGACAGTCATCAGCAAGCCGTCTTTGGTGTGACTCATCAATGATGTTTTGTCACTTGTATCAACAAATCTGTTGACTGTTATTTTGATTTAGAAAAGAATGAGTCCGGAGATCGAACCTTAAAACATAGTGAGGAAGGTTCAGAGAACAGTCTTAGTAGGCCTGAACAAACCTCCTTTTTCTTTAAACGTTCCAGAATGACTGAGGCAGACCTACAAGGTCTAGGTGGTGTCACCTCTATGCCCTTATGTCTTTCCCTTTTCAGATCCCCAGAACGCTCTTCCTTGAGAGGTATGTTTAGGAGAATATTCAGCAGAATGGTCACTATGTGGGCCTTTTTGGACGCTTTTGCCATACCTTCCTCTTCTGCTGATAATGGTGTCTTGTTGGACTTTATCTTTTATAATAATAATCTACATTCTCTGTCCATCAGAGTCTTAGCAAATAAAGTGCAACTTTGCATTCCTTGGTCTTGTGCTTGGGATGAAGACAATGCATATACTCCTTGGGGTCTTCAGAGATTAATCTCCATTTCTCACAGAATCTGCAAGGTCTGGAGAGACTTTTTAAATAATATATGTCATACTTTGTCAGGGAAAATCACCAGGGAGTGAGCCAAGGTGAAGTGTCTAGAAGTAAGGGTCAAACTATGCTTCTAATTGAAGAAAAAAGTTTCTCAGAGAAGAAAAACTAAGCAAAGTTGAGGGAAAATCCTTTCACACAACATGCAGAAAGAATTATGAGGTATGGTGGCCCCTGAGGAGAGTGGTGGTGTTTTTCCACTGTCCTCACTGGCAGAAGTTTAGTTCTTTTTAAATGCTGTGAATAGAATAACAAAGTGATCCCCTGAAACTTCTAAAGCGCAATCTAGCATTTTACTGCTTATTTAAAAAATGACTTTGAGACCCCTAGTGGATAACAGGGATGACTCAAGCATGTGAATCATGGAAGATAAAATACTGGAGAATCTGGGGTCCCTTCTAACGCTGGCAACACTAATTGAAGTGGCAAAGAAAACAGTACAGAACTATGGAGGAAATCCCTGTTTGAGTAAGATAAACCTGTAAAGCAATAATGCCAGCAAAGTGCAACATTATGTTCCCAAAACTAGGGAATCACAAACCAACACCAAGCATGCAATTACAATTTTGTAAGCAATGAATCCTTCCCTATGGAAGCGGAGGATCCAACTAATCAGACCATTGAGTTATGCTACTCCTGGGAAAATGTCATCAATAGAATTCATAACGTTCATGTTAAAATTCCAAATATCACAAGTCCACATTGTGTTGTCTTTTGAGCCTTCAACATTCGACCACCAATTTTCCCGATTTGCCTTATCACTCATCTGTGATGGTATTAAAATAGCAAAATACTCTAGGCTTGCAAATGAATATTTTACTAGCAGCCCAGTTTAAAGGCAAAGGGAAAGTTTAGTAAAAGACCACGTTAATTAACGGTTTTTCACAAACGGAAAGCCCTAACCATTCCTCTCTACTGCCCTTTATGGAAAACAGCTAAATTAGGTCTCAGAAGCCCAGTATGCACATGCCAAATTGTACCCTTTGAGAATATCACTAAAACAGATTTCAAAGCTTAACTACAGCAACACTTAGAAGACCAGGCCTTCTCAGAATTTTACCCTCACAGGCACACTGTAGTGGTTCTTTGCCCCGGAAATGGAAGATGCCAAATCTTGATGGTATTTATAATACTTTTTATTCAATATACTCTGTCTATATAGTCACTGGTGTTCAGTTTATAAATATCTTTCTAATTTTTTCCTTTCTAGTCTCTCTTATTCTTCCTTTCTAGTTTCTCTTTTTCTTCTTCTTTCTGAGTCTGGGTATCACTTTAATGTTCTCTTTATTTCCTCTTTGTTTTGTAGGTGTCTGTGGCTGGAGCGTCTCCCCATCGTGGAACCCCAAGGAGAAATGGGAAACCGAAAACAAAGGTAAGTGGACTTATCTTTTCCTTTATCAGTTAAAGGGCAAGGAGTACAGGGATACACCAACACGCTAGTGGGAACTAAGTCAAGTGACTATTCTTATCCTAACGAAGCAAGTGATCTTTGTGTGAGAGACAAACATTCTGGTGAACAGTCAGTCTGGGACCCCAGGTCAGGTAAGCGTTTATGCGAATGGACTGTTCTCCAAAACGTTCAATCTTTTTTTATGGAGTCCGTCTTATGCGAAAGGCAAAAGATAATTATACACCGAGGAGAAGAAACTAAAATTAAATAAAAAAAATAATAAAACAAGAATTCTAGCGACCCCTCTACCAATAATATCCTGAGGGATTCAACAAGCAGGCACGTACCTCCATGAGCCACGTCCCTCCGGGGACGTGGCTGGCTCTGGTGCCTGTCCGAGGTTTCCGGGATGAAGGTTCACTTTGAGTCATCCTGGCAAGCGCAGTCGTCCCACACTCGTTCTCCTCTTCGGCAGATTCACCCACCATTGTCTTCCAAGACAGCAACGCCTCCTGGAACTCCGGTTTTCCTTTTGAACATCCGGGTTGGTGTCGGCTGACGCCACATCCGGGAGCTGCGAGGCACCCCCAGAGCATTGTTCTATGTTCCCTGGGGTATCGTAACGAAGCACGGGAGCACCGACCCTGCTACACATCCTTCCCCTTGAAAAAGGTTGTTTGAGACTTTGACCAATAGGATGCCTGGAGAAGTAGTCAGCAGTGAATAATTGATGGCCTGGGAGATGTTGCATCTGGAACACAAATGGTTCTAGCTCCATGAACCATCGTAAGATTCTCGGATTGGTGTCTTTGTGACGCAACAGCCAAGTAAGGGGTGTCAAATCAGTCTGTAATACAAAAGAGGGCCCCAAATGGTAATATTGTAGTGTTTCTATAGCCCATTTGATGGCCAGGCATTCTCTTTCTATAACCAGATATCGTTGTTCTCTTGGCAATAACTTTCTACTGATGAATACAATGGGATGGTTGTTATCAAGTTCATCTTTTTGATACAAGACATGCCCCTATACAGATGTCGGAGGCTTCGGTTTGTAAATAAAATTGTCTCAAAATCCGGACAGTGTAATATGGGTTCAGTGGAGAGACTTTGAGAGTTTCGTAACTATTTTGTTGTGCATAGCTTAGTGTTGATATCTTAGAGGGTCTATCCTTTTTTAGCAGGTCTGTTAGGGGGGCGGCTAACTTAGAATAGTTCCAAATTAATCGTTTGTAATAGCTTACTAGACCCAAAAAGGATCATATCTCTTTTTTTGAAGTTTAGGTGGGTATTTTTACGATAGCCTCCACTTTATTCATCTGCGGTCTAATTTGGCCATTTCCTATGTGATACCTCAGGTAAGCAATATTATCGCCTGCCATTTTACACTTTTCAGGATTCGCAGTGAGACCTGCTTCTCTTAAGAGTATTAAATACCTTATCTAGATGTTGTAGGTGGTCATACCAGGATTCGCTATAGATCATAATGTCTTCAAGGTAAGAGGCAGCATAAGGGTTTTGTGTTCTTAGCAGCCTATCCATCCGTCTCTGAAAGGTTGCCTGGGCCCCGTGCAAACCAAAAGGCAGGACCGTAAAATGGTACAACCCAGATGGAGTAGAAAACACAGTTTTTTTCTTTATCCGAGGGACACAGGGGGATCTGCCAATAACCTTTAGTAAGAACCAATGTGTTCATGTATTTTGCTCTCCCTAGTTTTTCAAACAAATCATCAACTTGAGGAATGGGATAGGTATCGAACTGTCATATCTTGTTGACTTGATGAAAGTCCATGCAAAACTGGACCGTCTCATTGGGTTTAGGGACCAAAACGACTGGGGAGCACCAAGGGCTGACTGAGGGTTCGATGATCCCTAGATTTAACATATTTTGTACTTCTTGTTCTACTAAGTGTTTCCGTGCTTCTGGGATTCTATAGGGATGGAGCCATACTGTCTTATCCTCTTGGGTCCTAATACGGTGCTGAATTGTTGGGGTTTTCCCCGGAATTACTGAAAACAGAGTCCTATGTTGGTGCATTATCTCTGACAATTGTTTTTGTTGGGTGGGGAGAAGACTGGAGTTAATGGGGGGAAAGGGCGCTGATGAGTCATTAGGTTGTGGATATAGGTTGATTTCTAAGGCTTTCATTTTATTGATAAGGAACCCAACTCTCGATGGTCCTGGTATTTCATCGGTCTCCTCCCATTTTTTTAACAGATTAATGTGATAGATCTGGGTTCTTGTTGGATTGTCAGATAATTTCACTTTGTACGTGACAGGACCTACAGTTTCAACCACTTGGCTAATAGTTTGTTTTCAGAGCTTAGTAAGAGAATCAAGACTTTTTCACCTGGTTTTAGTCGTCTAAGAACAGTGTTTTTATCGTAATGCCTTTTTTGTTTCTCTTGTGCCTTCTCTAAATGTATCCTAACATCCTCCCACACTGTATGTAGTTGATCTTTTAATTGTTGGCTATATTCTAAGAGGTCTTTGTTCTCATTTTCCTCCTCCTCCCATTTCTCTGGAGCCATATCTAATAGAGTCCTCGGTTGGCAGCCGAAGACCAATTCAAAGGGACTGTGCCCAGTAGAGGATTGCACGTGTGTTCTTATTGCATAAAGGATTAGGGGTAGTTTCTTATTCCAGTCTTTCCCTGAATCATTGATGTTTTTTTAAATAGGGTTTTAAGGGTGAGGTTGTACCTCTCCACAAGTCCATCCATCTGTGGATGATAGACAGATGTACGGATTTGGGTTACCCCTAGGAGTTGGCAGATTTGGGACATTAGACGGGACATGAATGGAGTGCCTTAGTCCGTAAGTAACTCTTTTGGGAAAACCGACCGTCCACCTTCGCCTTCCGAGACGCCAACGTCTCCTAGGAACTCCGGTTTTCCTTTTGAACATCTGGGTTGACGTCGGCTGACGCCACATCCAGGAGCTGCAAGGCGCCCCCAGGACACTGTTCTTTGTTCCCTGGGGTAATGTATCGAAGCACGGTAGCGCCGACCCTGCTACAGACACAGAAACTGTACGGATTAATATAAGAGAGAAGGTACTATGACTGAGAAATGAGTGAGACCCACAGGCCTGAACTCATTAGATGTATCTGTAGTGTTCAACGTTGTGTTTTAAGGCACTTTAATTGTCTATATTAGGAATTTGCATACATGCACAAGAAAACATCAAATTCATACCTCTACGGCAGGGACAGATAAGATTGGTTAAGTAATTGTGGATAACATAAGGATCAGCTTTTAATTTCTGAATAAATATATATGTTCCCTTCAATCATGACAATCAGGGAATGTGGTCTCTAGCAATGGATACAGTACAATAGGCACTGCTTTAATGGTGATAAGACAGAAGTCCTTCTCATTGTCTACACAAACTGCACATCTCTCGCCATTTCAAGTTGTGGAATTGTAGCATGGAAATTTTCCTTATGAAGTCACTTAAAACACCTTTGTGGTTTTAAAAGCAGAATCGTCTTCAATGCTAAGAAAAACACAGCGGCAGGTAGCAGGCCTATCTTTACTCCGGCACGAAAATGAGCACTTTTTTAAAACAGGAGCAATTAGACATTTCATGTGCAATTAGTATTTTTCTGGTTTGCAGCAAGGCAGCAAATTTTATTCATTCAAATCAAGGCATTGCAAACTTCATGAGGCGATTCAAAGCAGACTCAAAACTGACACATTATGGCTTTTTTGATGATTAAAGAGCATGGATCTTCCAATTCAGGCCAGCAAACTGCACTTGATTTGACAAACAGGACAAATGTGTTCTACTGCCCATTTATTTGTTATAAGCGATTTCTAAGCTCAATTTAAACATCACTGCACTTGTGTTGATCAAAAGTTGTAAATGACAACAAGTTATCCGAGTGCAGCAGAGCAATAACCTTAAAGAGCAGGATCCAATTTATGAACTACTCTCAAAAAGCACTGAGTGATAACCCAATCTTTAATGTTGTTATAACACACCGGAAAAAATGCATTCATTTTAGGGGCACCCATTTCCTGGCCAGTCTGCTCTTTAATGGGGGAATTCCACATTTTTTGGGGCAAGCACAGATTTGCTTCCTTTGTAGATTAATGTAACTGCTGCTTCCAGCATCACTCTATTAATCTAGGCTAATATAGGCGGTTGCCACTAGGTAGTTGTAATTAGAACCATATTTCCATAGAAAAAGTGTTTTTTGATTTGCCTATATCTTTGGCACCGTTTAACGAATTTTCAAAATATTTGTTGTGGTGATGCTTGTTGTACATGGAAAGTTTCGGGGTGATCAGTCAACCAGGGGCCGAGAAAAAGGGGGCTAAAAAAAACGTTTTTTCCCCCATGTTAATTCCTACAGGATTCTTTAGACACAACTACAGGCCAAACCACTGGACAGAATTGCACCAAATTTGGCAGAAAGCCCACTGTCAGTACGCAGATTAGACTTATGCTTATTTGGAGTAAATCTATTCAGTAGTTTCCTGCCTCCCGCCGCCCCCACACCTCCAGAGTCCACCACCCCACTGAGCTTTCATTTTTTAAATGATGGGTGGCCTGAGGTTCCCCACAGCTCCGGGGACCACCACCTATCAGGAGCTTTCTTTTTTTTTGTTAAATACAGGGGGCCTAAGGACCCCCGCTGCTCTTGGGACCACCACCTCCCCAGGGCAGTCCTTAATCACGCCACCTCCCCAGGACTTTCCTTTTTAAATATGCGGGGGACTGCGCTCCCTCCCCCGCTGCCCTGGGGACCACCACCTGCCCAGGGCATTCCTTAATGAATATGTGGGGGGCCCATGGCCGCTCCAGCCGTTGCCCTGGGGACAGCCAACGCCCCAGGGCTTATCTGTCTAAATATGCGGGGCCGTGGCGTCTGGACCCCCAATGCCCAGGGACCACCACCCCATGGGGCTATGTCCTAGTTGGAGGGGGACACCTCCTCTGGGAGCAACGGAAGGCCCTGATGGCCAAGGCTGGCTCCTGCTATGTCCCATGGTGCCCATCCCTGGGACATAGCTGTTTGCTGTGGCTTGACTGCAGCTCTGCAGCCAAGCAAAGCCACAGCAACCACTCCGCTGTTTGACAGCAGGACCTTTAAAGCGGGACCAGTTGTGAAACAGTAAAGCTTTCATCTAGATGAAATGCTTCAGAAAACAGGGAGCTTAAAAACGCTCCCTACTTGCTGTGGCAATGGCACCGTGGGGGAGGCCTTAAGGCTTTCCCTGTAGTGCCAGGTAGCCTGCAAAGGGTGTTTTATTTTTTTAAAAATTTTTTTAAAAACCCAACATGTATAGGGACCGCAGGGGAGCCCTCACTTTCCCATAAAGCCCATAAAGGGCTAACTAAAAAATTAAAAATAAATAACTAAAAAGCCCTTCGCTCAGTGTGAAGGTCGCACACCTTCACACTGAGCTTTGAGTCCAGCTGAACTCATTTCAATTTTGTTTTTCTTAATTATTATATATTTTTTTAAAATATTTTTTTTATTTTAAATTGGACACAAGCAACTCATTCTAAGTATATCAGAGATCAGACTAAAAAAAACATCTCTCTCCCTCTCACTTTCTTTCACTCTCTCTGTCTCTCAATCAATTCTCCCACTCACAAACCCACTCAGACACTTACGCACTCATGCACCCACTCGCAGACCCATTCTGACCTTCATGTAGTCACTAACAGCCCGACAGACCCTCAAGCACCCACTCAGACATGCACCCACTCAGACCATCACGCACCCACTCACAGACCCACTGACACCTTGATGCACCCAACTTACAGATCTGCACACATACTGATGCACCCACTAAAACACTGATGTATGTACTCTCACACCCAAACAGACACTCAGAGCCACTCTAAGCCCCGAAACAGCCTCTCACACCTATTCTCACACCCAGAGAGGCCACAGACAACCTATGCCGTGCATGCACAGAGTGATGCCACAGCATCAGGTTGGGTGGTTAGGGGGGTTGGCCGGAGAGACTGGCTACAGGCCAGCCCTTGCAGGCAACCCCTACTTCACAGAGAAGGCCATGTACGGTGCAAGTTCGGGTGCTTAGAGGGGGTTAGCCTCAGGGTCTGGCCACAGGCCAGGCACCAGAAAAACATAGAAATTCACTGAAAAAAACAAAGGTTACAGGGACATTATAGTTAGGTTCGGAATTTACTCCATACAACCATTTACAACCATAGAAATTCAGAAGTTAGTGTTCTTTCAAGTATCTAAAACTTGTGCCCTAAGGTAACTATAACTCGCACCTTTGCCATGCACAGCTAATTACTCCACATGTTATATCATTGATGATATATTCTATGCCATCTTTCATAGACTCACTGCAACATCTGTAATAACATTATTGATGAAACAACTGTGCATAGAGAGGGCGCAAGTTTTAGTTACTTGAAAGAACTGTAATTAATACTGTTGAATTTCAACGGTTTTTGATGAGTAAATTCAGAACCTACCTATTACGTTCCTGTAACCTTTGGTTACACACACACACACCTATATTTATATTTACAGTTACACTTACTCGTTGAGCCTCAAAAGAGCTTTAAAGGCACTTTCTGAGCTCTAAGAAAAGCTCATAAAATATGCAAATAATGACAATGATCATAGACTTTTTTTTTTTTTAAATCTAAGAAAAAAAGTAAAAGTCCTGGCAGGGGAAAAAAGGATATCAAAGCTCAATTTGTTGTACCTTTTTCTCCAAGTGATCTTTAACTTTGTAATACAGCTGTTCATAATGAGACTTCTCTTTTGTAGCTACATTAAGCCTCTGCTTGAGTGACTCAACTGATGTTTTCTTGATCAAGCCTTCTTCACTCAAAGTCTTTACCTAAATAAAAATAGAAACTTGGTTACACTGTCACTGAATAATAAATTACAATTTGCATGTAATAAAAATAATTCTTATGCATAAAATGTTTGCCTTTAAGTTATCTTCCTTTGACAGCATCTAATTTGCTTTCCTTTAAAAAACAGGACAGTTGATCAAAACAGGTACAAGATGACCACCTTAAAGAGGGATAAATCCATGAGCTGTAGATGTCCTACTTTCAGGCCCAAAGCTAGACTCTGAAGTGACAGTCACAAGCAGACGGTCTTTATGATCATAGTGATAGACCCTACTGGGTGGACACCTTCAATGCAGACAGTTTTATGACTACTTTGATAAATCCTACTATGTGCTCAGCTCCCCTCCAACATATGATTTCCTTCACAAGATGGCGGAAGCAATTGAGGCAGCTTTGCCTTAATAGGCTAGCTACTGAACTTGGGATGATCCAAAATCAGGAATTGTAATGTACAAGTGGCCTTTCATTAGCAAAGAAAGATTGGCCACAATTCAGCAGTATGCACAGACAACACTGGCCAACAGATGTGTTCTTAATGGTGAAATAGCAGAAAAGACGGAAAACATTCAGGGAGACAAGTAAGAAAGGACATTTCTGGTGCAAGAACAGCCCACATGAGCTCTGCAATTATATTTATTAGTTTGTGGTCTCTGAAGCAACACGAGATGAAAACACCAAACCAACTCTATATTAAGAACAGTGATGTATATTTCAGCTAGTCACGAGGTCATGATGAACAAAGGGAGGCTATATGCACGTTCTGCATTCCAGGAAATTCTGCAGCAGTTCATCACTTCACCCGTCTTTAAACAAATTTAGAGCACCAACAGTGTAGAAGGGTTGGTCAGCTATACGGGTTGAAGAAATATCACAAACGCATATGAAAAACAATATCTACTATTTAAAATGTATAGAATTGCATTCCATACTTAAAGTCTGAGAAGTTGAGTGAAGTGCTCAAAAATATGGAAGGGGAAGGGGAGGTAGGGCACTGGAAAATTGAAATGAGACTAAACAAAGAAGAGGTAAAATGCATTTCCTGGATTCAGGCAGCTATCTAGAGGCATCACTTCCAGTGGACGAAAGGACTGATAGTTATGTAGGGCAAGGAATGCCTATAAAGAAATGGTGTCAATGCTAATTGGAAGTGCATATCGAGAGCTCCCACATCATGCCCTTTTCTAGTGGTGTAAAATCCTAAAAGACAAGAGGGGCAGGAAAGTATCTGTGAGTCCCAAGCTCTATACTAGTTGAAGAGCATCTCTTAGCGAGTGTTCTTGTGAAAACTCCAAAACGTAAGACTTTTTACAGTGTGGATTCCCAACAGCGTCAAAAAGATCTAGCCATGAAGTTGCCATAAACCACCTTGGATGATGCCGTCATACGTAGTGTTCCAGGTGTCAATTGCTGAGCTGGTCTTCTCTAGCATTCAAGGATCCTGCCTGGTGGTTAATGACCGGGAAGATGCCATGACTCTCTAACCAACTCCAGAGGAGCAGAGCTTTCTGGCACAGAGACTAGGCACCCACTCTGCCCTTTTTGGTGCAATGGCACATGGCTGTGGTAGTGTTGTACATGAGAACCTGCACCAGCCAGCCGTTGATGGATGGTAGGTGGGCATTCAAGGAAAAAAAAAAATAGCTCACAACTCTAGCAGAATATGGAGTCAGGCTTCCAATGGAAACCAGAGTTCTCTGATCTCCACCTCCCATAGGTGCCCGCCCCAAATCAGCTGTGAAATATCCATCACCACTGTCAGCTCTTGGTGGGGAAAGGAGAGGGGCCTGACACTGGACCAAGCATGCTCGAGTAGCCACTACTGCAGATCATGTGTAGTCTCCTTCGTAACTTGAATGGCACTCAATGGGGTGTCTTGGCACGAGCCCACTAGAACTTCAGAAATCACTAAAGAGCCCACAAGTACCACCTTGTGTAGTCGAAAATGAGGATACAGGAGGCTAAAAGACCAGCAGGGCTCAGAATTACTTTTTATCAAGATCCAGGACTGACGTTGGGATATCTGGATCATAGCTCAAATGACTCTGTAATGGATTGAAGACTCTGAACTGTACTGTATCCAGGATGGCTCCAATGAAATTATCCCTCTGTGAGGAGTCAATGTGACTTTGGGTCACTGACCATGAAACCCAACTATGTCAAGGTGTTCACTGTCAGCTGAATGTGGTCTACAATTGACTGTGCTAAGCCTGCTTTTAACAGCCTGTTCCCAAGAAGAAAGAAAACTGTAACCCCCAACCTCCGAAGATGGACAATGACAACCACCTTCACTTTTGTGTAAATGCAAGGGGAACAGATGATGTCGAAGGTGAGCAGTGTAACCTGAAAATGCTCATGGTTTACCTTGAACTGCAGCTAACAACTGTGGGACTACTGGGCGGGTATGTGGACAAGCATGTCCAAGGAATCATGTGGGTCCAGGGCAGTCAGGTCTTAGGCCAGTGTCAATATTTTAAATGTGTCCTTACGCAGGAAGGCATTTAGAGCTTTAAGATCTAAAATGGACTGAAGGCTTCTTCAGGAAGTAGAAGCAACCCTCTTCTATTTAC
Source organism: Pleurodeles waltl (assembly GCF_031143425.1). Classification (NCBI taxonomy): domain Eukaryota; kingdom Metazoa; phylum Chordata; class Amphibia; order Caudata; family Salamandridae; genus Pleurodeles; species Pleurodeles waltl. The sequence goes on from NC_090437.1 coordinate 342,651,352, forward strand.
GATTCCAGGCCATACTTGATAGCTCCTTTGAAAAGTAAAATTTGCAACAGAAAGGACAGATGTTCCACTGAGATTTCCTGTGATGCGGAAGAATGATTTGGTTAAGCAGAAAGAAATAGTAGGGAATAGCCATATTATTTGAAGGACACCCCCATCAGATTTGATGGGTCACCACCCTGGGACAAAGTTCTGGGTCCTGCCTCCCTTCGAGTGGTTGTGTACCACTAAACACAAGCTAAAGCTGCTTGGTGCCTGTTGCTAGAGGGGAAGAGGGTTGGGAGGACTGATTCCCTTGTCGATCTGCATGATTCATGTCCCCAGCCTCAAAAGGCCTGGAGTGATTGCAGCAGTGGCTAGGGAGACTGATTTTGCCTATACACCAGCTCCCACCTCAGAATTTCCTAAAATGGTGAGAAAACTGGTTAGAAGGGGCCAAGAAACAAAGGAAGCATGTTGAAATTATGAGATCCCACCAGAGTCATCAGCTGAACATCAAAGAAACCAATTATAGCACTTGAGATGAATGGAAAGTGACTACTGAAACTTGAAATTGCTTGGCCGTGCTACATCAATAACATATAAGCTTGAAATGACTTGGCTGTGCTACTTCAATAACATGTAAACAAGAAACATTGAGTCCTGGAAGATAGTGCTACATCCATAAAGTTACAAACTTGCAAAAAGAAAATGGAGAACTAATGAAATTAATATTGTAATGATTTGTTCCAGAAACTAATGCAATTGTTCTTAAATTCAAAAAGTGTTACTATGCTTTTGCTTTTTGGACTCTCCACTTATTTTTTAACATTTATTGTTTCAATGGTTCATGAAATGTTGGCAGTAGGGTTGTTTTTCTAGGGTTTTGTCAACTTTGTGGATTTAGTCCAGCAGGGCCGTTAGTACCCAAAACCCCTTGGTTTTCATTCGGAGAGGGAATTTGGACAAGAAAAGAAATGAAGTTTGGGTATGCATCCAAGATGGCGTCTAAATACTGAACCTTTATAAAACTAAAGACTTTTGAAACTAAGATTAGACATTTAGGGATTCTCAAAATGTTACATGTATTATGTTGTCTGTTTTAAAAAATTTCATACTGTGCTTTCACGTTCGCTTCAATTGTTTTAAACCTATGATAATTCTGTTTCATTTAGTCTGCAATAGAATTGACTTTAAAAAAGCCTTAAAAGTAACGCGTGGATTTCTTGTGAGTAAACATGGGACGAAAGGGTACCACTAACTCTCAACAATAAATCAAAATTACTGACAGTCTCTAGTAGCTTCTGTCCCTGGTCTAGCAAACCTTCTCTTCGAGTAACAAAAACCTACTTCAGGCACTCATAGCAAAATAAACACACTATTTAACAAAATAGGATAATAAATGTCATGAACATTGTATATACTCCAAATTGATGTTTTGCAGTCCAAAAGATAGATCAAAATGCGGTTCTTCATGTATTCTCCAGTCTTAATAATTTATTCATAAAAAACTCTGCATTCCATGTCGTGATGAGAATTCCTCAATCAGATATGTCATATTCAGGTAGTACTGCAAATACACTCTCTGGTACTCAGTTGATCAAGTTCTTGAACAATCGGCCAGTTCTTGGACAAACAGCCAACACGTGTTTCGCCCCAGGGAAAATACCCCAATCACTTCTTCAGGGCTGAAATCTCACCAAAACAAAACACTTGAATTGGAAAGCAAAATGCAAAAATAATAAAGCAGATAATACCACCAAACATAAAAAAGTGAAAAACCGAAGAAGCAACCCCAAAGAGAGAGTCCTAGATGCCAGAAATTGGCAAACAACCACTGAAAAGTGAAAAAGATAGAGCACACAGGTCCTCAATGTGGTAGGCATATTCACGTTCAAGAATCCCAAGAAAAATATCTTGCGCAACATCTAACAACGTGTTTCATCCCATGTGATATACTACTTAAAGAGAAAGTCTTGAACGTCATCAACTAAGTACCAGAGAGTCTATTTGCAGTACTACATGAATATGACATATCTGATTGAGGAATTCTCATCACGCTATGGAGTGCAGTGTTTTTTATGAATAAATTATTAAGACGGGAGAATACATCAAGAAATTGCATTTTGGTCTATCATTTGGACTGTAAAACATCAATTTGGTGTATATACAATGTTCACAATTATTATGATCCTATTTTGTTAAATAGTGTGTTTATTTTGGTATGAGTGCCTTACGTAGGGTTTTGTTCTGTTATTGTTTACTTTGTAAACTTGTTCGGGGATTGGGTGTGGTCCCCTGTGAGTGCACCTTCTTTATATTCTCTGCCTTATATTATTCCTTGAGCGCCTTTGCTTTTTCCCTTACAGCCATACCCCATATTGTTCTCATACTTATCTTCAAAGTAAGCTGAAAGAGGTGGAGGGCATAACTCGTCTGTTCGTCCCCACGCAAGATAAGTTGGTACACAGATGCGCCCGCCTGAGGGCCAAGGAAGCTATGCTGGGTCGCCATCATGGAAATGCCCCCGATAACCTAACACTATAATTTCTTACACTGCTCTCAATACATTTATCTCTTGTATTTCTACCAAAGCGCTGCCTTGATCTTTGCTACTATAGTAGGACCAATTACAATTGCCCCCTTGGAATTCACAGCCCAAAGGAATCCCACTTTAGGAAGAGCGACTTAAAATTTCAGCACATGGAGAGGGACTGGCTGTAGGCTCCGGACAAATGCTTTGGGCATTTTCGAAGAAAAACGTGTCTAATATCCTTCTTACTACCGATACCTCTGCTCAAACAAAAGCCACAGACCCCAAAAGGGAAGTTTGTGCAGCCTCCTCCCCCTGTCATGTACAGAACTCTTGTTGTTCACCATTCCAGCCATGCCTCACGTATCACCTTCATACCTCACCCAATACTCCTCCCAGTACTTACCCTATCCACGCCTCTTAACTGCTCAAGAGCGGAAGCAGCAGCCTTAAAATGTTGCCTATAGTTGCACTATAACAGCATTTATTAGGCCACTTCTTTATTATATTAAGAACAAAGAATTTTTCACAGCAGTGTATTTTAGGTAAATTGGAGAAAAAGATTTACCTTAATATACTCTCCACTCTGTCAATATGATTTTCAAGATTGTCTGCCTTTTTGTCGGCCCAGCTCCACAGAAGGCAAGATACCTTATCTCAGGAATGTTTCTTCGTATTAATGGGAGGAGACCAAAGAAGGCATTTATTTTACCACTGCCCCCCCTCCCTATACACCGTCTGGCTGTTATCCTATTTTTGTTTGTTTTTTCAAATCTGTATTAAGTTGTCTACTGTTACACAATTTGCTTTTTTATCCTGCACCTACGACTTTCTGTTGAAGTCTCAAACAACTTAATAAACACAATTGTTGAAACAGATAAGCAATGCTGCATGAAAATAATCATTATTAAGGATAGGTGTAGGGGAAATAATGTCTTCAAAAATACATCCAGGTAGGAAATATAATTTTATATTTCATGAAATCTACTTTCCCTGTGTCCTTTCTTTATTAAGAGCATCATATTGTAAAGTCACTGAACACCACACACACACACACACACAACTCGGCATTTATATGTCACTCGATCTGGCACACAGAGGGTTTTGTTACCACCGGCAAAACTGTATAAAAAAAATCCAACGTACCTTTCTTTCAAGATTTTCTATCATTTCCTTGGAAGGTTTAGCACTTTCTTCATTTGCTTTGAGCCGAGATTTCAAATCTTCTATCAAGTGCCTTTTCATGTTGACATCCCTCTCCATTCGGGTAACCCTTGAAGAGCGTGTGTGTGATAAAGAGATATGTCAAATCGCATTTATAGCAGTGCTGAATAAAATCCATTTACCACTTTGCAAAATTACACAAGGTGACAGCTAAACATGTTTCTTCAAAGGGTCAAGCTTTAAAAGCAGAAAGTATTTTCAGTGGCACTTATTACACGTAAGCAACTATGTTTATGTTGACAACTGCACACTGATTTCAAACATATACATTAGTATGCAGTTGTTAAATGAAAACAAAGCTAAAAGTGAGTGAATTTTAATTTTCATTAGTATTTCATACTGCTTACTAATACAGACAAAGGCAACTTCTACAAACCTGAATTAGCCAGGAGGTTCAGATTGTTCAGCGCAGACTTCCTCTGACCATTTCAGGTTTGTCATTTTAATTCATTAAGTTTTAATATATCAATTTGGAGAGGGAAAAACAGTAGAAAATGCACACTAACCAGTAAATATTAACCCACGAAAAACATCGTATAAAACAAACTATTAATAAGGTGAGTGATATATATATATATATACATATACATACACGTACACACACACACACGTATGTACGCATGTCCAATGCCCTTTCCTTAAACATACCATACATACTTTTAATTTGATTGTAAACTGGGCACTTGAAACTACGATTTCAGACAATGGCGATCCAATATTAATACCGGCAAATTTATGATTACTAAGCTTAAGGAAACCTTGTTTGAAAAAAGAATCCATTTTATTATGGACAATGCTGCGACTCACTGAATGCTGCAAACACTTAAGAAAACGAATCACCGTTTGCCTTTCCGTCGGACAAAAACAAGGTGCTTCTCCCAACAGTTCAAACATGGGCGAAGGTATAAAAAGGGCAGGGACTACGAAGAGTAGTTTACAATCTTGTTAACGTCTGCCGTTTATTTACTTAGGGACAGCGGTTATCCAGCGATCAAGCAAATGATGGATACAGCGGGGCAACCTTCGGCCAGTGCAAGGGGCAGGCTGCATGGAGTGGGCGAGAGGCGCCGCATCACACAGTCACTTGATAAAAGAATGATTATTTATAAACACCAAAGTAAAAAGCCCTAATCAACTGTATTCATAAAGCCCCTTTGCTTCTGTTGCAACGATAACATGGTTGCCTTAATCCAGTTTAAGTAGTTGAACCTTGACATGCCTGACTGGCTCTGAGCAGAGAATTAGTGTATTAAAAAAATCTATTTCACACAACCGAGATATTAATTTTTGAATTAGTTCAAGGGCAGGGGTGTGTGCTAAAGCGATTATGCGAGTCCTCGTTCTAGGAACTACGATTTACATTCACCGGGCGTCGTGTATCAGATATATGGCATCAGATAATACCCGTTCCCCCAACACCCCTACAAAATACATAACGTAAACATTTCACACACCCAACTTCCCACCCCAGTATTAAATACGAGACGGAAACTAAAAGAGTCTTAACGTGACTTAATATAAACTATAAAAAGCCTGCCACTAGGTGGAGCCAAACCCAAGAAATACAACAACATCAAGCTACCTACTTTTCTTGAAGCTCCCGGATGCGTTCTTCCCGGTCCTGCACGTCGTTTTTTAAGGACTTCATGGTCATCGACTGTTTGTTCATCTCGTTAGTCGCATTCTTAAAAAAATAACAACATAAAAGCAGATCATCCGACATTGCTTTCCAAATGTGTTCAGAAAATATGAGTTATTTTTATAATTCTTACAATGAGTCCAATTGGTGGAGGATTCTTAATAAACAGCTCTGCTGTCAAAGTCCGGGGACAAACAACAGTGCGGAACGCACTTTGCCACATCAATAATCTCTTGACTGTTTATTTATCAGCGTCCCAAAATGTCACTGCGACTCTCGAGACAATCCGAGTACCTATAGCGAGGTGCTGGTGGGCATCATATTAGCCAAGCAAAAACAGACTGCCGACAAAGGTAGTCATAGTAAAGGCAAAGCAACTTGGAGTGGAAACAAAGGGTCCGCTTCACAAAGGCATTGTGGAGTACGTAAATGAGTACTCCTGTCGTACTCTTCTACACTCTTTCGTGCCTTTCCAGTGGCGCAACGAAACTTTTGGGGGAGGGGTCTACAGCAGTGCTTAATTTGAGACGGTGGTTTCCGGGGTGGGGGGCACCGGCACGTACTTTTCTGCACCAGGCATTTACTGCCAGCAAACGACACGTATGGGAAAGGTGGAGAAATAGAATGATGGAAACGTGTCACAACGGGAGAAAGCTGCAAGACAGTTCTAAAGAGGCAGGGAGTTGCTGTAAATAGATTAAAGAGGGGTAGATATGCCAGCAGCATGAAAGCAATGTTCGTATTGGCTGCGAGCCTGTGCCTACGAGGAGCAGGACGGCAGGTAAGTTTTTTTTTTTTTTTTTAAATACTATTTTTGTTTTATTATTACCCCTGCCACTTGCAGCCCCGCCCCTTTTAACCCCCATGAACCGCGACTGAGTCACGTGCATTTGTCAATGAGTTTTCAACACAACTGCAAATACATTACATACAACCATACTTACAAACTACTAGGCTAAAATGTTATAAATACACCAGTTAAAATGTTTATTTCCGACTGCCAAACGTGAAAACTGTCTGTAGTTTACAGCAAATATTCACAACGCCGGCGTTATGATAAAAATCATAAAGTGCCTCAATCACAGACCTCAAATCCGGTTTTAGGAACAAAAGAAATGACGATTTTTCATTCAAATCGAGACAGTTTGGCAAAAAGAAATGACATGTTGATAATACATATCCACTCGTCGAGCTCTTTTCCCCTTTGCACGACTGTCCCTGTCCACAGTCCTAGTTTATGTATCCAAGTTTTAATAAAGTTATACCACCAGTATGGTTTAAACACTTTACCTAAATCTCTAACTCCTGGGAAAGCGGAAGTCAACATGATCACTTCCTGTTCGTGTTTCCTGTCATGACTCTCCATGTCCTATCCCTGGAAAGCCAACTGTAATTTATTTTCTATTTATTTCTTTTATATATTCAAATGAATCTAAAGCATACGGGGCTTACTTTAATAGTCCATAGTTTTTGGAATATGAAGTCTTTTGAAACCCAATGCTTACCCATTTGGTGGCACAGACAGAGTCACTGGCACGATTTGCTTTGGTCAGACAAGTCAGGATTAACTTTAGTCTGCTTGTTGGAAGTCTTGCCTGATTCCTTCCCCAAGTCCATGTTAGTTTCGGAGGGGGGGATCTCCCTTGTTACTTACTATGGCGCTATATATATATATATATGCCATAGTAAGTGGCTTCTTTTTTTTTTTTTTTTTCCCGCCCCCTCCAATATTAAGGCTTGGGAATCCTCCATTCCGGATTCCGGAATGCTGTGCTCTCGAGAGCATAACATGTTACCAAGTTCAATTTCACAAACAGCCAAAATACTTTTTTCTTCATACCCCCATCTCCTAAGTTTTGTTTTTTGTCGGGTGGTGGTGCGGGAGAAGATGAGACATGTACTGTATCTAAAGACTGTGACCATGTACTTTCCTCTTCAAGAATGATTCTGCATACATTAAGGCCGTTATCTAGCATCTGTGGATCTGTTAGATGCTTATCTCCAAGTTCCAGTCATGCATTCAGGGTCAACACTTTCAACTTCAAGTCCGGATGATTCCTCACATCAGCTCCAAGAGGTTTTACAAAAATCCAAATGGGTATGGTACATTTCTGTTCTACCCCTATTTACCTATATTTAGACAATTGGCTGTTCCTCCTCTTTGTAAGGTAAATAAGGATGTCATCCAAGTGTGCCACATACGTCGAGATCAGTCTTCTATTAAACATAAAGACATCAAATTTGGAACCAGTCTAAAACGTTCAGTTCATAGGTTAGGTGTTTCAAACAGATCTAGCGCAGGTTCTTCTTCGATCTTCAAGAAAGCAAAAGCTAAGCCAGGACTGGGAGACAGTTCAAGAGGAGATGGCTGCATCATGATTGATTCTCCCTTGGTCCCGGCTTCAGGTTCGTGGTCTGGTTCAACCTCTGGTACACATCTAGTGAAGTTCTGCATTCAAAGTTCTCAAGACAACGAGGCAAACGTTTTAATGCCAACTTATACACAACCCAGTCTACAGAGGTGGCCGGTCCCAGCTAAACTAAAGAGGTTTCCTTTAAAGCCTCATTCAGCAACATTGATGACAACAGACGGCAGCAGCAGAGAGAGAGAGAGAGAGACTGTGTGTGTGTGTGGAGGGGGGGGGGGGAGAGGCGACAACATTGGAAGCAATGTCATCTCAGGGCCTGGAGTTGGGAGGAGAGGACAACTTCTTCCAACTGCGGCGACTTAAAAGCTTTTCACAAATTATTCTTAACCCCTCCCCCCTTCCTGAACTATCAGATCGTTGGCTCAGGATAAGCAGTCGAGTTATACATGTTGGAAGTTAAGGAGACGAGTAATTAATTCACTAGTTCTATCTTTGGGCCTTGCCTAAGTACTACAAATGTTACAAGACCGTCGTTTTGAGCCACTGGAGCGCCCTGATTTGAATATCTCACTTACAAACAATTATCTTTGGTTGTTATATGTTACGGGCAAAGAACTTGTGAAACTGAGCATCTTTAGTGCACAGAGCCATTAACCAATCGTGACGTCAATAACTAAAACAATCCGAGTGAGGATAAGTACAGAGTTTCAATATTTGCAATATACCAGAAAATTCATTATGGGAAGCAATGTATTCACTCAGTAGTTCACAACAAACGTATTAAGGGTGGACGAAATGAAAATTATTTTAGCAACATTGTGCAAATTCACAAACTTCACCATTTAATTAATTTATCGTTTGTTAACTTTGCTGTTTGATCTACTCGTGGAGGCTTTCTCCCGATTCTTGCCCCTGTATACCCTACATTTTAAATTATTTTCCAAATGCAAGAAGGGGAAAAAAGAGTTTGCTATCTTCGTGAATTTATCAAACTTGGAACATTTTCAAAGTACACGAAACGTGAACATTGCACCATTTTTTCGTTATGACTGAAAGACTGGGGTTTGAACAATAGACATATAAGTTGGTCTGCTGTGACTGCTATAACCAGACTTTCACGTGCACGAGCAGACCTAGTCTCATCTTATTTGGGTTACTGCCATTCCACTACTGCAAGAATCTGTTGTATATAAACACATTGCTTACCACTTGAAAACAACCAATGCCCTGTATTTTTACTTAAACACAGGAGCGAATTAGCAAAACAGTGAGAGTATATTATCAGCAAACAGCAATCTGCAAAACTAGGGTCAGGAAAGCAGTCAGTTTATTTCACGCGTAAAGGGGCAGGGGAATAAATAAACGTTTCCATTACTGTGGGGACCCGTGCCCCTTTCTTGTTCAGTTTGGTCCTTTTGTACTGAGTTCATTAGTAAATTCACAACAATGCTTAATAGATGCCAGTTTTTTTTAGGCTACTCGAGTAACAAAGTAATTCGCTAAAATGGGACAATGCACAGGCAACCGAAGCACGACAGATTTCATTAGACGATGAAAAGCTTCACATCTGCAGTTTTTGATAATTCAATAAACTAGTGATGCGACAAGCCTTTCATCGGACACGGTTAATAAGTAGTTTGTAATAGACAGAATACAGTAGAGACAGAGGTGGTGAGGATGCAGGTTGGAGCCCTGTAATGACATTATGAGTGATGACCGTAACTGGAGCACGGTGCCTGAAGTCACAAAAGTCAGTCTAGACAATCTGTGACCCAGGTTGTCTTTAATCTCCTCAGGGGTGTGAACAGATCCAACATCAAAGCATATCGCCAGCACCTAAAGCTACCAGGTCATTTGTTCTTTCCACATCATACATTTGCAAAATTATATTACATAGGTGTATTCAGTAAGTAACTTATCGTACAAAATATTCTGGTCTTCGAGTGTTACACTAGACAAATATAAAACAGTTATTCTACAGCGTGCAGTATTTTATAGGTTAATAAACATATAAATGGCAGTTTTATATCCAACTGTGTTGTAACAATTTGGTGCATTTAAGTGTAAATAACCTTTATGAACTGGAATAGGATAATTTATGCTTCTTCCAACAAAACTGGCTGAAAAATCTTTTCACAATTACGCCATGGCTTAAGTCCTTGGGACTTTAAGTTCTAATGACTACCTCTGTACCTAGATTTTCTTGTGCTGCTGTGCATGCTTTCCGTCATACTGATTTAATTTGTATAAAAATATTTCATGATTTTCTTACAAGTTTCCTCTGCACATTTAGAATTAAGGGAATGTTTTCGAATTACTGATTAGGTTTGTGCTGCTGTACCTTCAAGTTCTCTTTTTCTGTACTAATTAAACACTAAGGGCCTGATTTCGAGTTTGGTGGACGGGTTACTCAGTCACAACTATGACAGATATCCAGGTTGTCGAAATCTAAATCCAATATACTATAATGCGATTTAGATTTCTTCAGACAGGACATCCGACACAGATGTGACGAGTAACCCATCCAGAACAAACTCAATTAGCAACTTATCACTAGGTGTTTGTAGAGTCTCTTTATCCTTACAAGCAAAGGAGGAACCCTAGGGTCATTGTAAAGAACCCTTACTCATCAACCTGGTTGGTGACCTGCTTCATCATTGGGTTCCCACTCTGGGTGCCTAATACCCCCCAGGGTGTGCTTCAATGTCAGATGTACTGCAAACCTTTTCTTTCTTTATTTTTTAAAAACTGCGTGAGGTGCAAGTGATTTTAAAATTGTCTCAAGGTCTACCACCCAATATAGTTCTTTATTCTATGGTGACCCTGGGCAGGATTAAAAATGTGGGAGATATTTTTGAGGACTTCAGTAGTCCTCTTACATCCCATGTTTCATGGTAGACATGTTTTAGCCGTTTTTGCGCATGCACCCTAAGGCACATGCTGTAATTATTTTCCATTCAACTTGCTTTCTTATGTCAAGAGTAGCCTCTTGCGACAATACCTGTTGGGATGAAAAAGATTTGAATACAAAAGAAAAGAGACAAATTTAGTCACGTTGGTAGGATCTTTCACAAAAATGGGATATAAGTGTAAACCCTTATGGGCGTAATAGTGGCCATACCAAGAAGAAGTTAGGATTTTTTTCACGCCAAACCTTGCTTTCGGTCGTGGTCACGCTCCAAACCCCAAAGGCACATGAGGTGCAGATCCATCACCGACATTGCCCGATGACAGAATCTGCAGGGCTTGAACCCAGGCTTCCTAGATGAATCCTCGATGCACCAGGAGCAGTGCAACTTGAAAAATCTTCGACAAAAAGTAAAAAAAAAAAAAGGCAGTAAAAAATGACTGAATGGTAACTCTTTTCGGATCAGTGCTGCCTGGCATTGAAAGAAAAGAACGGACGTCAGCGCACCAGCGTGGCACCTATATAGGACCCGTGACATAATATCCAGCACAGACAATGCCAACGACGGACATGGAGCCAAATGACGCCAAATAACAGTGCATGGGTACTACTCAAGAAAAATCTCTGGATCCAGACTGACGCCTAAGGAGAGGAATTTGCAACTAGATGCCTCAATCAAATTTCAAAATGTTATGAACTATGTCCAAGGCCAGCTGGAACAGAGGTCTGAGCTGCTTGAAAATGTAGAAAGAACAGATGATGGACAGAATGTTGAAGAATGTCAAACATTCACCTGCAGTCACACATGTGGGCCTAAAAGACAATTTACTTACCTTCGGTAACACCTTAACTGGTAGAGACTATAGCTAGCTGCAGATGCCTTACTTTTGAATTCTCCCCAAGCATCAGACTGGATCCGAATGATTTTTTGTGAGCAGTACCCTGGCATGCAGGTAGGAGGCATCCATTGGCTCCAAGTCTGTCTGCATCGGCCGCACCTGAAATTACATTGAGGTTACTATATAGGCTCTACACAGGCACACCAATGCCAGTTTCTTTTCATGACTTTCCACACCGGAAGCACAGAGCCATGCAGAACACTGACCACTGGTGTGTCAAAACTTAAGGCCGTAAAAAGGAAGTCACTGCCCCTAGAAATCCCTTTACAAAGCACTGAGGATGGGTGGGTCAGTAAGGAATCATCAGCTAGATATAGATATAGAGTTGGCCGTCTACCTGGAAAACATGGGTATGATCAAAACAGAACACCAACACTCTTTTTGGGTCCAGGCAGTGGAGTATCTCCTCTTCCTAAGAAGAATGTGGGGATGCATAAAAAGTAGGCAGGGTGACTGACTGACCTACATGAAAAGGCGCAACCACTTTTGACAGCAAAGAGGCCATTGTGCAAAGGTACCACTTAGTCAGGATACATAGAGGTAGGGCGGCTTATGATAAGGCCTGCAGCTCACACTCTCAGCGGGCAGTTGTAACTGCCACAAGGAAGGCTGTTTTCAAAGTGAGAAACCTGAGGGGACAGCTGTGGAGAAGCTTGAAAGGAGCGCACATCAAAACAGTCAGAACCACATTAAGATCCCACTTGAGCATCATTAATGGGGAAGGAGGGAACAGATAAGTAAGACTTTTGAGGAACCTATTCACAACAGGGGAGTTGAACAAGGATGGTTGATCAGGCAACCACAAGAAAGTAGAAGTGGCCAATAAATAACTCTTAAGAAAACCCAAGGCAGATCCCTTTTGGGGAAGCAAAAGAATGAAAAGTGAAACCTCAGTGAGAGGGACAGAAAGGGGATCAACAGATTGGTCTGTGCATCATGCCACAAATTTCTTCCAATGACAGGCGTATACCGTTTTGGTGGAGGGACATCTGGCTGCCAAAATGACATTACAGACTTCGGGAGGAAGGTCAAAAGTGGTCAACAGCTGCCGCTCAATCTCCACACAAGAAGGTAGAGAGTTGACAGGTTTGGGTGAAGAACCTTTCAATGCTGTTGCTAAAGAAGATCTTCCCGAACAGGCAGTCTGATCGGAGGATCAATGAACAGTCTCAGTAGTTCGGGATACCAGACTCTCTGTGGCCTGTCCATAGTGGCAAGGATTGTTTGGGCCAAGTCGACCCTGATCTTCTTGAGAACTCTGGGCAGGAGTGTTATGGGAGGAAACACGTACAGAACACCTGAGTTCCACTTGAGACAAAGTGTCTCAGAGCATGAGCAGCCTTGTAAACTCCGGCGTGCAAAACTGCTGACATTGCATGTCCTCGGCGGAGGCAAACAGATCTAAATAAGGCTCTCCCCACTGCTGAAAGAGATTGTGCTCCACCTCTGGCTCACACCATTCATGATCCGCTAAGCATCATCGGTTGACTGTCTGCTCTGCAGTTCAGAGAGCCCACTAGATGTTGAACCATCAGGGATATGCCCTGGTGTTCCAGCCATGTCTATATGCGTAGAGCCTCCTGACGAAGGGATACACAACACTCCCACTCCTGTTTGTTGCAGAAGCACATGGCGGTTGTGTTGTCCATGAACACCTGCACTAGCCTTCCTTTGATGGAGAGTAGAAAGGCTTTCAATGCCAGTCGGATTGCCCATAGCTCCAGTAAGTTGATATGGACTCCACATTTCGCCAGAGACCAGAGTCCTCTGACCTCTACCTCTGCCAGATGGGAGTGAAACATCTGTCACTACTTCCAGATCTGGCTGGGGAAGGTAGAGGGATCTGCCTCTGACCCAACTGTGTTTCATTAACCACCACTGCAGATCTTTCCCAGTTCCCGCCGAGATTTGGACCATGTCAGAAAGATTACCCTGATGCTGTACTCACTGGACCTATAGGTCCCACTGCAGAGCCCATACATGCCATCTGGCATATGTCATCAGCAGGGTGCAGGAGGCCATAAGTCCCAACTGTCTCAGTCAGTCTCACCTAAATCCAGGATAGAAGCTGAAACATCAGTATCATAGCTTGAATATCCTGGACTTGCTGCTCTGGAGGATATGCCCCAAACCCTACAATGTCCAAAACCGCTTCAATGAAAAAAAGCAGCTGACGGAGTCTTGTGTGACTTTGTGAACCTCAACGTATGCAGGAGGTTCACCATAGTCTGGAGGTGGGAGACGACAACCTGGGTCAGCCTGCTTCACCAGCCAGTCGTCGAGCTAGGGGAAGACTAACAACCCTGATCTCCGCTGATGAGCTGCAACCATGGCCATCACCTTACTGAATACTTGAGAGGTGCTGATAAGGCCAAAGGGAAGCAGAGAAGACAGTGCTTATGGCCTCCCGTGATCTACAGGTAACATCTGTGGGCAGGCAGGACAGGGATGTGGAAATAAGCGCCCTGCAAGTCCAACGCTTCCGTCCAGTCTCCAGTCTCCTGGGTCCAGGGCAGATAAGACTTGAGATGATGTAAGCATTTTGAATTTCTCCTTCTTGATGAAGAGATTGAGGGCTCATAGGTCTAGGATCAGGCAAAGACCCTTGTCCTTTTTGTAAACCAGAAAGTAGCAGAAATAACAACCACAGCTTACTTCTGGCACTGGAACCCTCTCTATAGCTCCCTTGGCCAAGAGAGCTGTGATTTTCTCGCTTAGAAGGGACAGATGATACTCGGTCATCTGGTCTTGAAGTGGTGGCATGGAGGAAGGGGTAGTTTCAAAGGGGAGGGAGTAGCCCATTCGGGCAATCTGCAAAACCCACCTGTCTGAATTTATAGACTGCCAGCGGGGCAGGTGATGGCAAATCCTGGTGCCAAATGGGTGCCTGTGGTGGTAAAGAGGCAGACTAGGGTGGTATTGAGGCTTCTGCAGATAAAGGAGGTTGTGGGGGGGTGGCCGTCAGACTGACCACACCACTGGCCACCTGACCCACAAAGTCGGTGGGTACCTTACCTTTGTCCACGTAAAGGCTGGGTAGCATGCATGGTCATGTGGCTGGGTGAGAATTGGCACTGTTAGAAGCCTCTTCTGCAGCCCCGAAAGTAGTGAAAAGGACGGTTGGTAGGGTGGGGAGATCTCCGCCGGGTCCAAGGACCTAGCCGTAACCCAAAAATGTCTTAAGTACTTGAGCGCTGAATCTGCCTCATCTCCAAGGAGGCAGATGCCATTGATGGGCTTGTCAATAAAGGAAGGTTAGACATCCCGCAAAAAGCCAGATGGCCTCAGCCAGGCGTGGCACTGTTGTGGAAACCGCTCTGTCTAGTGAGTTGGTCATGTCAACTCTGCAACGAATTGTGAACTTTCATGCATCTCTCCATTGGCAACAGCCTGAGAGCGAACCGCATGGGCCTCCTCCGGGACCTGTGGCTGCACTTGTGCCACCGTTTGGGAATAACTGCCCAAAAGGCGTGCGGCGTTTATAGACTACAATGCCAGGCTGACAGATGAAACCATCTTCTCAAATGAGTCCAGCCTCTTGGATTCCCTATCCAGGGGAGTAGTAGGGAACATGCAGCGGGAAGTTGAGGCTTGGACCACCAAGCTTTCAGGGGTGGGGTGCTGCTTGAAGAAGGCTGGGTCCTTAGATGCGGGGAGATGGGGGTGGGCAATCATCCATTTAAGAGGAGCCCCTGTGCTGTGTTTGGAACAGGTACCCAAAAGGACGTCTATGAGGGCATCATTGAAAGGGAGCAGGAGTTCAGATGTGGCAGATCCCAGTTGCAGCAAATCTGTCAAGAGATTAGTCTTGACTGCCACTAAGAGTAGCTGAAGGTCTAGGATCTCAGCACCCTCATCCCCACCACTGTGTAAGAAGCTCCCTCCTCCATAGCCACGGTAGCAAGAGAAAGCATACAAGCATCTAGAGATGTGTCCAGTCCACTGGCCTCACCCAAATTCTTACACCAGTCTGTTTCCTCCTCACAGAGCTGGTATTCTAAAGCATCCAGCAACCACTCCCAGTCTTCCCCGAGGCCTAGTCCAACAGAATGGGACTCAGGCTCCATTCTAGGAGGCAAAACTCTAATGGCATAGGAGTCAGCATCAAGCAACGTCTATCCAGATGAGTGGGAGTGTCAACATCAGGACCAGCACAGAGGAAGGTTGAGATGGTACAACCGGTGTTGGTCCGGATCCAGGACTGGATCCTTGGGGTCTATCAGAGCCATGGCCGAAGCCACTGGTGCAGAACCAGATAGGCTCCTTCCAACCCAAAGGGGCCCTGAAAGCAAAAGGAGCCGATCTGTGCCACCTACCAGCACACCGGGCTACTGCTCACAAAAAATCTTCCAGATCCAGTCTGACGCCTGGGGAGAAATCACAGGTAAGGTATCTGCTGCTAGAAGTCTCTATTAGATACATTAAACTAATGCATGTATTGAGTCTTGTTCTAAATATGGATTTTTCTGCAGCATGACCAGAAACAGAATTGTATTTTTCTTCTTCATTCAGCTTTTCTTGCACAACACAATGTGCTTCATACAAAATTATTTTTAAATACATACTTAATAATAAATATAAGGTAGCTGGACAACAAAAACAGTTTTTACTGTCATCTGCTTTTGTGCATCTCATAAAGTCCAATTTCTTTGTCAGAAATCCCCGCCTCTGCCACACGCAACTGAGCACTGTTGGCCTTTCCAAGTGTGGTGAAGACCCCAGGCTTCATCCTGGAATCAAGGACTCTATATAAATAAAATAAAATACAAAAACCAAACCTTTATCTTGCACAGAAATCTAGGAGGTATTTCATAACTGGAATGGACAGCCTTAGGCTAGATTCCTGAATGGGTGACCAAACCTTTCTGCTGCTGATCCACTTGTAACAATTACTCAGCAGAAAGAAGTGGGGCATCTATTCACCGACATACATGCACCTCAGGCACACGATGGGTATCCTGATCTTTTAACCAAGGTCATATTTACTATCAGATTGTTTAATCTTGCTTAACATATTCATCTTCTTGGGTCCTTTGGTATCGAGAGAAAATGTACTGGGAAGCATCTCTGCATTTGGGGAGTATTTCTGGCCAGACATTGCACCTCTGTTTTTAGTTTCACACGCAAAGCTTGTGCCCAGCCCACTAGGAAATGCCATTTGAGAATGTTTCCAGGAGCCTTTTCTATACCAGTGCTTGGGTTGCAGTTTAGCACTTCAACTATATTTACGCTGGTACGATCTTGTGCCAAAATGTTTTTTTTAAAGTTTAGTTGTTCTACCTCATTTTTAATGCCCTAAACAGAGGTGTGTTTTTAACTCTAACCTGTATTTTACCCAAGTCTTATGTCAGCTTCCAGAAGTTCATTCAGAAGAGTCTAAGGGAAGCCTTAAGTTTAGAGTCCACTTACTTTTGTTTCCGCACAGAGACCCCAGATATCGGATAGGCAATTTTGTTCAGACTGTGATAGAAGGATTTACCTTGTCGAGTAGAAAAAACACGGAATGCATTTAGCCTGTCCATCCATTTTTGGAATGTTTTCTTCCATATGCTGTTCCTGGCACTATGTTTATTGCATGAGATGTATACTCTCATGTTGTCATTACATAATATAACAGGTTTTCAATGTGAGCATTTGAATGTGGACTCCAGCTCACCTTTGCTTTTGATGAGGTGAATTTGGCTTAGGTACTGAAAGGCAGGACGTAGATCTTATTTAAAGTATTTGTCAATATACATAAGGGGTCATGTCAGCTACATCCTAATAATCTGTCCATAGACAATGATTTCTCAAGTTTATTCCTTTTAAATCGTATGTTTCGTCCCCGTGAAGTATTTCTAAGAATTGCTCCAAAGACCCCCTTTGTGCAGAATCATAACGAACCAGAGGGCTAAAGACTTAGTTGTCCTAAGGTTTGCAGCACATTCTTTATAAGGCTTCTTTCCCGCTTTGTTCACACTTCTGCTGGCTGAACAGATGATAAAGATACAAATGGGAATATATTCTTGTTTGTTGAGCCTATAACCGAATCCAGAAGAGGTCTGGCTGAAACAAATCAGTAGCCCAATTTTTTTTTCTTGATTGTTAGGTTTCAGGAAGTGGTCTTGCAACTTAATGAAAAACAATTCTTGAAGGAAAATAGGAAGACAGTTATATAAACGTAGGGTCTGTTAACTGTCATGCTGAATTTTTGATGTCACTCATTTGGAAAGCTCACAATTTTCACACCTGTTGCAGGAGACTAATCAAAAGAAGTTCTTCTCTTTTCTTTGGGCCAAGATCTCCCTCTGTGACGACCTACCTCAGATGTTCTGCTTATTCTTCAGGGCTCAAACTTTTTGGTAGGATAACTCTTAGGTGTTTTACCTTATTCAGTAATGCAAAGCCTGGTTGAATGCTTCCTTCAAGTCAAATGCTCCAGTCGCGAGGAAGATGCCTCACCTGGAATCTACAGGGGCTGGCCCTTAGGGCTCTTTATTATGGGTATGGCACCTAGAAGATACAAACAAAGCCCATGTTGCTGAGCAAATCTATGAAGTAGAAGCTTGCAACATTGAGGAACATTTTAAAACATGTCTCGTAGCTGATGCTCTTGACAATGAGCAAGCAAGTTGCCAAATCTGACTGAGACAAGTAATGGACGAAAAGCTGTATCAATCCAGAGGGTCTTTGAAGGTATGACAGTGGTTGCAAAAAGGCCAGTGGTAGAAGGAGTGGTCTCATCTGACCCTTTTGTTGTGTTCAGATCCCAATCTTAAAAAACCTATTGAATTAGCCTTCAAGTGTATGGCTTCTGCACTCTTCAGGCCCCGATAAGGCACTGCTAACAAATATTACATTCTTCAAAAATGCCACTGTAAGGATGGCAAATATATAAAGCATGTTCATCATGCCATACATTTTTCCTCTGCTGCAGGACAGGCATTTATCAAAGAGCCATATGATGACAGAAAAACTAGTTTAATCAGATTCTTCTGAAGAGAAATCTGATTTTTAAAAATCCACTTTACATACATTGCCCTCCATATATTAATTACTGGTTGCACACATTCCGGACACATGCCACACACCGCAGCAGGCATGGACACGCGACCTGGAATAGTTAAATGATTGGCAGGAAGTACTGAGCTCCCTCAAGAGTCGGTGATTGCTACTCAATGTAGACTCATACAATTCAAGTATCTTCGTTGGGTTTACCATACTCGCACCAAACTGTGGAGAACAGGAGCGATTACTTCCCCACTCTACCTATGATGTTGCTAGTTGCGTGGGAACTTCCTACACTTGATCTGGAGGATGCCTGGTCTTGACACCAAACCAACATGTCACAGACAGCCTAGTGGGCAACCAATACAAAACAGCCCTACAATAGCTGAAATTAGTGACAGCAAAACACAATATCACCAGACACTAGAAGGCTACAGAAGACCCATCTCCAGCAGAATGGAAGGTAGGACCAGACAAGTGCATGGCCCTAAAACAACCATTTAAGCAGCCCAAAAAAGCAAAAGAAGGTCTGGGGAGATTGGGCACATCATAGGGGGATACCACCCATGCCGAACACTGCCACACATCACTCTGCAGCAAACAGATGATGGGCTTTGTTGTGGGTTCTACTTAGTGCATGTATCGAACACCCTTATTTTAGCATTAGGTCCATAGCCTGTGCCTTTACACAAAGGCACATTTTTATTCACTTCATATTTCTTAACACAGCCAGACTTTAGCTAGCTGTTTTTATATTTTAATCAGCACCTCCATTTTGAGAAGACAAAGGGGGTCATTACAACATTGGCGGTAAAAGCCCCTTACCGACGTGCAGAAGACCGCCAACACACCGCCGCGGAAATCCACCACAGCTATTATGTAAGGAAATGCCTCCTTGGCATGGTTACCCCCTGACTTTTTGCCTTTGCTGATGCTATGTTTTGAATTGAAAGTGTGCTGAGGCCTGCTAACCAGGGCCCAGCACCAGTGTTCTTTCCCTAACCTGTACTTTTGTTTTCACAATTGGCACACCCTGGCATCCAGGTAAGTCCCTTGTAACTGGTACCCCTGGTACCAAGGGCCCTGATGCCATGGAAGGTCTCTAAGGGCTGCAGCATATCTTATGCCACCCTGGGGACCCCTCACTCAGCACAGACACACTGCTTGCCAGCTTGTGTGTGCTGGTGAGGACAAAACGAGTAAGTCGACATGGCACTCCCCTCAGGGTGCCATGCCAACTTCACACTGCCTATGCAGTATAGATAAGTCACCCCTCTAGCAGGCCTTACAGCCCTAAGGCAGGGTGCACTATACCATGGGTGAGGGCACCAGTGCATGAGCACTGTGCCCCTACAGTGTCTAAGCCAAACCTTAGACATTGTAAGTGCAGGGTAGCCATAAAAGTATATGGTCTGGGAGTCTGTCAAACACGAACTCCACAGCACCATAATGGATACACTGAAAACTGGGAAGTTTGGTATCAAACTTCTCAGCACAATAAATGCACACTGATGCCAGTGTACATTGTATTGTAAAATACACCCCAGAGGGCACCGTAGAGGTGCCCCCTGAAACCTTAACCAACTACCCGTGTAGGCTGACTGGTTTTAGCAGCCTGCCACACTCGAGACATGTTGCTGGCCACATGGGGAGAGTGCCTTTGTCACTCTGTGGCTAGTAACAAAGCCTGCACTGGGTGGAGATGCTTATCACCTCCCCCTTGCAGGAGCTGTAACACCTGGCGGTGAGCCTCAAAGGCTCACCCCCTTTGTTCCAGCACCACAGGGCATTCCACCTAGTGGAGTTGCCCGCCCCCTCCGGCCACGGCCCCACTTTTGGCGGCAAGGCCGGAGGAGATAATGAGAAAAACAAGGAGGAGTCACTGGCCAGTCAGGACAGCCCCTAAGGTGTCCTGAGCTGAGGTGACTCTGACTTTTAGAAATCCTCCATCTTGCAGTTGGAGGATTCCCACAATAGGGATAGAAATGTGACCCCCACCCCTTGGGAGGAGACACAAAGAGGGTGTACCCACCCTCAGGGCTAGTAGCCATTGGCTACTAACCCCCCAGACCTAAACACGCCCTTAAATTTAGTATTTAAGGGCTCCCCTGAACCTAGGAACTCAGATTCCTGCAACCTAAGAAGAAGAGGACTGCTAAGCTGAAAAACCCTGCAGAGAAGACGGAGACACCAACTGCTTTGGCCCCAGCTCTACCGGCCTGTCTCCCCACTTCTAAAGGCACTGCTCCAGCGACGCTTTCCCCAGGGACCAGCAACCTCTGAATCCTCAGAGGACTGCCCTGTTCTAGAAGGACCAAGAAACTCCTGAGGAAAGCGGCTCTGTTCATCCAAGACTGCAACTTTGTTTCCAAAGAAGCAACTTCAAGACAACTGCGTTTCCCGCCGGAAGCGAGAGACTTGCTACTCTGCACCCGACGCCCCCGGCTCGACTTGTGGAGAAACAACACTTCAGGGAGGACTCCCGGCGACTACGAGACTGTGAGTAGCCAGAGTTGCCCCCCCTGAGCCCCCACAGCAACGCCTGCAGAGGGAATCCCGAGGCTCCCCCTGACCGCAATTGCCTGCTTCCCAGATCCCGACGCCTGGTAAAGACTCTGCACCCGCAGCCCCCAGGACCTGAAAGATCGGAACTCCAGTGCAGGCGTGACCCCCAGGAGGCCCTCTCTCTTGCCAGGTGGTGGCTACCCAGAGGAGCCCCCCCCTTGCCTGCATCGCTGAAGAGACCCCTTGGTCTCCCATTGATTTACATTGGAAACCCGACGTGTTTGCACACTGCACCCGGCCGCCCCCGTGCTGCTGAGGGTGTACTTTCTGTGCTAACTTGTGTCCCCCCCGGTGCCCTACAAAACCCCCCTGGTTTGCCCTCCGAAGATGCGGGTACTTACCTGCTGGCAGACTGGAACCGGGGCACCCCCTTCTCCATTGAAGCCTATGCATTTTGGGCACCACTTTGAACTCTGCACCTGACCGGCCCTGAGCTGCTGGTGTGGTAACTTTGGGGTTGCTCTGAACCCCCAATGGTGGGCTACCTTGGACCCAGACTTGAACCCCGTAGGTGGTTTACTTACCTGCAAGAACTAACAAACTCTTACTCCCCCTAGGAACTGTGAAAATTGCACTAAGTGTCTAGTTTTAAAATAGCTATATGTGTTTTATTTGAAAAGTATATATGCTATTGTGATTATTCAAAGTTCCTAAAGTACTTACCTGCAATACCTTTAATGCAAAGTATTACATGTAGAACTTGAACCTGTGGTTCTTAAAATAAACTAAGAAAAGATTTTTCTATACAAAAACATATTGGCCTGGAATTGTCTTTGAGTGTGTGTTCCTCATTTATTGCTTGTGTATGTACAACAAATGCTTAACACTACTCCTTTGATAAGCCTACTGCTCGACCACACTACCACAAAATAGAGCATTAGTATTATCTCTTTTTGCCACTATCTTACCTCTAAGGGGAACCCTTGGACTCTGTGCATACTAGTCCGTACTTTGAAATAGTGCATACAGAGCCAACCTCCTACATTCTATTATGACCCACACCATGGAATCCGCCAAAATTCAGACACCCACACAAGTCCGCCACACCAAAGGTCAGTGATAAACTGGCAAAAACAAAACCTCCACCGTCACGCCAAAAGAAATACGCCCACACTATCACGACACACGAATCCACGCAGCGGTCTTTCAACCGCGGTATTCCATTGGCGGGACACACCACTGCGCTCAAAATACACACACACACATACAAAACACAGCCACATTGGCCAATTCGAAATACACACACCTGATACACATACACACACCACTCCCAGACACCCAATACAATATAAAACACACACCCACATCACCCACAAACCCCTACGACAACAATTGAGAAAGAAGCACAGAGACACCACCATCCACAGGCACACCAGACCATCACCAACATAACTGCCACGCACCTCACACAACACCCCACTACATATCAGCACACTTATCACCACACACACCACCCCACACATCACCCACACCACCCCATGGCACGGCAAAGACATCCCAGGTTCTCGGAGGAGGAGCTCAAGGTCATGGTGGAGGAAATCGTCCAGATAGAGCCACAGCTATTCGGATCACAGGTGCAGCACACCTCCATTGCAAGGAAGATGGAGCTATGGCGAAGAATAGTGGACAGGGTCAACACAGTGGGACAGCACCCAAGAAATCGGGATGACATCAGGAAGAGGTGGAACGACCTACGGGGGAAGGTGCGTTCCGTGGTCTCAAGACACCACCTTGTGGTTCAGCGGACTGGCGGCGGACCCCCACCTCCTCCACCACAACTAACAACAAGGGGGGAGCATGTCTTGGCGATTCTGCATCCTGAGGGCCTTGCAGGAGTAGATGGCGGAATGGACTCTGGTAAGGCAAATCTTAACTATTACATCCCGACCCTACCTGCATGCCATCACATACCCCCAACCCTCACCCCCATCACTCCAACTCCTCACAAATGTCCCAACATCACAAACCACACATCCCAACACCAAGCCCTGCATGCAACACCAAAGCATGGACACCCATCACCAAAGCATGCCCACTGCACAAACCCATACACCCCCCTAAACCATCATCACACAAGGCCCCACACAGGAAAGCAATCACTGGGGTACACGGTCACCCACCCATTGCACACCATGCCACACACAGATGTAATAAACATCCTTTTATACCCCTGCAGGACCCCTACCCAACGTCACCGGACAGGAGGGTCCACACATGTCCACACCAACAACAGAAGAGGCCCACAGTGATGACAGCAGCTCTGTCCAACTGGATCTAGATGACCAGTCCGGCCCATTGGGGACCTCGGGACAGTCTGTTCCCATCACACAGTCACAGGCCACTACAGACCTTCCCCCCTCTGGAAACACCAGCACAGCACCCACCCAGCGGGCCCATACCTCTGTCCCCAGGACACATCAATCAGCTGTGGGTCCACCACTACAGGGAACCCAGGCTAACCCCACCACCCCAACAACAACAGGGACCTGGGGGCAGTGGCAGTGGGCACACGGTCCAGGGGATGGAGGCCCAGGAACACAGGGGAACTGGGAGGGCTGCTGTGCGACAGGGGGAGGACAGGCTAAGGGAACCCACTCTCCACGAGGCCCTCTCCTCCATCATGGGAGCCTACCACCACTCCCAGGAGACGATGGCAACGGTACTGGCCAAGTTTCAGGAGACCCAGCGCCTGCAGGAGGAACAGTATTTGGGCTTCAGGGAGGAACTCGGATCCATCAATTCCACCCTGGGCACCATCGTAGGGGTGCTGAAGGAAGTACTCAACACCAGGAGGGACACTGTGGCACAACAAGGGGCCCCTGACACTAGCCTGGACGATGAACTTCCCACCACCTCCGCCGGCACTAGTGGACAGGAGGCACTGCCACAGGACCACCACACCAGCACCCCACCCCCTGCAGAGGGAGAACCACCCCGCAAACGGTCCCTGAGATCCAGGAACAAAACAGAGTACGATGCCAAGACCCCTGCCAAGAAATTAGACCACCCTGAATGTCATCCTTCTGTCCCACTTTGTGACCCTGTCCATCCTTAAACTGCCCCAGCTCCACTTCCTATGCCCATCTGGGCAATGCACCTGTGAGACTAATAGACTGGATTCTGCCATGGACATTCCTCCACCATCACCCCTCACCATTTTGCAACCCCCTCCAATATTTTGCACTTAAACACCCTTGGAGCACAAAACAATCTGGAGTCAGTCTGTGATTTCAGAATAGTGTATTAGCAATTACTGTGGCAAAAAGCTCTTTCAATTGTAATGTCAACATACCTATGTCACACAGCTCTAGTCCATGAGGAATCAAAGCAGATGTCATACAGTGGGACCCACATCTGTGAAATCGTAAGGGAAAGTGACAACTCAGTGACCATACACTGGGTGAAAATGACAGGCAGTAGAGAGGTAGTAGTGTCAAAGTACATGTAGTAGGCAGGTTTGTATTCTTACCCGTGTCTCACTGGAAATATTGCAGGATCAATCAATCAATCAATCATAGTATTTATAAAGCGCGCTATGTACCCGTCAGGGTTTCGAGGTGCTGAGGGGGGGGGGGGGGGGGGGCGCTGCTGGTTTAGCGGTCGAAGAGCCAGGTCTTGAGGAGCCTTCTGAATGCGAGGAGGTCCTGGGTCTGGCGAAGGGATGTGGGGAGAGAGTTCCAGGTCTTGGCGGCGAGGAAGGAGAAGGATCTGCCGCCGGATGTCTTGCGCTGGATTCGGGGTACGATGGCGAGGGCGAGGTTGGCGGATCGGAGTTGACGTGTTGGGGTGTAGAAGTGGAGTCTGGTGTTGAGGTAGGAGGGTCCGGTGTTGTGAAGTGCCTTGTGAGCGTGGGTCAGGAGTTTGAAGGTGATCCTCTTGTCTACCGGGAGCCAGTGGAGTTCCTTTAGGTGAGGGGAGATGTGACTTCGGCGGGGTATGTTGAGGATCAGTCGGGCGGAGGCATTTTGGATACGTTGGAGGCGTTTGATGTCTTTGGTTGGGATGCCTGTGTAGAGTGCGTTGCCGTAGTCAAGTCTGCTGCTGACGAGGGCCTGGGTCACCGTCTTTCTGGTTTCTGTTGGAATCCACTTGAAGATTCTGCGGAGCATTCGGAGGGTGTTGAAACAGGAGGAGGAGACGGCGCTGACCTGTTTGGATATGGTGAGGGCGGAGTCCAGGATGAAGCCGAGGTTTCTTGCGTGGCTGGCAGGGGTGGGTGGGGGTCCGAGGACGGAGGGCCACCATGAGTCGTTCCAGGCCGAGGGAGTGCGTCCGAGGATGAGGACTTCCGTCTTGTCGGAGTTGAGTTTCAGGCGACTGTTGTTCATCCAATCGGCGATGGATTTTAGTCCCTCGTGGAGGTTTGTTTTGGCGGTGAGCGGGTCTTTGGTCAGGGAGAGGACGAGCTGGGTATCGTCGGCGTAGGAGATGATGCTGAGATGATGTTGGCGGGCCAGTTGAGCGAGGGGGGCCATGTAGACGTTGAACAACGTGGGGCTGAGGGAGGATCCTTGGGGGACGCCGCAGATGAGGTTGGTGGCTTTGGAGCGGAAAGGGGAGAGACGGACTCTCTGCGTTCTGTCGGAGAGGAAGGATGAGATCCAGTGGAGGGCTTTATCTTGGATGCCGGCTTCCTGGAGGCGGGTCAGTAGGGTGCGGTGGCAGACGGTGTCAAAAGCGGCTGATAGGTCGAGGAGGATGAGGGCTGAGGTTTCGCCGTTGTCCATTTGATGTCTGATGTCATCTGTGGCGGCGAGGAGGGCGGTCTCAGTGCTGTGGTTTCGTCTGAATCCGGATTGTGAGGGGTCCAGGATGGAATTGTCTTCGAGGAAGTGGGTGAGCTGAGTGTTGACGATCTTCTCGATGACTTTCGCTGGAAAAGGGAGGAGAGAGATCGGACGGAAGTTTTTGAGGTCGTTGGGGTCAGCCTTGGGTTTTTTGAGGAGGGGTTGGATTTCTGCGTGTTTCCAGCTGTCCGGGAAGGTGGCAGAAGTGAAGGAGAGGTTGATGATCTTGCGGAGTTCGGGGGCGATGGTGGCGTTGGCTGAGTTGAAAACATGATGGGGGCAGGGGTCCGTGGGGGAGCCTGAGTGGATGGTGTTCATGGTTGCTATGGTTTCTGCCTCGTCCACGTGGGTCCAGGCGGTGAGGCGGCAGTCGCGGGAGGAGACGTCGGGGGTGGGGTCTGGCGGTGGACCGGTGATGAAGCTGTCGTGGATGGTGGTGATTTTCTGGTGGAAGAAGGTGGAGAGGTCGTCGCAGAGTTTCTGGGAGGGCGGGATGTCGTTGGAGTTGGCTTTCGGATTGGAGAGTTCCTTCACGATGCCGAAGAGTTCTTTGCAGTCGTGGGCGTTGTTGTTGATGCGTTCGGTGAAGTGGGCGCGCTTGGCGGTGCGGATCCGTTGGTGGTGTTCGCGGTTGGCGTTTTTGAGGGCGGCGAGGTTGTCGGGTGTGCGTTCTTGGATCCATTTCTTTTTGAGTTTCTGGCAGTTGCTTTTGGAGGTGGTGAGATCGTCTGTGAACCAGGCTGGTTTTCTCTTTCCTTGGGTGG
This sequence comes from Pleurodeles waltl, assembly GCF_031143425.1. Lineage (NCBI taxonomy): Eukaryota > Metazoa > Chordata > Amphibia > Caudata > Salamandridae > Pleurodeles > Pleurodeles waltl. Next base: position 342,678,003 of record NC_090437.1, read on the forward strand.
TGGTGGGTTTCTTGAGAGGGGCAAGGGTGTTGGCGCAGTCGAGGATCCATTGATGGAGGTTGATGGCGGCTGTGCTCGGGTCGATTGCGTCGGGTGGAGGGTTGTTGACGAGGGTGCTGGTCAGTTGTTCTTGGGTGATTTTGCCCCAGCGGCGGTGGGGAGGTAGCTGGATGCGGTGTTGCTCTGTGGTTTTCTTATAGGTGAAATGGACGCAGTGATGGTCAGTCCAGTGGAGTTCGGAGGTGTGGCTGAAGGAAATGTGGTTGCTAGAGGTGAAGAGGGGGTCAAGGGTGTGTCCGGCGATGTGGGTAGGTGTGTTGACTAGCTGGCGGAGACCGAGGTTGAGGAGGTTGGAGGTCAGTGACGCGGTGTTGACGTCGTTGGCATTTTCCAGATGGTAGTTCACCGAGTCCCTGTTGTCCATGTCCTCTTCTTCTGCTTCCTCGTCTTCACTGTCCACAGGCTCCACAGCTGCAACACCACCACCATCTGGACCATCCTCCTGCAGAAAAGGCACCTGTCGTCTCAAAGCTAAGTTGTGAAGCATACAGCAGGCCACAATGATCTGGCACACCTTCTTTGGTGAGTAGAATAGGGATCCACCTGTCATATGGAGGCACCTGAACCTGGCCTTCAGGAGGCCGAAGGTCCGCTCGATTATCCGCTGTGTTCGCCCCATGGGCCTCATTGTAGCGTTCCTCTGCCCTTGCCTGGGATTCCTCACTGGGGTCAGTAGCCATGACAGGTTGGGGTAACCAGAGTCACCTGCAAATGGCGAGGGACAACTGTTAGACACACACTAACCTGTAGGGATAACCCCAGACCCAGACAACCATTCCCACTGTCTTGCTTCCAGGTGCTCACCTAATAGCCACACACGGTGCCCTCTGGAGTTGCCCCATCAAATAAGGGATGCTGCTATTCTGCAGGATGTAGGCGTCATGTACTGAGCCAGGGAACATGGCATTCACATGGGAGATGTACTGGTCTGCCAAACGTACCCTCTGCACATTCATCGAATGATAACTCGTCTGGTTTCTGTACACCTGTTCACTCCTGCAGGGGGAAACAAAGCAACATGGGTCCCATCAATGGCACCTATGATGTTGGAAATATGTCCCAGGGCATAGAAATCACCTTTCACTGTAGGGAAATCCTCCACCTGAGGGAAAACGATGTAGCTCTGCATGTTTTTCAGCAGGGCAGACAACACTCTGGACAACACGTTGGAAAACATAGGCTGGGACATCCCTGATGCTATGGCCACTGTTGTTTGAAATGACCTACTTGCAAGGAAATGGAGCACTGACAGCACCTGCACTTGGGGGATTCCTGTGGGATGGCGGATAGCCGACATCAGGTCTGGCTCCAGCTGGGTACACAGTTACTGGATTGTGGCACGATCACATGTCTTTACTCCATTGTCGACAGGTCCACCAGCGGTCGGTACACCGGAGGATGCCGCCATCTCCTCACATGTCCCAGCGGACGGTGCCTATGAAGGACAACAGCGAGCACAGAGTCAACCAATTCAGAGGTACGTACCCACAGCTTACACAGAACACGAATCCTAATCCGAAAAGTGGCCTGTATGTGTGTTGAGTCTAGGCCTAGGTATGTGTGACGCAGTTAAAAATGAAGGCATGTGGGCCCCTGAAATGGCGGCTGCCTGACCTCTAAAGTGGGACAATGGGATGTCAGGTAACTGCGCTGGCGTTGTACACCGTCACGGTAGGCGGTCGAAGACCGCGGCGCAATGCTGCATTGGTTAACATTGGACCCTATGTGTCCCAGGAGCCAATGACGATGTACGCCGGTGGTGACGGTACGCACTGCCGCGGACGTTACTGCCATTTTCTATCTGTTCAATCACTCGATACCTGATCTTCGACAGGAGAGGACTTACACTGCAAGTGCTGCTGTGACCTCGGTCTGGAAGAGACAATGGTTCGAGTGTCTCGGGAAAGGGCCCCTGCCTTCACATCGGAGGAGTTGGAGAAACTCGTGGACTGGGTCCTCCCCCAGTACACGCTACACTACGGTCCTCCAGACAAACAGGTAAGTACACTGGGAGCATGCTGTATGGGCTATGCCCGTGTGGAGTGGGGTGGATGTAAGAAGGGGGGGGATGGAGGAGATTGCGCCATGAATGAAACGACAGTGAGTGCATGTGCCACATGGCAAGGGTAGGGATGGGGGCCAATGACTGTGACGGTGCAGTTGGTAATAACTTTTCTTTTCCCCATGTACAATTCATGTAGGTCAGCGCCCACCAGAAAAAAGATATTGGGTGTGCCATCGCCAAGGACGTCCGGACCCTGGGGGTCTACCACAGACGGAGCACCCACTGCTGGAAAAGATGGGAGGACATTTGCCGCTGGAGCAAGAAGACGGCGCAGGCTCAGCTGGGGATGGCCTCCCCACGTGGGAGGGGTGACCGTCGCACCATGACCCCCCTGATGTTCAGGATCCTGGCAGTGGCGTACCCGGAGTTGGATGGGCGCTTGAGGGCATCACAGCAGCCACAAGGGGGTGAGTACACTCTCATCCTGCTGATTTTGCGCGCAGTGGAGGTGTCTGGGTGGGGGAGGTGGGCTGTGGGTTTCCCTAGGCCAGGGCAAGTTTAGTAGGCAAGGTCCCTCCGTAAGGCAGGCCATGTGGCACCCCACCCCACCTCTGTAGAGTGCCAAGTACACCTAGTCATGCCCCTGTGTCATCCATGTGTGCAGATGTCGTCCATAGCCTAGTAGGCCATTTCCCAGGGATTGAACAGTGGACCCCAAGAGCGCGGCGTAGTGCAGGGGGCTTCTGTGTCTGTCGTGTCCACCAACGGTAGCGGTAATGCATGCACTAAACATGTCTTTCTTCTGTCCCAACCCCCCAATTTTTGTGGTCTCCCTGTTCTTGTGTGCATTAGCATCATCAGGCGGAGGAGCAGTGGCACCGGAGCACAAGGGAGCTGCATCCCACATGGCCCTGGAGGGCGACACTACGGAGTCTGAATTCATCAGTGGGACAGAGGGCGAGGGGAGCTCCACGGCAGGGACAGGAGCTGAGACAAGCGACACGGATTCGTCCTCTGATGGGAGCTCCCTTGTGGTGGCGGCAACAACTGTGCCCCCGGCATCTACAGGTACAGCCGCCACCCCCCCTACCAGCACCGCCCTCCCAGCAGCCCCTCAGCCTTTGCCCTGTGCCTGCTCATCCAGACGGGTGGGCATCACCTTCGCCCCACGCACCTCAGCCCCTGCCCCAGTCACCCCTGCTGCCCTCAGTGAGGAGGCCATTGACCTCCTCAGGACCCTCACTGTTGGGCAGTCTAACATTTTGAATGCCATCCAGGGTGTCGAAAGGCAGTTGCAACAAACCAATGCATTCCTGGAGGGCATTCATTCTGGTCAGGCGGCCCTTCAGCGAGCTTTTCAGATTCTCGCCTCAGCACTGATGGCAGCCATTGTCCCTGTCTCTAGCCTCCCCTCTCCAACGTCCTCCACCCAGACCCAATCCCCTGTACCCAGCCTATCCCAAGCACACCTTCAGACCAGCATGCACACAAGTCAACACACAAGGGAAGCTCAGGCAAACATAAGCACCACACATCCCACAGGCACTCACGCAAGCATCACACACATGCAGACACACCAACATCCACTGCCTCCACTGTGTCCCCCTCCTCCTCATCTCCCTCCTCCCTCCCAGTCTCGTCTACACTCACACCTGCATGCACTACATCTACAGCCACTACTGCCATCACCAGCACACCCACCACCACACCCTGCTCACGTGCAGTCACCACCCCCACTACCATTCACACATCCTGTGTCCTCTCCCAGTGTGTCTGTGACGCCACCTCCTAAGATACACAAACGCAGGCACACACCCACCCAACAGCCATCCACCTCACGACAGCCTCCAGCGCATGCACCTTCACCCAAAGTCACCAAACGAACACCTCCTACAACCACAACCTCTTCCTCCACTCCCAAACCCCTCCAGCTAACCATCCCAGTGTCTCCCAAAAACTTTTCCTGTCCAACCTTGACCTCTTTCCCACACCTCCCCCACCCCGTCCGTCTCCTAGGGCCCGACTCTCCAGGTCCCAACCTAGCACCTCAGCCACAACATCTCCGGGACCAGTGGTGCCTGTAGTCACCGGAATCTGGAGTGCACCGGCCACCAGGGCAGCCAGTGTGGCACAGAGCCACAGCACGGACAGTCCCCCACCTGTCAAGCATCAAAAGTTGGCCAGTACCCGGCGGGAGAGGGGGAAGACTCCAGCCACCAAAGCCGCTCCCAGGGGTCCCGGTGGGAGTGTGTAGTCAGCTGCGGCACCTTCCAAGGTGGGGAAGGGCCACAAGAAACCTGGAAAGTCTGGGAACAGCAGCATGGCGGAGGTGACCGCCATCATCCCCGCTGCCCAGGAGGCCACCACCATCATCCCCGCTGCCCAGGAGGCCACCACCATCATCCCTGCTGCCCAGGAGGCCACCGCCAGCACAAGCCCCGCTGGGCTAGAGAGGACCGCCAGCACAAGCCCCGCTGGGACAGAGAGGGCCGCCAGCACAAGCCCTGCTGGGACAGAGAGGGCCGCCAGCACAAGCCCCGCTGGGACAGAGAGGACCGCTAGCAGCTGAGTCACTGCAAAGGAGGCCGCCGCCTTAAGCACCGCTGAACAGGGCACCGCCGCCTCATGCACCGCTGAACAGGGCACCGCCGCTACGGGCACCGCTGAACAGGGCACCGCCGCTACGGGCACCGCTGAACAGGGCACCGCCGCTACAAGCACCGCTGAACAGAGCACCGCCGCTACAAGCACTGCTGAACAGGGCACCACCACTACAAGCGCCACTGAACAGGGCACCACCACTACAAGCGCCACTGAACAGGGCACCGCTGCCTCATGCACCGCTGAACAGGGCACCGCCGCCTCATGCACCGCTGAACAGGGCACCGCCGCCTCATGCACCGCTGAACAGGGCACCGACGCCTCATGCACCGCTGAACAGGGCACCGCCGCATCATGCACCGCTGAACAGGGCACCGCCGCCACAAGCACCGCTGAACAGGGCACCGCCGCCACAAGCACCGCTGGCCCATGAGCGCCAAGGGCACTGACGCTACTGAATCCGTCACAAGCAGGATGAAGCACTCTGGGCACAGAGCCCCCTCCAGAACCAGTGGAGATACACATCCACTACCTCTGTCCTTAGCAGGATGAAGCACTCTGGGTACCATGCCCCCTCCAGAACCAGTGTAGACTGTCATCCACTACCTCTGTCCTTACAGGATGAAGCACTCTGGGCACCATGCCCCCTCCAGAACCAGTGGAGAGTGTCATCCACTTGAGAGACTGTGGCTTTGCACTCCCCAGGATGGCACAGTGGGCAACCCACCCACTGTATAGACTTGAGAGACTATGGCTTTGCACTCCCCAGGATGGAACAGTGGGCAACCCACCCACTGTATAGACTTGAGACTGTGGCTTTGCACTCCCCAGGATGGAACAGTGGGCATGTGGCCCCCTCGTGGATTTGGTGTTGTGCACTCAACCGGCTGAGGTGCCCCCCCTTTCCCTCCCACTGAGGTGCCTGTTTTCTTGCTCTCTGATGCCCCTGCAGTGTTCTCTCCGTCATGGTCGGGGATCTTGTGTGGGCCTCGCCCATACCGTGTGGGCCCAGTGTTCCACGGACTTCATTGGAGCACTACCTGGACTACTAAGCTTGGTGTATATTTTGTTTATGGTGTATATATATATTTTTGCTTACTTGATTATAATATATTATAATGGTTACACTCATTTCCTTTTGTCTTTGCATTCTTCCAGGGGGGTTGGGGGGTGCAACTATAATGTATAAATATGTATTAGTGTGTGTGTTGTAGTGGGTGAGGGTTGGGGTGTTGCGTGTGTGTGTCCCTGTTTTTTCCCTCCCCCCTCCCCTGTGTCGTAGGTGCAGTACTCCCCGTTGTCTTCGCCGCCGGCGTTCGTGCTCCTGGTAGAGGAGCAAGAAGATGAGGGCTGGCAGGATGTGCAGCTCGGGTTCCATGGCGTCCGGATTCCTCGTGGGGTGTGTAGAGGTGAGCGTTTTCCCTTCGAAGTCCTGTTTCCGCCGTGTTTTTGTCCGCGGGGAATCCGCCCCGGAAAAGGTGGCGGATTGGTAGGTTGTGATACTGTGGGAGGTACTTTTTCTTCCGCCTGTCTGTTGGCGGTGACCGCCAAGCTGTTTGTCTGTACCGCTGTGGCGGTCGGAGTGTTAAAGTGACTGTCTTTGTTGGCGGTTTCCGCCACGGTCGTAATTCCATTTTTTTTTACCACCGGCCTGTTGGCGGTCTTACCACCGCTTTAACACCCTCCCCCAAGGTTGTAATGACCACCATAGTTGTTTGCGCTGCACATTTCATCAGTCCTTTAAACACATTTCACTTTGTGCCCTGTTTAAGGCGGTCATGTTCGGTACATGATATTGTAACTAGTGCTGCCACTCCAGGAGCTTAGGAGTCAGTCCCTAATTTCTAGACACACTAATAAGCCAGGCCTGCTCTTAGAACACTGCAGGATTTATTATATAAACATCACATAGGCCTAAAGGGGACAGTGAGCATTCCAGTCATGACTGTCCTTTGATGCATATCATTCCATTGACAACTTTGTTGATTCTGGCGCTGTCTCTTCAGCTACCTGAGAGGACTGACATCCAGACGACAGGCAGGCCCTTGCCAACCTCTTCAGGTATGGGGATGGGGGTCCCCTCTCTTAGACCGGGAAATGCAGAAAGGACACCACTGTTACGTTCTCAGGTCTCAGGCAAAGTGTAGGTTGAAATCTCTAGGCTTTTAGGATCATACAAGGATGGTGGGTTGTTTATCTTCTCTCTCTAATTCTAATGAGGATCACTGTTTTAATTAACATAGCCCATGCTTTTTAAAATAGGATGCAATTGCTTCAATAAAAGGACTGACATTTTTTCTGCATCTCGTATTCAGCCTTGGCATGTGTGTGTCTAAGTAACTGAGCCAAAGGGGTATGATCTGTTCACCACGACTTCCCTGAGGAGTCAGTGTGTCATGTTTAGGTTGCCACAACTCACTTTAACTTTTTAGGGTTGGGTGAGGCACCGCGGGCTAGCCTGGAGTTAGGCCGACAGCTTCCAAAGTGGCATGGGACTGACATAGTTACTTACACTCAGTGTTGCTGCTGCCCCGAAAACACACAGTCTTATTACCAAAATAGGAACCACCCAACAGCTTGTGATATTTGAAAAGAAGGTCCAACATACAAACCGCCAGAGAGAAGCAATGTGCTATGGGGGAACATATGTTGGTGGGAGAAGCATTCTGATGAGTGATCTCTAGAGAGACTTTTCATAATTTCCTTTGTACCTAATGTGGTGCCCGAGAATAGGAAACATTTGTAGTGTGTTGATTTCTCCAGACAGTGCTTTACTAATGTATGGAAAATCAATAAAATATAATTTTTACAAAGAAATCCACTTTACATTCAAAATATGAAACATGCATGAACGTATAGAGTGAAGGAAAAAAACTACTTCCAAAATAAATCCTATTTAGAACTGAAAAGGTGAAAATTATTTAGAACTGAAAAGGCGAACAAGTCAAGAACTGAGATCCTTGGTCCACAGTCTGGATAAATATGATGAATCAAGCCGATACCTCACTGCCTATGCAGCAGAAAACTACATCAAAGTGCCATATTCCACTCCAATAAAGTTGCTTAACTAGCCTCAATTGTTTTTATGTTGCATCTAAGGGTAAGAGTTATAAGACCCTTTTCCCCTGGTTTTTATTTCATCACTGCTTTTCATTCTATTTGGAGTTGCTTAAAACAAAGTTTCTGCTTTTAAAACTTTCTGATTGAAAGAGATACACACCAGAATGTAGAACATTTATTTTCTGCAATTATTATTAGTAATGAAGATTCACTAGGGAAATCAGCGCATCTATGATCCTCATCTGAAACAAATGAAAATAAGCACAGAAGCATTTTTAAAAAATGTGGTCAATGCAAAAAATGTGGAATAACTAAGGGACAGAAAACAGTTACTGAGCGAGATAGCATGGGCTCATCACTCACTTAGGTAGTCTGCCATCTAAATTATTTTTCAGTATACTGTAACTCATATGCGGGTATAGTTCAAAAGAAAGACATTTCACCTTACGCATGCGGTAGGCAAAACTCCACACTTTGGAAAGGGGATTGAATTACAAAGCTTACCCCGCGTAGTTTTACTTTTACCAAGGTGCTATACCCTCAGCTGGAAGTTGCTCCCAACAAAACTGAGACATCAGATTGGAAGAAGAGGTGTACTGCGCTACTAAGAACAGCAAGAAGCTGCCGCGCAATGTGCTTGAGGTGCTATGAGCAGCAGAACTGTGCCCCCCTGCAGACAAGGCCTCTTTCTTAGCCCTACTTTGGAAGCCCTTTATTTCTAAAACGTCGCCAGCTTAATCTTTGAGAAGCTGGAGAAGTTTGAAAACAAATTAACGTTTTTAGGGCTCCATCACCATTACACACCACTTCAACTAATGAATAAATCTATAGGACAACTGACACAACAGAAATGTGTTGTCTGCATAACAGGTTTTAATACATTTGTGACAAAAGTGGGTAAATTAATGAATCAGTAGTGACAACGTAATTAAGAAAGAGGTCTACTAAGATCAAAGTTTGTAACACAATAAAGGTCTGCCTCTAGCACGCAGAATTCATGGTCGAAGTGTTATCATTACCTAATTTTGGATCTCTTCTATCAGAAGAAGTAAGATGCTAATAAACTGGCAAGACAGTTGGACAAGCACAAGTCATATTCTGGTCCATACAATGGGAGAGAGACAAATAATCAAAATATTGAAGCTTGTGCTTTAGCTACACAAGCACAGGGTGAGTTGGATTTTCAGGGAACTAGCATTCCCGAAACCTACTGAATTCCACCACTCAGAGGAGAAACATTTCTTTTTTCCAAACAATGGCACGCCAAATATGTTGAGGTAGATGACAGGAAGACATCGGATTGAATTGAATTTAATAAAAAATAATGTTTATTCAGACGTTTCTCCTTACAAACACTGCTACATCCCACAGAAATGCATCTGCAACTAAAATCCAGAAACATTCTTGTTGTCATCCTTTTAAAATACACAATTACTTACTAATTTCAATTATAAGTGAGGATAGTGCTAATACAAGACTTACTGATTAGAATGATATATATATATATATATATATAAAATACAGATCAATTTTGATTGCCATGCCCCTAATCTTGAATAGCGGCCCTCAAGTATTCTTCTTTCTTTGATAAATATCAGGCATGACAAGACTCAAAGAATAAATTGCATTTAAATGTAAGTCTACAAGGTTAAATTTACATTCCAAAATTAAAGATAAGTAAAAAAAAAAAAAAGGTATAGATTCGGACTATGGATTTTTAACAAACACCTACATTTCCATTCTTCCTTTAAAAGTAGAATAAAAATACTAGGACTTTTTAGTTTTCACATAATCCAGAATTGAACATGTTACTTACCTTTGTTAACACCGTACCTAAAAGAGACATATTCCAGTTACTGATTCCTTACCTGTGAATTCCCAGGCGTCTGCTTAATCTGGAGAATTTTCTGAGCAGTACCCATGCGTGCCAATAAGTGGCGTTGATCACTGTCGGCCGCCCCAGAAATAATGCTGTGGGTCCTATATAGGCCCTACCCCAGTGCGCTGACCAAAGTTACTTTTCACAACTTTCCACACCTGAAGCGCAGAGCCATGAGGAACATTGACTACTGATGCATCAAAACTAAGGCCCTGAAAGGGGAGCCCCTGTCCCAACCAATCAGTTCGCAGAGTGGAGAGGATGGGTGGATCGGTAAGGAATCTGCAATTAGAATATGTTTCTACCAGATAAGGAGTTACCAAAGGTAAGTAACTTGTTCATCTTAGAGAATTCTAGTTGCAGATTATTTACCTGTGAATAGATACCAAAGCAATACCATCCCCCGTGTAAGGTCTGCAAACCAAAATCACAATAGAAAGTCCTTCAGAACTGAACATGGAGAGTACATGTCCCTACGGATCTGACTGTCTAGGCAGTACTGTTTGGTGAATGTGAGCAGACACTCACATTGCCACCTGACAGATATCAAGGACTGGAACTCTGTGTGCTAACGCAGTGGTTGCAGCTATAGCTCAAGTAGAATGAGCATAGAAGCCCTCAGGGAGTTGCTTTTTGTCCAGTGCGTAGAAGATCTTAACGCAGAGTACAACCCATCTGGAGATGGTTCACTTATGCATTTCCCAACCTTTCTTCGAATCGACATAACCGATAGAGTTGATCTTCCAACAAAACTCTTTTGTACTATCAAGGTAGAACGCCAACACTCTTTTTGGGTCTAGGCAGAATCTCTCCTCTTCCTTGGAAGGATGTTGGGGTGCATAAAAAAGTAGCCAAGGTGACTGACTGGCCTACATGAAAGGGCATAACTACTTTTGGCAGAAAAGACACCCTAGTGCGAAGCACCACTTTGTCAGGATAGATGGAAAGGCAGGGCAGCTTAGATGACAAAGCCTGCAAATCACTCACCCTGTGGGCTGATGTAATGACCACAAGAAAAGCTGTTTTCAAAGTGAGAAGCCTGTGAGGACAATTGTGGAGACGCTCGAAAGGAGCGCACATCAGAAAGGTCAAAACCAAATTCAAATCCCACTACGGCATAATGAATGGGGATGGAGAAAACATGTGTAAGGCCATTAAGAAATCTATTTTCAATATGGGACTTAAACAAGGAAGGTTGATCAGGAAACTTCAAAAAAGCAGAAATTGCAGACAAATAACCTTTGCCCCTAGCAGAGCCCTGCTGGACAAAAAGTATAAACTACAGTACCTCAGGGAAAAGGGCAGAAAGGGGGTCAACAAACTTGTCTGTGCGCCATGCCAAAAATTTCTTCCAACCACAGGCGTATACTGTTTTGGTGGAGCAGTGCCCGGCTGCCAAGATAACTTTACAGACTTTGAGCGGAAGGTCAAAAGCTGTCAACTGCCACCACTCAATCTCCATGCAAGAAGGTGGAGAGTGGACACGTTTGGGTGCAGAACTCTCCCCTGCTGCTGTGACAGAAGATCCTCGTGAAGGGGAAGTCTGACCAGAGGATCAATAGACATGCTCAACAGCTCAGGACACCATACTCTCCATCCCCAATCGGGACCCACAATGATTGCTTGGGCCCGGTCGCTCTTGATCTTGAGAATTCCGGGCAGAAGTGGAATCGGCGGAAAGGCGTACAGGAGCTTTGAGTTCCACTTAAGAAAATTGTCTCCCATTAATTGCAGCCTTGGAAACTCCAACACACACAATTGCTGACATTGCGCATTCTCTGTAGAGATGAACAGATCTAGCCAAGGCTCTCCCCACTGCTGAATGAGACCTTGCACCACCTGTGGAAGGAGACATAATTCGTGATTTGGTAGGCATTTTCGTCTGAGTTTGTCCGCTATGGTGTTCAGGGAGCTTGCCATATGTTGAACCGCCAGGGATATGCCCTGCTGTTTAAGCCACATCCAGAGGAGCAGAGCTTCTTGACAAAGGGTCCACAGCCACACCCCACTGTGCGTGTTGCAGTACCACATGGCGGTGGTGTTGTCCGTTAACACCTGCAGTAGCTTCCCCTTGACAGATGGAAAGCTGCAATACCTTCAATGCTAATCGGATCGCACAGAGCTCCAACAGGTTGATGTGAAGTACAAATTCTGCAGGAGAGCAGATGCCTCTGATCTCCACCACTCCCACATAGCCGTCCCATCCCAGAAGTGATGCAAATGTCACTACTGTCAGATCTGGTTGGGGAAGGGAGAGGAATCTGCCTCTGACCTAATCTTGTTCTTTAACCATCACTACAGTTCCTGTGCAGTTCCCTCCATGATCCGCACCTTGTCAGAGGGATTCACCTGATGCTGCCCACATTGCAACTTGAAGTCCAACTGCAGAGCCCACATGTGCCATCTGGCATGGGTCATCAGCAGGAACCAGGAGTACAGCCCGGGCCTCCTCCGGGACCTGTGGCAGCAACTGGGCAACCATATCCCAGAGCATGTGGGAATAACAGCCTAAAAGGCATACAATGTTCACGGACCGCAGTACTAGGCTGGAGGAAGGAAAAAAAAATCTTCTTCCAGAGTGTATCAAACCTTTTGGATTCCCTATCCGGGGATGCCGAAGGGAAAGCACCCTGGGAAGTGGAGGCTTGGATGACTAAGCTCTCAGGGGTGGGGTGTTAAGCAGGAAAGTGTGGGTCCCACAGAGCAGGTGATGGCAGCAGGAGATTGCACTGATCATAGGTGCCACTGTGCTGGGTTGGGACCAGGTACCCAGTAGGACATCCGTGACAGCTTCAATAAAGGAGAGCATGATTTCTGAGGTGGAAGCTCCAGGTTGAAGCACCTCTGTAGAGGTTAGTCCTGAAGGCAACTCAAGGTCAGCTGCTCTTCTCATCACCATGGAATGGGATGGGCCTCCTCCTTAGCCACAGTAGGGGGAGAAAGCATGCCAGTATCTGGAGAAGTATCCAGCCTGCAGGCCTCACCCAGGTCTGTATCCCAGTCCACAGGTTCTTGGAGCTTCTACAGGGTCCAGCGAGCCCACTCCCATTCCTCACTGTAACCTAGCCCATAAGAAAGGGGCTCAGGATCAGACAAAGGAGGCAAGGCTCGTGCCGGCATCGGAGTCAGCATCACATGTCGCCTAGCCAGCTCCATGTCGGAGTCGGCAATGAGAATGGGGATGGCACCGCAATAGGCGAGGGCAGTGCAGGGAGCATCGGAGCATCTGGAGCAAAGTCAGGGAAGGTCAGGGTAGTATGACCGACGCTGGCCGGATCCAGGAGTGGATCCATGGGTGCCACTCAGTACCGAGGCCAAAGCCGCCGGTATGGAAACTGAAGGGGTCCCTTCCAATTCCATGAGGCATGAAGGCGCTCCAGCGAAGATGGGCTGCCCAAAAATGAGGGGCATGGCCTCACAGAACTCACAAAGTTGGGCAGGGGGGTCACTCCGGCTCCCGGAAACCAGGGGGCGGCACAGAGTTGTCCAGGGCGCAAGTTCTTCTAAATGAGTCCTAGAGTGCTGATGTTCCCTCACCTCGTTGGCTGATAGACGAGAAGAAGTTGAAGAACGCTTCAACGTCTTGCTCTTCTTCTCGTGCCTCGACTTCCCCGATCTTCAGAAGGACTTGCAGCAGGACAACAACGATGGAAGACTGACTGCTCCCAGGACCTTCCTCTTGACCGGGACTTGAGTCGAGTGTTCAGCTGCCATCAGCTTCAGGGACCGCTCCCTCAAAGTCTTTGGATGCATGGCCCTACACTTGGAGCACGATTTCATGGTGGTGGTCGTGCTCCAGGCACCAATGACATGACCCACAGGACTTCAACCCAGCCTTCCTCAAAGACATCCTCAAAACACTAGGAGTAGAAAATTCAAAAAAATCTTCAGCAAAAGAAAAACAAAAAGAAAAAAAAGCCAGTCAAAAAGCGACTGAGAGGTGACTCTTTGGATTGGCGCTAGCTGGCATGTAAAGAAAAGAACAGACATCAACATGGCAGGGTGTTGCCTATTTAAGACACCTGACGTGAATTCCGGATCAGACGCCGAGAGACACGGAGCCAATCAATGCCACCTATCGGCACGCAGGAGTATTGTTCAGAAAATTCTCTGGATCAAGCTGATGTCTGGCGCAAAGTCACAAGTAAGGAATCTGCAACTAGAAGTCACGATCAGATAGGCAAGGTTTCCCCCATCATTTCTTTCACCTTGAATTTATCAAGGACAATCGTGACCTAATTAATCTACATTTCCATCTGTTATTAAATCATATTTAATAGAAAGGTGCTCTAATTTCTTCATTGTTTGTTATGCTACGCTTAGTTCACTATTACATAAATCTTTGAAATGCTCCACAGTTACTGATTTAGTTTAAAAATGTATCAAGGGGGTTAAATAAAGGTAAGGCAGATTTCAATCCAAGAGCTTCTACCACAACTGCTTAAGATAAGCCAAAGAAACTCTTAATGACTTTACCTCTGAAGACATTAACATTAGGAATGATTTCCATCAGTACCTCTAGTAGTACATAAAATACAAACCTTTGCTTCTGGAGCACCCAGATGTCCTGCCCCGATGTGTTGGGAGGTGGTCAAGAGAGTGGTGGTTGTGGTGCGGACTGATCAGGATGCTACCTTGGGGGTCTGTAAATGGTAAACACAACTACTGTGTAGGTTATCATAGGGGAACTTTACTGACCAACTTTTGTACAGGGCCACATTACCTATTTACCATGAAGTCCATTTGTATGTTCTAGTGGAGCATGTTAGGGGGCTGCTTTGGTTTTCATCATGACCGCTATACTAATGTGATAAGTTTGTCAAATTTAAATGCTAATAAAAATGTATACAGAAAAAAATAACTTTGCTTGACGTACTTGCAACGGTATTTGCAATTACCCACCATAATGGCCACTGGTTAACACCTTCTAGCCTGCAGTTTAAAAACAATATAGGATCAAACAGGACTTCTAAGTACTTACTGTTAAACAGACTCCAAGAACAGGTAACTTTTCTCCTGCCAAATTACAGTAGGAATGAAGGTTTCTATTATTTATTATAATCAGTAGTTATGCAAACTATAGATTTGCCTCTGAAGCCTGCGCACCACTTTCTCAACGACCTCTTAGAGAAAATAAGGACAAAAATATGGTAGTTACACAAAATAGTTCTTATTACTCCTTTCAACTGACATACCACTAACTGGTACACTTAACTTACCTACAAGTCCCTAGTATGAAACATAGGCAAGATGAACGTCACTAGTAGATTGCAGCACCTATTGTTACATTCAGGCCTACCAGTGTAGCCAGACTAAACCAGTGTTTAAACGGCAATTCAACCTATCAAGATAAACTCTTTTGACAGGTCTAAACCTTCCTATTTAATAGGTCACCACTAAGTGGGCCTTACTGCCCATAATGCAGTGGACAGGTATTACAAAGTATGACATGCAGAAATGTAATGTTACACTTATCTTTACAATGGAAAAAAACACAAAAGCAATTTTCACTGTAGCTAGTATGACTGTTCCATAGGAAGAGTGTAATATCAACATTAATAATGTTATCCTCAGTCAGGAAACACTTAGAAATGTAATTCTTGGACACAGTGAAATAGTTATTAAAAACTCAATTCACTCTTGTAGTAAGATTTTGTTTAATAAATATTATGAAAAAGGTATGCTTAAAAAGTTACCTTTCCCCTGCCTAAAGCCTCTAGTAGCTAATTTGCATTAGCCTCCAACTGCAGCCTTCTGGGTGCTTAGCCCTCAATGAGGCGTGAAAACTGCTTCCCAAAAGATTGGCTGTGAGGAGAGGTTTCTGATCCTCTGGCATGATGACCATATGGGCTATGCCCAGGAGCTTGTTTAACTTCAAAGAGGCCTACCCTCTTAAAGACAAATGTTAGCTGACACCTAAGCAAGGTCTTCTTTATTTGTCAAGCTCTGCAGGTGTCTATTATAGTGGGAGAGGAGTTGCCCCAAAAACTGTTGCACCGTGACTAAAGAGGTAGGGTTGCTCATTTCTCTGGCCACATCTCTGTGCCTAATGTGGAAGGAAGCCATGACCTCTGTCAAAAAAGGCTGCCTAAGCCCTCAGTATCAATTTGTGGGGAACAGCATGTGTTCTGACAGTGCCACTGTAGTGCACTCATGTGACGAGCTGATATAATTGCATTCAGGGAGACATTCTACAAGGTCACAAGAAGCAGTGAGAAGCATAGCCTCAGAGGGCATACCACTGAGGAATGATGAGTCCAAGCAGGTCCTGCAGTAGTATCACTAAGGGCCTGGGTGAGAGCATGTGCCAATTGTCAAACCTTTGTAAAACTCATCACAAGGTATTTGTACAAGAACCATTGGCCCAGCAAATATAGAAATGCCAATAGGGTAGAAAAACATCCTTTTACAGTGCCCACTGCAAGACCCTGCTAGGCTACAGAAAAAAGAAAAACCATGACGTCCTACAGTTTTGCCTGTAAGACTTTAGCGCCTCTGGCAACACACTAGGTTACAAATATAACACAGCACCAGACATAAATGGAGTTTGTGGAGGGGCACCTGGAAACAAGGATGACATCCACCACTTCTGGCAGCAAATAGATTGGAGTCTATTGCTGCCGCTCAGTCAACGCATGGAGGTGTGGATTGTGCAGGTTCAAGTGTAGGACCCTCCCCTGCTGCTGAGACAAGGCCATCCTGAAGCGGCAGCCTGACAGTAGGAAAGACATGCCCAAGAGTTCCAAAAACCGCACACTGCTGGCCCATCCCATGGCCACCAGGGTGACTTGGGCCCAGTTGTTATTGATCTTCTTCAGAATGCAGTGGAGAGAAGCCAAATATAAATCCCTTGTTGCATTCCAGTCAGAGTGAGTCTCCTAACAAGTGTTCTTGCAAACTCCAATGCCCAGAGTTGTTTATATTGCACCTTCTTGATGGTAGTAAAACATTCTAATCTATCTCCCCATTGGTGGAAGATGCTCTGCACCACCTTTGGAGACACATGCCACTAGTGATCTGCCAGACCAAATCTAGTTTGTTCACTCTGGCACTCTGCCAGGAGGTTGGCAACCAGAACAATGTCCTGGTGTGCCAACTACCTCCAAAGATGTGAAGCCTCCTGGTACAGGACCCTTCTCCGCCATGCTTGTTGCGATACCACATGGCAGTGGTGTAATCTGTGAGAGCCTGAACCAGCATTCACTAGATGGATATTAGGAAGGCCCTGAGGGCCAGATGAATAGCATGCAGCTCCTGTAGATTGATATGGATCTGGCCCTCCAATCCTCTTCTCTTCACCTCCCCTATATAAGTTCTCAACCAAGAAGTAATGGGTTCCTCACCATGGTCAGCCCTGCATGCGCAAGGGACAGAGGTCTGCCGCAGGATAAACTACAGTTGGTCTGCCACCACTGCAGATCTGGTTACTCCAAGACCTGGGGTGTAAGAAAAGGAAACCATGATGCTGGGGCAACTGGGATTTCAGATTCCACTGCACGGCCCGCACGTGTCACTTGGGGTGGTTGACAAGGAGGCTGCACAAGGCTTAAAAGCCAAAGGGCCCCAAAGCCACCCTTCACCTGGATTGAGCCTAGATCACAGCCCAAAGTTGTGGACTCATCACTGCGGAGGGAAATCACCACACAAGACCACCTCAATCAATGGAAATCTCCGAAAAGAAATCAGCTGCGACTTAGGCTGAATAGGCTGTCTGTCTAAATGCTAATCCTTCCCCTTTGGAATAGTCCTACATTTCCAGAACTGGTGAAGAAATAAGTTGACAGTATAGCACTCCTGTCTTTGTAAAGCAGAGTCTGATTTCTCCCCAAAGTGGTAATATTCATCAAAGGGAATATCCATTAGCAAAGTCTGAATGTTTCTAAAGGTAAAAACGATGTCAATGTACACCATCATATGTCGGCACACAACAGCAAATTTTCATCACTGTTGTTGATTCCACCCGATGTGACGTCCTCATTAACCTGGAGCAAGATGTACATGGTCAGGTAAGCCCTGCAAAATGCTCATCCACAAAACCAAGTCCAGGTCTACCCAAATGCATACTACATTCAGCCTCAGGGAAGTCAGGCAGCCACCACACCACCCAAACATGGACCAAGTGGTTGGCCAAAAACAAGGCAACAGCCGACAGGGAACCCAGCCCAGAAAGGACCGGGGCCACAGCAGGGAGGGGTAACTGTTAGGGAAAACAGTGCCTTTATACAATTACAAAATCCAAGTACGCAGTTGGTCTGAAATCCAAAGTTTACATTCACATCATACCCATTTCGAAACTCATTTAAAAAATAAAGACTAGTGACAACATTAGGAGAAAACTCATGTCTTTACTTGTGTTTGGGAAAACTCAGGGCTGCTGTACACTTTGTCGATCGGGAATCCACACGAGAGTCTGCCTTCTGGGTCCATGCATGGAGCCTAGGCCCCACTCTGCTGCTGGTCCCCCAGGGTGGGGTTAGCTGGCCGTACCCCAGGGGGAGGGCTGTCAGATGAGGGGGCAGGGCGTCCCCCTAAACAGCACATATAGCGAAAACCCAAGTCCCTGCATCAAAGTCCAAATTGGTACTGGTTACAATAACTAGATCAAACGATTCCTATTCTATAATAGGCCTCCAGCTAATGGAGGCCCCCTTTCAGTTCCAAAATGAAGAGGTGTTCCACTGGCAATATCGATGAGTCCTGACGCACCTGACTCCCACCGCAAGCAAATGTTCTGCTTCCTCCTCTCCTTAAAAGGCTTCCAAACTCTGCTTGTTTTGTTTTATGTCTCTTCCAAACAGCAAGACTAGTGTGTCACCAGTCAGAAGTCCCTGCACATGGCAGGGGCAGCAGGCCTAAAACATCCCGGATCCGAGTAAAGGGGGTGCCAAAAGGGAAAGGGGCTCTGTAAATGACAATGACAACTCCATGTGAGGCACACCAACCCCATTCGGGGAAGCAATAGGCCTGATCACAGTCATTGCTGCATCAAACTCATGCGGAGTACACGGAGTACCTCTCGGACCACCTACAGAATACCTCAATAAAACAGCCTCACGTGAAGATCTAAGGAAGGGCCCAGCGGCCTACAAAAGAAGCCTGAAAGGTAGCCCAACACAAAGTTTCCAGAAAAAGTGGCGTGAGACCTCATTGCACGCTACGTGCAGGAACTAGTGGAGCATACACGTGTCCTCAGAAAACACTGCAATCATCAGCAACGACGCACCTTTCCTTACACACCGCACCACACGTGTAGGTCAAAAGGTTCCACCCACATCAGTAAGAGCACACACACGTTAGGGAAAATAGTTTGGGGAAAAAAAAGACAATCCCACGAAGATCACCCCCACAGAAACACTTCTCGGTCATGGCGATAGGGGAGTGCCAAGTGGCCAGCAAAATAAAACTCAGGTGACCCATGACTAAAACACTCGCGTTCCATAAAATAGTTGCCCCAGCTGCGACCACCTCCAAACTAAATGTACAAAACATAAGTAAAAAATAGAAAGAAATAGGAATTTCACGAGACTAAAATGATGTATGTTTTTCTAAAGCTATCCTACAACCCTACAGTTCTCATCCAACAAGTTTGCGACCAAACCACAAGTGCATCACCTTTACAGTAGCAAGCCACCTCTTCAGCAACAACTTCCATTACTCTTACCAGGCCCAAGTGAGCAAAGGACAAATTCTGCGTAGTGTTTTCTACAGACACAACTTGTACAAACTCTTCCTAAAAACCAAGACACCCGAGGTATTGCAGCACTTTCGCCAAAAGAAAGACATCCCAGACCACCAGAAGACAGCAGACGTTTACCCAGACAACCATTGAAAGACATACAGCACTCCAAAGGTTATGTATTCTTGTACCATTGCATATCCTGTTTGTTGTGGGAGGGCCACTACCATCCATAGCCAGAAATCTGCCTACTCACAAAGTCCACCTCAACATTAGTACAATGCTTGCGTGGGGCCTAACGTCACTTACAATTACTCTGAACCTAATGGCAGTTTTCCACACACACTACACAGCACACTCTTACATAACACATGGTATCAGCAAGACCGCCGAAGGCACCCAGACCGTGCTACATCTGCTCACTGATACCACATGCCTTAGGTGCAGATAGGCTTTATTTATCACAGATGATAGCTCCTGAGAAAGCAAAATGTCTCATCCACCTGTAACCATGCACGATTAGAGCAAAGATACAACCTATTAACGTGGAACCCCTTAGGGTGGTAGTAAACGTCATCAAATTTGAGACTCATCCCACCTCACTGTACCTTTACACCAAGCCTAGCGATATTTTTTTTTTTCAAATGGTAACTTTATTTAGGCTAAAAGCCATAAAAGTAAACAATAGAACACCATATCATAATTAAGCAAGATAAATAAGTTATAAGATCACATAGTTATTGAAAACAGCGCAAAACAACTATTTTTCTTAAAATCTAAAAATCCTAAAATATTAAATATACAATTATTAGGCCACTATGTCTTAACTCCAAACAGTTAAAACTTGTTGTGCTGAATAAATATAATCTAAGACCAATATGTTAAAACACGCAATTATAACAATTCTCTGGTTCTTATAGCCCATGCACTTTGCAGGAATCTTGCAACTGGAAAAACTATTTTGTCATTTGTGTCAGTTAACAAAGAGCGTAATGCTGTATTCCATTCCCTAATCCCCACTGACCTACATAACGGAGCGATCCACTTCTTCCTAGGTACCAAATATCTAGGGCAAAAAAAACATAAAATGCGCAAGTGATTCTATTGTCTTTTGACAATAATGACAGAATATTGAGTTACTATCCTCCGCTCTCCATCGCGCTGTAAATGTCTTGAGCGGGAGGATCCCTAATCTAAATTTGATGAAAAGTGTTTTAGTATAGGGAGGATTTACATTGTTCATATAGGCCTCAAATTGGGGGCTACATTTGCGGTCTAGGAACTGAAGGGTCCGACTGCCTTGCTTTTTAGACCAGGTTTGAACCAAAATATTCTCCCAGTAACACCTTTTTACACGCTCTTTTACTTCCTTGGTCAAATTATGAGGAGTACTCCACACCTCCTCCATCTTGAGGAGTTTACACATATCTCTGATGTGTCTAAACCAAGGGATCTTTAATGCACAATCACCTACAAGAAACTCATCTAATGCTACATGGACGGTTGACAAGTACTCCGAAGTCCAAAGACTAATCCAATACATGAGTGGTCTTAATGCAATTTCGTTATGGATCTCGTTTAAGGCTAGGTCAAATCTAAGGGGGGTGAGTGGGGTACTCATCGGTAGCCGCAAGAAATTCCGTATGAAACGGTTTTCTACTGTAGTCAAACACCTAGAGTTAGTGTATCCCCAGAGCTCAGCGCCATAGATTGAAGCTGCAACTGCCGCTGCTTTATAGACAGTAATGGCAGGTGATATCTCCCCTTCCAAGGTATTGGCAATTTTCCTCCCTATCGCTGTTGACCTCTGCCTGAGTACTGTCAGACTCTTCCCAATCTGCGCCAACCAGTGTTGGTCATCACTTAGCCTGATCCCCAGAGAGTCAAATTGGCTGACTCTCTCCACTGATTGGCCTGCTATGGTCATTCTCCCCATAAACGTTTTATGTGGGTTAAAAGCCATGAACTTTGATTTTGTTGGATTTATTTCAAGACCTCTGGTAAAACAAAAGTTATAAAAAGCATCCAGTTCATTTTGTAAGCCCATGGGTGTTCTCGAGATTAATAAAGTGTCATCAGCAAACATTAAAATGGGGACAGGGGATCCAGCTAGCCTTGGGGCATCATGGTTGCAGTGTAGCAGTTGGTCCGCCGCACCATTAATGTAAAGATTAAACAATGTTGGTGCCAAAATGCAAACCCCCCTATTGACTGGTATAGTAGTTTCAGTTAGATCACCACTTTGTGACCAACGTACTTGAGCGTAAGTCCCTTCATGTAGGTACCTAATCAATCTTAGTAATTCTCGTTCAAGTTGGTAGCTCTCCATGACATTCCATAATAGATCCTGAGGTACCATGTCAAAGGCAGCTTTTAAATCAATAAAGGCTACATATAAATGGCTCTTATTAAGTGTCAAGTATTTCCAGCAGAGAAGGTTAAACCTGAATACCTGATCTATTGTACTCATTCCTTTTCTAAAACCTGCCTGGAAGTCGGAGAGAATATGAGAATCCTCTATTCAAGTCTGTAGTCTGTTCAGTACCTGCTTGCTAAATATCTTTTGACTAACATCAATTAGGCTAATAGGCCTATAATTGGAAGGTTGTTCCCTAGGCCCTTTCTTATAAATAGGGACTATGATTGCTCCTTGCCACGTGGTAGGAAGTCCCCCCCCCCCTCAGTATCTCGTTGCTGAGCGCATTTAGATACAGAGACCAAGTTGTCGGTTGGGACAAATATAAATCACCTGGGATGCCATCAAGACCAGGGCCTTCCCTTTCCATATTGATCGAAGAGCCAGAGTTGTTTCTTTTAGGGAGAAAAGATCCAGGTCGCAAAACTGTATTTAAAGTGCTCCCAGCCCTGGGGCAGCCCCTCCTCCTCCAACAAAGGCGGCAGCAGCAGCGACGCGCGCGCGTCCCGGGAGCGCAAAACTGAAGTTTACGTCATTCTCCACCCAATCCCATTTCACATTTTTATAATCATTGGTTGTAGTTAAGACACTACTTTGGGCCCATGTTGTCAATGATTTACAACTAAATAGAATAGTAGAAAAGGTGGTACTCAGAGCTTGATGGTCACTATCATAACGAGGGAGAACAACCATGTCAATAAGAGATTTCCAGAGAGCGCCATCTACTAACACATAGTCTAGATGGCTAGAGTATAGACCTCTCCTATATGTAGGGGACGCCGGGGTGTCTGATCTGGTGTTTCCATTTCTTAATCCCTTTAATTTTATTAAATCTTCAAGTAGGTCTAATGCTCCTCCTTCTTTCTTAGATATAACTTGCACCGGCCCAGATCTATCCAATGGGTCTGCTAACTGGATTCCTCTTTGCTGGTTGTCGTCTCTGCAATTCAATTGCATATTAAAATCTCCTGCGACAATAAAACCCCGCCCTCTGGGAAGACAATTAAGAAAGTCTGTTAGCATACTCATCAGAACAGTCTGCGTCCTTTGGATACCCGGTCTGACATATATATTTACAATTATTATACTAACAGGACCCCTGGTGGTACTAATTTCAACCTCAACAGCTAGTAGATCCCTTGTAGGGGTTGCTAGTTCCTTCACCTTAGGGAACAAAATATTGTTTTAGCCAGATTATCAAACCCCCTTAGGCCCTGCCAGATGGTGATGGAAGCACGGTCTTCTGGAAGGTCCAATAACCTTCTCTGTTAATTGCAGATGAAGCCCATGTCTCCTGCAGTAAAATAATATGGTGTTGATCTATGAAACTGCACCAGTCAGGGTTCGCTGTTTTCTGAAGCAGCCCTGCCACGTTCCAAGATAGAAACCTGTTCAGTAGTTCAAAAACATCCCCCATATCGGGCGGCTTTTCTCTAGTCTCATTTAGACAAGGCGTTGCTCCCAGGTCCTTCTCCTTTAGTACATTACTGCAATATACTTTTGACTCCGCTCCCAGGGTGTATGGTATCTGGTTACTTAACGTAAACGCGACTGAGTGTTCCGTCTCTTCCAGCCTTCACCGTGGGGGCTTCTCATCAGTCTATGGCTGAAGTTGGGCTATTCATTTTATCCCTTCTATGGGTACATATATCCTGAGCCGCTGGGATGTTATTTCTCTCTTGAAAACCCAGATTTGTCAGTGATTGAGGGAGTTTATGGGCAAGTGACACTTGGGATGAAGCACCGGGTCTCACTCTTACATCAAGTGCCAGAAGGTCCTTAACTAGGCTCTGGCTGATCAGTTTTAACCCTATAAAATCTGTTGTCAGTCCTACTCTTGTATATCTCTGTGCGGTGACTATGTCATCCCTCATAATAGAGCTGCACTTCTTTGTCCCCCTTATCCAATGGATTACTTTATTTTTAAGAGAATCCCCTTGCTCTCGTTGACCATTACTTAGCTTGGGGACATTTATCATATATATATCGTAATCACTATGTCTGATCTGGCTTGAGGGGGCATTTCTCAAAGGGCATATAGACCTCTTAACTAAGGGTTCATTTCCGTGCACCTCACAGTTGGCCCCCTTATTCAAGATTTTATCGCATTTGTTAGAGGCGCCCACTACAGGAGGTACGCTATCGCCCCCGTGAATGATCCGCACTTCAGCCCTTTTATCCCTACACCTCCCTGTCATGGATGTTTCAGCTAATAAGGTTGGCTTCGCCAGGGAGTTAGAGTCAGATTTTAATCTCCAATTACTGCAGATATGCCCTCCAGCTTCTCATATATCATATGGCTAAAGGATGTAAGGTACTCCCTAAGACTCAGAATTTCAGCTCTTATCTGTACTAGCTGTAATTCAGCAGGCTGTTCCTTCTGGATAGCTGAGGATGGTATTATCTCCTCTGTTCCCCTTGGCATAATCTTCTCCGATTCAAGTGGCGCCAATAGGGCAAGAGGTGAAAAACGGTTATTACAATTTATAAGGGGGGGCACACCATCCTGCCGACTGGGCAGGCTTGGTATAGGGCTCTCTATTAGGTTATGTGGGTTTTCTAACCTATTAGATTCTAAGTTAGAACCCAGAGATATGGATGTCTGTCACTCTCTACTCACAGGGGCAAAGAAGGATTTTATGTCATTCGTGGTAGCAGTAACATCTTTCCTACGGGGTTTCGAGGGTTTAGTAGCTAACAAACTCTCCACTTCCTCTATAAGATCGTCAATTTGAGTCAGTGTACAATTCTCAGCAGCATGTCTGGCTACTTTCTTTGCCCCTCCCTGCTCATTGGGATTGCTACTGGCTTTCCTCTTTCCCATTTGGTAGGTTGTTAGGATCCTCAGATTTGTTGTCAAAAAAGGGAGAAGAAGGGTATAAGTACCACAACAGATATAACTCAAAGTCCAACCTGGGAGCGAAATGCTGCTGATTTAGCTTTTGCTTTGTTAAATGCTAAAAAGGCAGGTCCCAACACTGGGTGGCGAAGAAGTTATAAAAAAAACACCAAGACAGTACCTTCAGGCAGCCACACGCCTATGAGCTGCCTAATCCAGAGTCTTTAGAGGGATGTCAGGGGGAGGGGCCCTGCCCTGCCTCTTCCTGGCAAGGACGGGCAAGGACGGGCCCGCCGTTGGCATGGGCTTCGCCCGGGCGCGTCCCGCGAGCGCAAAACTGTATTTAAAGGGCTCCCAGCCCTGGGGAAGCCCCTCCTCCTCCAACAAAGGCAGCAGCAGGAGCATCGCGAGCGGGAGCGCAAAACTGTATTTAAAGGGCTCCCAGCCCTGGGGCAGCCCCTCCTCCTCCAACAAAGGCGGCAGCATTGCACGCGTCCCGCGAGCGCAAAACTGTATTTAAAGGGCTCCCAGCCCTGGGGCAGCCCCTCCTCCTCCAACAAAGGCGGCAGCAGCAGCGTCGCGAGGGCAAAACTGTACTTAAAGGTCTCCCAGCCCTGGGGCAACCTCTCCTCCTCCAACAAAGGCGGCAGCAGCCTAGCGATATTAAAACTGAGCTAGACAAGTTGGGCAGGTGTGGCACTACAGAGGAGGACACTGTTTGGCCCCAAGGCTTTCCAGACAAGAGGTTCTTGGAAGTCGCAAAACCACCACACCAATGCACAAACCCATCCGCTCTCACCTCCGTCTGTGGATGCAGGGTGGCCATTAGCATGTTTGGGGCAGTTTTTTTCATTAACAATCGGACACCAGACAAAGTTCCTATGTAGCACCTCCGCACTAATGGACTTCTACTGGCAGTATGGAGAATTCACCTATGCTCAGCTCGTCCCTGGATGCTGGAGCCTCTGTTCCCTCAGGACCAAACACACCCAACCCTTGTCATCCCTGGAGAACACCTGCCTGAGTTGTTCCAACATCCACTACAGAAGAAAACAACTCTCTTGCATCAGGCTTGAGAAAAAAGAAATGCAGATTATTTTGGCTGGGCTCAGAACAAGGACATTCAGTAAGAATTCAGACTATTAACTGACGCTCAAGTAAACCAGGGATGGTCCATAACCTTCTTCACACTACAGACAAAAGCAAACGCCCGCTGGCTGCAAATAACAAGGTGGGAAATGCTGAAAATAATCAATAACACTGAGCTCGGCCTAAATTCCATCAAGGAAGAATTAAGACCCCATGGTAATGCAACATCGATATGTTTTGGACTTGATGACTGCGATGGAGGATGGGGATTGCGGATAAAAACTATCTCAATGTACGCCATGATGTGTGTGCACATAACAATGAACTTGCATCACTGTTGAAATTTCAACCAATGTGACCTCATCAACTCAGAGTGAGAAATACGTGCTCAGGCAAGCCCTGCGACCCAGGCCTGAAGCCACTGATTGACAGATCATAGGTGGGGGGATATGTAGGCCAGAGACAAATGCACAAACAGGAAAAACCCAGATCAATCCCTCTGATAGACAGCGACACCACAATAATCACAGGAGACTGGCCCTCAATACAACATTTCTGGCTGGAGGGGTGCATGTTCCCAAAACATCATAAAGTTGGATGCAGCACAAAGCTAGGAACACTCAGCCAATCAGAACACAAGAAATAAACAAAACACTTAAAGCTCATGCACTACCCATGACAAGCATGTTACCTACTGGCCTGCATTTTGTCCAGAGCAAGGTCGAGACCCACCTCATCACTTTATCAGATGGTCAGATTTACGACTCCCCAACTAGGCCCGGATTCCTTTCTGCAAAGGACATATAGAATAGTTTTATAATCTTTCAAGAATTTCTGAAAAAGGCGCTCAGAACTCTGTAACTTTGAGAGACAGCCATGAGACCCCAACTCTGTACTGCGCTCTCCCGGTTGCTGCGTTTAATTAAACCAACTGTTCCTGTTTTGCCAAACGCCACGTCTTTCTTTTCTTTAAGATAAATCTGCATTCGAGCAACATGTACATCCCCAGAGAAACTAGTGGACTTCATCAAGGCATGTCTATGGAGGACTTAGCAGTGTCATGTCTATTGTGTATAATCTGAGCTAAAGAGAAACAAAAGGCATCTGGGTCTGTCAAGATCTCGCTGGCCACGTTCCAAGGGGCATGTGTGTAGCAGCCCAGCAAGCATACCGCATTCACAGACCACAACACCAAACTAGAAGAGGAGAACATATGTTTACCAAATGCATCTATTCGTTTGGGTTCTCTAGCTGGAAGATTCACTGGAAACAAGTTGGGGTGCACATTACTGATTGAGGCCTGTCAATAATACACACAGGAGTAGGGTACTTCTTGAGAATGCCCAAATCACCAGGTGCCAGTCTAAAGTTGGGTTACCTGTAGGCTCACAGGCATGCAACAACACGATTTTGCCAAAGTAAAAATCAAGTTATCTGTGAGGGCATTATTAATTGGAAGACAAGAGCTCAGACAATACTCACCCAGGCTGTAGAATTTGCTTCAAAACATAGTCAAAGGAGGGCAGTTCTAAATCTAGTACTTCAGTTGCCCTCCAAAACAGCATTGCACATGCAACATTTTCTTCAGGTGGTGGCCCATGCGGCAAGTTAAGCTCTACCTCAGGGAAGATATCAAGCCCACTGGTATTTTCTAAACCATGATATAAGGCATCATCATTGTAATGAGGGAGGAGCATGCAATTCTCCCCTCCATCATAATCATCAATATCATAGGGAGGACGCTGCTCTGGCAGCAGGAACAGAAGAAGGGCCAAAAGGTAACTCAGCCTCTGTTGATAGCTGAGACACAGAAGAGGCACAGACTTAGAGTCTGGATCCATGACAATGGGTTTGCTGTTGTAATCTAATAGCGCAGCATCGGTCAAATGTTTGTTCTGGACCTGACATGGGTGTCATCACTGCATCTTCCTGTCCAGGGGCCGACAACTGGTATCAACAGTGAGGCCAGTGTGGAAGTCTGTATTAGAGCTGGTAGAGGTATGGTAGTGGATCCAAAGGCAACAGATGGTGCTGGGGGGGGGACATGCAGGCAATAACCTGAATGGTGCCCTTTGGAGTGGGCCGGAGGGCACCACTGAGGCAGCTAGAAGTACAAAAAAAAGTAGCAGCTGGGCCAAACTGAAAACTAGGATTCCATTGATGGGCTTCATGAACTAGTGAGCCTGGGCTCCAAAAGGATGCAAGATGCTAAGAGACCAAGCAGTGTAGGAATCATTAAGGCCTGGGCAGTGGCTCTCATCTGAAACATTAGGATCAATGAAAAAGGGAAACCCTCTGAGAAGGTTGAAGATGGAATTTGGATTTGTTGATGGAAAATTCTACGATAGACGATAGTTATGCCCCTATCGCAAGGGAGCCCATAGCTAGCTTAGGTGAACCCACCTTCAATAGCCAGTTGTCTAGGTATGGGAATGTGGATCCTCAAACTCTGAAGATGAGCATCTACTACTGACATGAACTGTGTAATGAACAGAAGGGATGCTGACAGTCTTAAAGGTTAGGACTGTGAATTGAAAGCGGTGTGGTCCAACTACAAAGTGAAGATACTTCTACGGGTCTGAAGGATTAACCCCTTAAAGTGTGCATCCTGCAGGTTTAAGACACCATCCGGTCCTTGGGATCCAGAGCCAACCTGAAATGTGCATGTGTCATAATCTTTTTTTTTTTACTTTTGCTTCTTGAGGGAAAAGTTCAACATTATGATGTCTGAAATCAGACTCGGGGTCCTATCCTTCTTGGGGACAAATAAGTACCTGGAATTGCAACCCAGGTCCCCATCCACCTCATACAAAAAGGGAAAAGGGCATAACCTTGTCGAATAAGTTGAAATACCCATTTGTCCGACATGATAAAGTACTAGTGGGGAACACTGCACTGAATTCAGCCCCCTACTAGTCACAATTAGCTGATGAAGTGAAAACTAAAGGGGTTAGGTGGCAGTGGTGCAGGATGAGAGAGGTGGAGGACTGCTGCTTCCATTGGTGACATATTCCCATACCATGACCCTTGATCCTGGAGCCACAAAAAGACTTAACAGGATGTGAGCATCTCCTAGCGGCAAAACACACACACACATATATTGATTAATACACTGTATAACCTTAATTTGGAGAACCACTTAAGCAATTCAAGTGTTTCTTAGAAAATCTTGTTTTCTAATCACAATTATAGTACTCGTCAAAGAGATCGGGCACTGAGAAGCTCATTCATTCTTCCCTGCTGAACTCTACCCTATGAGCTTCACATCATGTACTGGCCAGCCACTCAATATACTGTTTCGATTAACAGTTGTTAATCTTAGGACTATATGTTCTCATTTGAATTGATTCAGCTCCTGCATGGACTATCAGAGGTAAGCTTGCCACTTGTGATAGTTTGCAAAACAGTCATACCTGGCTCACTGAGCACAGGTGAGAGAGAAATAACAGGTGATGCCTGTAAAACAAATAAAGGATGAGGTTGAAACTGTAAAACTGGAAACACCTGCCATACAATAGTAGATTTTCTTGGGATTACGTCAACTCTCTCCCAGTGAAAGCACAGAACACAATCTGAGACTATTGCCTTTCAAGGCACCCAGCCATTTTGGGACTCCTTTTCCGCTCCATGAGGTTTGTGTACACATTGAAACATCGACGAGTACAATGCTTCAACATGTAAACCATTAGGATACTCTAACCTTAGGAATGTTTTCACCTAGCCCAGCAGTTTCACCAAATTACAGCACCTCAAACCAGTGATCATATCCGCTTGACACAGCACAAGAACACTTGGAAAAAAGGAAAACATGACTATGAAAGACCTAGGACTATGACGTGGATGGTTGTCACAAGCTAGTGCGATACAAACTAATAAAATAATAAAGAAAACAAAGTCGAAGTTCACGGTTGTCTGTGAAGACAGTCACTTCAAATGGTTGTCTTAGTGTTGTCTTGTCACAGAGCAGTCCAGAGGTGTGCTTGTTCCATCAGGCAGCCTATCTTCTTCCACCAGAGTATATTTAGACCATTTATGATAATGAATTCAGGTTTAAAGAACAAGTTACTTACCTTCGGTACCGCTTTTTCTGGTGAATACAATAGCTACCTGTGGATTCCTCACCTTATGAATTCACCCTTGCGGCAGCATCCGACGGAAAATCTTCTTCCCAGCTCTCCACATCGACAAGGACTTCACAATTGCACAGCTCCATGCAACTCTGTCGGACGTCACTGTGCCAATATGAGGTCCTCGCTGGCATGCTGACGTCAGTTTCACCCATTTTTTACGTGCCTTTGAGGCGAACAGGTGAGAACAGACTCCACAATAACTCCAATAGATACATATATACATAAAACCTCCAAGATGCAACATAACAAAAACCATCATTTATGTATACAGGAAAAATATCAATATATACATACATCTATACAATCACATATCCTAGTGCAATCAGACAGGCAACGGGGAGGCAGGTGGGACTGTGAGGAATCCACAGGTAGCTATTGTATCCACCAGAAAATGCGTTACCGAAGGTAAGTAACTTGTTCTTCTGACGGATACAACTACCTGTGGATTCCTCACCTTATGAATAGAGTCCCAAAGGAGTACCGCACTCAGAGGTGGGTGCCTGCCAGATTACACCAAGAAATCCTGCAACACAGATCGTGCAAAATGGCCGTCCCTTCCAACCTCAGAGTGCAAGCAGTAATGCTTTGCGTAGGGACGCCCAAGTTGCTGCCTTGCAAATATCCACCACTGGAACCCCCCTTTCCCAGGGCCGAAGTAGCAGACTTAGCCCTGGTGGAGTGGGCTCTGATACCCTCAGGGGGAACCTTTTTCACCAACGAGTAGCAGATCTTGATACAAAGAATGACCCACCTGGAGATTGTTCTTTTATGGATTGCTCTGCCCTTCCTCTATCCAATATTCCTCACGAACAGCTGATCTTCCAGGCGAAAGTCTTTCATCCTTTCAATGTAAAAATGAAGCGCCCTTTTGAGGTCCAAACGGTAGAGCCTTTCTTCCTCCTCCAAGGGGTGAGGAGGAGGGTAGAAAAATGGAAGGGTAATGGTCTGCCCTATATGAAAAAGAGTGACAACTTTTGGCAGGAAAGCCGCCCTGGTTTTCAACACCACTTTATCTGGAAAAAACAAGGTAAAGGGGGGTTTAACAGAAAGAGCTTGAAGCTCACTAACCTGCCTAGCCGAGGTTATGGCAACGAGAAAAACTGTTTAAAGCACTAAAAACCTTAACGGGCAAGAGTGCCTGGGCTCAAAAGATGCCCCATTAAAAAGGTTAAAACAATATTTAGGTCCCACTGAGGCACATGAAAAGGAGTAGGAGGAAACTTATTAAGTAAACCCTTAAGAAACCTAACCACAATAGGTGATTTAAACAATGAGGACTGATCTGGGAGGCAAAGAAAGGCTGACAAAGCAGCTAAATAACCCTTAACTGTAGCCACTGCACAACCCTTCTTTGCTAAATCCAAAGCAAATAATAAAAATATCAGAAAGGTGGGCCTTCAAAAGATCAATTTGTCTTTCTCCACACCAAGCCTCGAATTTTGCCCAAGTACCAGCATAAATGGTCTTGGTTGAGTGTCGCCTGGCTGATAAAATAACATCCACTACATTTGGTAGGAGAGAAAAGTAACTCAGGTTGCCCCGTTCAATCTCCAGGCATGAATGTGCAGGCTCAGAAGGTGGGGGTGTAGAACCTGCCCCTACGACTGCGAGAGGAGGTCAGCCCTGAGAGGGAGACGGAGTGGAGGGCACCGCGAGAGTTGGAGAAAGTCCGTGTACCACACCCTTCTTGGCCAATCTGGGGCGATTAAAATGACCTGAGCCCGATCTTGGCGAATCTTCCTCAGAACCCGAGGAATCAAGGGAATGGAGGGGAAACGCGTAAAGCAAATGGTTGCACCAAGAGATCTAAAATGCATCCCTCAAAGCTCCTTGCGCCGGATACTGGAGGCTGCAGAATGACGGGCAGTGCGGGTTCTCCTGAGTGGCAATCTCCTGAGTGGCAAACAGATCTATCACTGGAGAACCCCACATCTGAAAGATGTGTTGAACCAGATCCAGATGGAGACCCCACTCGTGATTGACCGAAAAATGTCGACTGAGAGTGTCCGCACGTATGTTGAGCACTCCGGCCAGATGATTCGCTATCAAGCAAATCTGATGGTCCTGAAGCCAGGACCAGAGACGCAGAGCTTCTCTGCAGAGAAGATACGCCCCTACTCCTCCCTGCTTGTTTATATACCACATCACGGTAGTTTTGTTCGTCAGGACCTGAACTGACTGACCGCAAAGGGAGGGGAGGAAGGCCTTGAGAGCCAAACGTATTGCCTGAAATTCTAACAGATTTATATGAAAAGTCTGTTCCACTGGAGACCAGCGACCCTTGATCTCCAGGTCCCCCAGATGAGCTCCCCACCCTAGAGTGGAAGCATTCGTCATGACCGTGGCCACCGAAGGTTGCAGTGAAAACGGCCTTCCTTGAGAAAGGTTGCCGTCCACAGCCCACCATCGTAACTCCGCTACCGCGTCTCTGGAGATCGTTATCGACTCCTCGAGATCCCCTTTGTGTTGAAACCACTGCCTGCTGAGACACCATTGGAGAGCTCTCATGTGCCAACATGCATGAGTGACCAACAGAATGCAAGAAGCAAACAGACCGAGCAGGCGTAAGACCTTGAGGACTGGAACAACCGCTCCATTTTGAAAACATTAGAATCAACGCCTGAATGTCCTGACCCCGCTGATGCGGAGGATAGGCCCGATTCAATGTTGTATCCAGTACTGGCCCTATGAACAGGAGGCGTTGAGTGGGCTCCAGGTGAGATTTGGGTACATTTATTGAAAAACCAGCCTGAACAACAACTGAGTTGTCATCTGCAAGTGACGAAACACAAGCTCTGGAGACTTGGCTTTAATCAACCAATCGTCCAGGTAAGGGAATACCAATATCCCCTTCCTTCTGAGACTTGCTGCCACCACTGCCATCACCTTTGTGAAGACTCGAGGTGCTGAAGTAAGACCAAATGGAAGGACCGCAAACTGGGAGTTTTGTGACCCCACCACAAACCGGAGATACTTCCTGTGCGACTTGAGTATAGGGATATGAAAGTAAGCATCCTGCAAGTTGACAGACACCATCCAATCCTCTTTGTTCAATGCCAGAAGTACCTGTGCCAGAGTCAGCATCTTGAATTTTTCCTGTTTGAGGAACCAATTCAAAATCCTCAGGTCTAGGATTGGTCTCAAACGACTGTCCTTCTTGGGGGATCAGGAAGTATCTTGAATAACAACCCTGACCCCTTTCCTGCTCTGGAACCAACTCCACCGCACCTTTTGACAATAGGATCTGAACCTCCTGCTGTAACAGGAGATGGTCTTCTGAACAAAAGGAGGGACGGGGAGGGATGGGAGGAGGAAACTCCTGAAAAGGGAGAGCATATCCTTTTCTCACAATGTTTAGAACCCATGAGTCTGATGTAACTAACTCCCACTTGTGGAGAAAAAGACGTAATCTTCCCACTACAGGAGAAGTATAGTTGATAAAGGGGAGAAAACTAGGGCTGTTTCCCTTGCTGTTGTCCCCCAGAGGAAGAGGATGATGCAGGGTGCTGCTAGGTGGCCCCTCTTGTCCTAACTCTCCCCCGCCCTTTAAAGGATTGATATGGAAGGCTGGTAGGCTGCTGGACCGAGGACTGGGGTCTCCCATGATAAACGGCTCCACGCCCAAACCCCCTGAACCTCCGAAAGGACCTGAAAGGGGTAGAGGAGGAGGCTTGCAGACCCAAGGAATTGGCCGTGGCCCGGCTATCTTTAAAGCGCTCTAGGGCAGAGTCCGCTTTATCGCCAAAAGCTTTTCCCCATCAAAGGGCAAATCCAACAAAGTGGTCTGTACATCTGAAGAAAACCCAGAGGACCTCAACCAAGCATGCCTCCTGGTAGCAATAGATGTACCCATTGCCCTGGCCATCGAGTCCAAACCAGACTGGATTATTTGTTTTGCTGCAGCCTGCGCATCAGATAGGAGTTCACCAAATGGTCTCTGTACATCCTGTGGCAGGTCAGGAACCATGGTCTTTGCGGAGTCCATGAGGACGTGGACAATGTAAGTCTTAACTTCCGCAGCAGGCAATGGAAGTTCTAAAAAGTCAGCTGCCTTCCTAATTACTGTGTGAAAAGAAGCTGCCTTCTCCGTGAACTCCCCCGGTGAAGACAAGACCCATTCCGGGGAAGTGACCAGCCCACTGGCCGAATCCAGCCCTTGATATTCTCCCAAGGGCTCCACAATCTCCCCCTCCTGCAAAAACTGCCTTTGATACGCTTCCTCCTCTAAGAGTCGTAAGGCCTTCCTGCGTGACCTCCGTCGAGCCTCCAACCTCGGCGTCGACATAGAATTGGCTGACATCGAAGACACCGGCTTCAGTATCTGACACGGAACAGAAGAGGAAGGTTGAGTCTGATAGAATCCATGACTCTGATCCGGCACAGATCCTAATGGCGCCAAGGATGCGTGTGGCTCCACCATCTGCGCCGGCTGATGAGGTGATGAAATCGGCGCCATAGACCTGGAAGGCGATGTCATGGGAACCACAGGGCCTCGAGGCGACATCAGCGGCGCCGGTCCGGTACCCTCAGCCGGATAGAACGGCATAAACGGTGCTGCCTTGTATGGAGAAGGGGAGCCCAACGAAAATGCCAATGGCCCTGTGGGACCAGCCGGTGCACCAGCAGGGGCTATCGCATTGAACATGGAGAACATGGCATTCAAAAATGCCGCCGGATCCGCGCCCGGAGCAGGGAAGGCAGGATACCGCTGGTCTCCCTGTTGCACCTGTGCTTGCTGAACACTGGACTCCTGAGCAGCAGGTGAAAATCGAGGGCTATCCAGAGGTGCCACAACCTCAAAGATAGATGGTGCCGGAGAAGCCTCAGGGCTCTGGGGTTGAGGAGTCACCGTCAGACTCACCTCCCACGTCGCCGACGAGCTGGAGACCTTGATCATAATCAGCTCCGAGCCGAATGACGCCAAGAGTCATGACGATGCCGTTTCTTATGCTTCTTCGAAGAAGCATGAGAAGAGGGTCTACGATGGCTCTTATGACCCTTCTTCGCCTTGGCCAAAAAGAGTTTGGCCTCCCTTTCCTTCAAAGCCTTTGGATTCATGCTCTGGCAAGAGACACACTCCTCGACATCATGCTCAGAGCTAGGACACCAAAGACAATCGTCATGAGGGTCAGTGACCGACATACGACACCCGCACTCTCTCCATGGCTTGCAACCAGACTTCCTAAGAGGAGACATTGTAACTAAAAAGTGAGATAGCAACAAGATGGAACACCTCCAACAGAAGCGAGAGCTAGGAGAAAACCGTTAGCGTCGAAGGCACGGAAAAAAGGGAACTGACAACAGCACGCCGGCGAGGACCTCTTATTGGCACGGTGACGTCAGACGCAGTCGCGTGGAACCCTGCAACTGTGACGTCCTCGTCGACATGGAGAGCTGGGAAGAAGATTTTCCGTTGGATGCTGGCGCAAGGGTGAATTCGTAAGGTGAGGAATCCACAGGTAGTTGTATCCATCAGCAATCAAATATTTATAATGGGTTTCCTTAGGCTGAATATGATGTGATTTCAGACAGTGTAAACCATTTCCTAAATTAAAATTTCAGTTTCAGGAGAGCACCATACTATGACGATCGATCGTTCCTGGTAAATTGATTCTCCACTTTTTACAATTTTTTTAGTAGGAGTCTAAACTCCTTTAGTGCTTTTTCGTTTCTTCTACCAAATGGATCATTTATCACCTTAGAGTTGACTTCTATGCGTTCCTACAAGATAGAATGTTATCTAACTCGGTTTGTTGACCTCCCTTGTTGCTTGATGAAAGACTTTTGTTAGACGGGAATGCTCCTGTCATTTGGTGTAGGGCCACAAACACTCATAATATTTACTATTTGATTCACTTTCATTGGCGGTCAGTTCCTAAATACATTTTAATTAAAGTGCCGTGTCCCAGCCACACAGTCATATACGGTCTCCCTCCTCATATATTCATTTACGAGATCTGTTTTTCCCCTATATAACCGTCTAGCTTCAGGAAAGCCAGGTTGGGCGGTCATTTCTTCGCAGCAGTGGTAACTTCTAAGACATGGAATATCAGGCCATTTAACTTCGAGAAGAAAATACTTTAATCGGCCTCTGAAAGCGATTTGAAACACACCTATTTAATACTGCCTGCTAAGACGGCAGTGTTCCCAGCTCTAGCTCAGCACCAGGACACCCCTTTTTGGGGTAATAGCACACTCTATAAAACTTTCAATGAATAATATTCATCATGGAGGCAACATCATTAACTTATTTAAGTTTGCTTTAGATATACTTTGGTGACCGACAGTACTAACAAAAAGCAAGAGTGAAGTCGGGGACTAGAAAGGAAGAAGCTGCTGAAATGAGAACTGAATGGCTGCCTAGGCCTGGCATTTCTAATCAAACTATGGCAACGTTAACATGAAAACCTTATCCGAGTCGGTGCAAGAAAAAGCTACATTAGCAACGAAACTTTATTCTACTCATTTTAATACACTGTTTTTTTTTTTTTTTTTAACATTACTCCAACATATTATTTTGTGTCCTGTTGCATTTTACTTTTAAAAAGTATCTCACTATACCTTCAGTTTAGATTGCAGCTGCTTCACTTCCAAATCAAGGGTCCTTGAAGGAGTGTCAGGAATGGTCTGCGGCTGATCAGGGGTTGCAAGGCATAGCACTTCAGTAGAAACTTTAACCTGAGCAAGCTGTTCTCTTAGCTGGTCTAATGCCTTTTCCATGTCTTCTTTCTCACGCTGGACTGCGGCAAGGTCACAGGTCAGTTTCTGATGCCCAGACAAAAGAAACACAATGATAAATGCAGGTAATCAACGTGAAAGAAAAGGAGCCAATCTCAAATAAAAATGTGTCCTAAGATTTGTGTCAATAGTTTAGCACTCGTAAAGCAATTTGTTTAGTCTCTTCGTTTCCACGATTGTCCCATTATCCTTATACAAAGCAGATGCAGAAAAATACTAATGTTATTACTGAAGCATCATAGTCTAGGCAAATCTACCTTAACTTCAGCAAACAATGAAACATTTGCCTAAAACACTATGAATGCCAACAAGCATTATGCATCAAGACAACTTACAAGTATTACCACTCCATGTCGCTCTTCTTCCCCCATACTTAAAAAAGTGAATAGGTTCCACCCCCAAAGTCGATTAATTTGGTTCTAGAGCAACTCATTCTCAAAATTCTACTCTTCCCACCTACTATGGGTACTATGAAAAGAGTCTGGAATCCCAGAATCCTCCTGCATATCCTGTCTTCAACAGGAGACTGGAACTTTGAGTGGAGGTATTGCTTGAAATTCGGCATTCTGTCTGTCCTCAAAAAGTCCTGCTTTCTTCCGAGTTAATTTGCAGACAAAGCATAGGGCATGCACAACAATACATTGAGTATATTGGGGTAGATCATCACTTCTATTTATTGCTGAAAAGCAAGAATAGAGTTTCCCACAACACCTGGTTGGTGCGGAACTCTGTCACACACACCTATAGCACCTTAATATTGATTGACGATGACACTTTGGAAGATATGTCAATTCAAAATCAGCATTGGACGACAGTAAGTTGGCGTGCCTAAACATATTTCCAAAACAAGTTTAACAGCAGACAGGAGGATTCATGTAAGAACTCTGTGGAAGGAAACATCAATTAGTAAAACCTTTTTAATGGTCAAAGACACTATATTTTACTGCTGACGTTTAAGTAAGCCTCAACGAGCGTCATCTATCCAGAGTACACAAATACATGCCAGAAACACTGAAGTTCTCACTGTTATCAAACACACTGGGATATCCTGTTTTAGAGAGCCATGGTTTTCAGATTGTGACAGAAGTCAAAAATTGCAGACCATTGGGCCAGGAGATGTGCCACACTATTCCACTCTTTGCTGGCATCTTAGAGAATCATTGCTTTTCCTTTGAACAACTATGGAAACCTGGTGTCTGAAAGTGTGGGAGACAATGACGATGGCAAAAAAAAAAACACTGCTCTCAAGTACCTTTTTGACAGCCAGCTGTTCAGAACATAAGAAAAGGAGGTAGGGAAGTGATATGACTGTCAAGACTGAGTACACTTCAATATTTGACTAGGAGGCAGAGTAGAGAGTACAGAAGTACTCTGCACTGGTAGAAGTGTCCAATAAATACTTCCAATTGAATTTGTATTTTTGTAATGCATGCCCAGGTGTTTTAATCTTACCCGTAAGAGGGGTGCTGGGAGGGAAGTGGCATTACTGTGATTAAGAGTTAGAATCTAATTAAAATATACAAGGACAACTGGCATCCACTAACAGGGCTGAAAAACTGCTATGTATTAAATTATCCTAGAACACTGATGCAGGTTAGTAATAAAAAAACTACCACCCACCAATTATAAGTATCCCATCCATTCTAACTCCTTAATGCACCCTAACAACCATAAAATAGATTTCACCCTCAAAATAAAAAGCTACTGGAAACAAATGCTCAAACAGTTTACTCAAATTTGGAACCTAACACTGCAAAAAGTAAGGCAGGAAGGGTGCATTGATTGTGCAAGACAGAATATACAGGCTGGAAGACAAGGCAGACATTTGGAGAGCAAAGAGGAACATACAGGCAGCGCAGGGGATTTGTGAAGCTATTCAAAAAGTAAGCGTCACCTTGCACAGTTCAGGAATATGGGGCTAAGTAGATTGCATAGATTCAGACTGTGTCTGCGCAGAAGGCAAATTCAGCAAAATAGTGACAGGGAGGCAGATGTCAATACTGAGGGAAGGCAGGAAGGACACACTGGTAGCTCATGTAAACCTTTCCAGTCACACATGGTCAACCTCACTGTCGGGTGGCTTGCATGTAGTCTTCATTTCAGATTCAACTCCTTAAGTTGACATCTCCTTTCCGTGGTAACCTTTTCCACACTTTAACGCATGTATATGCTTTATGTGCATTTCTGATAGGCACTGATGCCCTGTAATCTGTATCTGTACAGCTAGTTACAGGGTCGTACAATTCAGAACACAATGCCATTGTTTTGTTTTCTTGCTGTGCTCATTAGGAGACACTTCATTTTAGCTAACCAAAATGAATGAGCTGCTCTGCGTCTATCTCACTGTGTGATAAGAAAGCTACTTTATAATATGTATAGCTTTCATGTGATGGCTCAGCTAGAGGAGCACAATCACGGATTATCACGGAACCTCAGCGAGTTATGACTGAGGTGCAGCCCTACTGACTCCGAACTCCATCTTGCCAAGTAGGATAACCTTGACTAGCTTTATAATACCTAACCCCAAGGTATGGGGGTTATGACTATTCCAACGGATATGGCAGTGGATACTCCTGTTATGCTCTCTTTGGTATAGTATTAGATACAGATAGGAGTTGGCAAACATTAACAACAATTACCATGGTTTAATTGTTCCTACTGTTTACCATTCTGACAATGATGATTACAGTAGTAGGTCTCATCTTTCTAATAATTGCAGCACATTTGTTTTATATAAGAATAAAATCATTTCAATAAATGTTTTGAAAATGCTTTTTGTATCTTTCTTGGGTTTACCTTGGGCATGCAAGAGTGACTAATGAAAGGGTTAGATGTGTCTCCACAGATTCCTTGGGAATCAGAATGTAATGTTCCAGGTCGCCACCAACATCTTTCCCTGGTCTGTTTGGGAGTTGGATGTGGTACTGTGAGCTACCTGAGATACAACAGCACTTACTGACTGTATATGTGGACAGAGTCTCTATATTGTGAAGTTTGTGTTGGTCTAACACACATTCCTGCTATATTTGTAGGAACTGTATAAGCCGGATGATGGAAGACAATGTTCAACAAAAAACTACACGTTTTCATCGTACTCTTCTTAGCTCAAATTCTCTTACTGATTCTCTCCTATATTGACTCATCCAGGATCTTGATGAAAGCAAATCATGGACTTCTCTATCATTCTTTTGTACAGTACTACATTTTACTCCTCAACTTCAATTATGAAGGAATGTTCTTTTCTGCCATTGTAGAGGTCATTTAATCGAAATGACATCATGAAAGGTCAAGAGTGTACACTGGAATATTTTTTTTACTAAGTCAATCATATCTGTGAGCTACGTTTTTGAATGCAAAAATATAGCTTCAGGCAGCAAGAAAACCACACAAAACAAAGTTTATTCACATCTACAGTACAGAAATCTCAGCTGATGTACTGAAACTGAAAAACCTGTCCAAAAAGCAGATTTATTTTCTTAAATTCTCACACTGAAATAATTCAGAGCAGACAAGTTTCCTGGTGCCAAAAGCAATGCTCTAATGGGACTGTTAAGGGGATTCATACACTGTCCCCCTTTAGGTTTTTATTGTTCCCATTAGAAACCATCCCTCCTCATTTTCATTTACACGGCATCAACACACACCAATATATTTAGGAAAGACTAGAAGATAGTGGCCTACTTTCATGCCACCATTAATGGTATGACTCATATGAACACAGCTCCTTATTTGTTACTGCTGAAAAGTTTATATATGGTCTTGGCTAGATGGCTGTTTCTGGTCAATCATATATGATTTCACCTACGTTCCTTTACTCTACTTACAGATTATGTCAAGTAAGCAAAAAGCACACAGGACATGTTTCTCACCAGGCACAGCTCAATAATGTACCACTTCCACAATATTTCATTAACTTCCCTATGCTTCTACAATATTTAACCATTAAATATACATGCAAAAAATAGTCACACGTCTTTCTGACAGTCCTCATCGAATCTGTGCTTTACCAATTATTCTCGTATATAGAATAACGTCACGCCCTGAGGTTCTCAACAAGCCTAGATAGATGTGATAGCAGGATTATACAAACTAGTGGATGTTCAACACAGGAATGCTAGCGGAGCTAAGGCCTCTATTTTATTTACGGTAGCGGGACGTCATGCAGCACTCTGAGAACTGGAGAGATGTCGCAATTCTATATTCACAGCATATCGCTTGAAACATATTTAATTTGCAGATTAGCTGTTAATAAAATTCATCTTTGTAATTAAGGAGCCGATTCTTGGTATCAATAAGGTGACAAGAACAATAACTTATCCCTTATTCTCTACAGCGTTCCATTTTTTTAGCTTTGGCTAAACACTACTTTTGACATTTGGAATACCTCATTTAATCAATTATTTTAAAAGTACAATAAGAAATATTACAGAGGAAGCAATAATGTGGACTTTGCTCCAGCCATCAGCGCTCACGTTTTTAATGCTTTGCTTGCATGGGCTGCCTATCAACCTACGGCACTTTGAGGCTAGCTAGCGTCCTATTTATGTTTCTCTTAGGTTTTGTGATAGACTACAGATGTGGCATAATGAGAGCCAGTTAATGCTCTTTGGTGTATTTACTTTGCAGATATGATGACGTTTTATATATTAATGTATGTTTTTTGTTTAGGGAGTGCTGGTTGTTTGGACAAGGTAGCCTAAATAGTGTTATTACCTAATGCTCTTAGTCATTCACTAGTCTTGCTATTCTGCCACAAATTACACGTTGGATTTACATGTTTTTCGTTCACAAAGAAAGGAAGTCCCCTTGTCAAAACTATTATGCACTATTTTGGTGTGTATGCCTTTTAAATGCAACACCTACAACGCAAACAAACTTCTTCAGTAACACTCTCATTGAAAGGTATAGTCTGATCAGGAAAGGGCCCTAAATCCTTCTTTCCCCATTGTTGTGGCCCACAGTTTACTGAAATTAGGGGTTTTCTATATGGGTGGGAGAAATTCCCTAAACTAATACCCAACACTTCACCTAGCAAAATGCTAGACCTAATGATTGTGTAATTGTTGTTGATGTTTCACTGGCAGCCACCAGTTCCAGTTGCTGGCATCTCCTGTTCTAAGTACGGAAGGAGGAATCCTACTTCTTTTGGCACAGGGACTCTTTCCATTGCTTACTTGATAGGCTTTCAGAGTGATCAATGTTTTTTCTCTCAATTCAATTCACCAGGTCAAGTTGTTAATTAGGTTTTTATAGGAGCTTGTGAGACAGTATGGTTCAATTTCAGGGGTGTAGTTTGGTCAGTAACACAGGGGGGCGGGGTTTGGAGGATTAGATTTCCAAACTCCTTGGTATGAATACATTACACAAGAGGAGGGGTCCATACGGAGCAGCAGTAAGGGAGAGGAGTGCAGATTGAAAAGGGTACGCATGGCTCAATATTGTGCAAAATAAGCATTCTTAAGACCTTTAAACAGTGACAAGGCAGCGAGAGAGTTTTTGTCGGTGTGTGTATGTAAAACTCCCAAGTGAAATCCGACAAACAACTCACCATACTTGACTTAAAGCACCTGTACCCAACTATTTACTATAGCCTTAGAACCCGCCGTAGCGGGCTCTACCGGCTATTAAAGGCCCGCTCCCGAGTTAAATGCCCGAGCCGAAGGCGAGGGCATTTAACAAGGGAAAGGGCCTTTAATAGCCGGTAGAGCCCGCTATGGCAGGTTCTAAGGCTATTAGAACATTCTGCCACTCAGGGCAGAATGTTCTCTTAAAAAAAACAAATTGCTCACGGAGCCCGGGGGATTAGAATCCCCTCGGGCTCCATGAGGCTTTGTTCACAGCTGCTGCTGTGAACAAAGCCCATTGGAATGTTGGCGCTGCGGGCTTTTACCGGCCAGTAAAAGCCCGCAGCACTCCATTGTTTTCAATGGAGCTGCCAACTTCCAATGTTCTAATACAGAATACATTTATTAGTAGGGCCTAACACCCCAAACGCTCCCCTGAAGCTCCATCCCTGTTCAATTTACAAAACCTATTCACCTTAATTGTTCTAAGAATTCAAGACTTTCCTGCACATTAGGCACGAAAAGACAACTTTATCTGGAATCCTAGAATGAAAACTTAAATTACATTATTAGTATTAGTCATATGTGACGTTTGTATGGCACTTTATTTCTTCATGCAGATCATAGTTCTTTTTGACTATCAATTTATTGCAGCCAATTTATTTCAAATGCATGTATATTCACACTAGACTGGTACGAGGCTGACACACTCATTAGGATTTCATCCTGTGAACCTCAGAGTTACCAGGAGCTCAAAGGCTTAAACTGGAGACTTGCATTGCCTCGACTTATGTTCCGAGAATGAAGGCATATAGCAACACTAAGAAAGCAAGCAGTTTTAAAGACCCATGTTAAAGCGTGTGAGAGTAGCAAATATTTGAAATGTGTTTGCTTTCGACTTACAGAATGTAACATCGCTGTCTGCAAGGAACCCTTTAATAATAAATGACATTTAGGATATCCGATGCGGGCTGTTACTACATATGCTGTGACAAAGTGTTACACTTCCAAGCCCCACAAACGACCTGGAACAGCAAACGGGTGTCATCCAGAAAAAAATATAGAGGGCACATGCGACTTAAAGAAACAAATTTCACTAGCATGCGTCAGAAGACGCCAACCATTACTCAACTTATGGAGCCCAGCTTTTAAGGCTCTTTCAATAAAAAAAACTCATAGGTACCAATTAAGTGAAGTAGCTTCAGCAGTTTTAGCCCTTCTCAGAACTTAGATGACGTGATGCAGTAAGCACAACGGTATATGTTGGATCAAGATCGTGCCAAATCACTGTTCTAGTGCAGTGCTCGATCACACTGCACTAAG
This sequence comes from Pleurodeles waltl, assembly GCF_031143425.1. Lineage (NCBI taxonomy): Eukaryota > Metazoa > Chordata > Amphibia > Caudata > Salamandridae > Pleurodeles > Pleurodeles waltl. Next base: position 342,721,383 of record NC_090437.1, read on the forward strand.
ACAAAAATATTTTTTATATATATATATACGTATTAATTACCTTGTGCCAGTCGCCAGTAGGTAGTAACAGTTAGGACCATGTTTCGATAGAAAAAGCGTTTTGTTTTTTACTTGCCTTTGGCACCGTTTGAGGAATCTTCATTTTGTGAGCCTCTGTGCATCTCCCCTGTGTCCTGATACAGCCAGTGTTCAAGGATTGCAAAAATACCTAGGTAAGGAGCCCTGAGATTTTTCTGGGTAAATAGTATTATTTGTTCAAAATTGTTTGTTTCAGCTACCTTTGTCTGTTTTACTGTGGACACTCTGTGTTTCAGGCAGCCTAGCCTCTTTTAAAGTGGTGTTTTTTTAAAATTTGTTTTTGCCATGACTGTGTGAATTGCCTTGCTAGTTTGTGGGCCACTACCCCTCCCCCCCTTTTTTTTCTTCTAAGTAAAAAGGCTACATACATCTTCCAGAGTGTGTTTTTAGGAGACTGTTTTAATCTGTTTCTGTGATTTAAATTGTGCTTAAAAACTGTTTGGCCCCCTGTATTTTTGCCTTTAAAAAAGCCTGATTTTAGAGTGCACGCCCTCTTAAACAATCTATCCCTTACCTGGAAAGTAGACTCTGCTAGCTTGGAAGTGTGGATTCAGCCTGTCTGTATCCAAGGAGATTCTGAATAGAGCAGCAGTTGCCTTTCCCCCTGACCACACGGACTGGACTTAGCTCATTGGCTCCCTGAGTCCCTGCGGCACCTGAGACCCGCCCCCACACCTGCTCTGGCCCCTTAGGTTTGTGGAGGGAAGCCCAAGACAGCCACCTCCATTTTGTGTGCCTCTGTGCATCTCCCCTGTGTCCTGATACAGCCCAGTGTTCAAGGATTGCAAAAAGACCTAGGTAAGGAGCCCTGAGATTTTTCTGGGTAAATAGTATTATTTGTTCAAAAGTGTTTGTTTCAGCTACCTGTGTCTGTTTTACTGTGGACTCTGTGTTTCAGGCAGCCTGGCCTCTTTTAAAGTGGTGTTTTTTTAAAACTAGTTTTTGCCGTGACTGTGTGAATTGCCTTGCTAGTATGTGGCCCACCCCCCTCCCCACCCTTTTTTTCTCTTCTAAGTAAAAAGGCTACATACATCTTGCTGAGTGTGTTTTTAGGAGACTGTTTTAATCTGTTTCTGTGATTTAAATTGTGCTTAAAAACTGTCTGCCCCCCTGTATTTTTTCCTTTAAAAAAACCCGATTTTAGAGTGTGCACCCAGCACTATTCCAGTGTTACCTGGAAAGTAGACTCTGCTAGCTTGGAAGTGTGGATTCAGCCTGTCTGTATCCAATGAGATTCTGAATAGAGCAGCAGTTGCCTTTCCCCCTGACAACAGGGACTGGACTTCAGTTAACTTGCTCCTTATATAAGTTCCTATTGGTTGTTGCATATGTTGCATGCATGCATGTTATCTAACACTCAAGTTCCACTTACCAGCACAAACTCACATACAAATCCCTCACCAAAAACAACTATACCAATATCCCCTCTCACTATTCCACAAAAACAATAACGACCACAAACATCAGCACATTAAAGCAACACAAACTTACATTACACTTATCGTCATACCCACTCCCACCCTCAGGACTACACAAAGAATACAAATTCCATCCTATCTCCACCCCTACTTTCTCACTCTTCACAAACACCTACCACAAGCAACCCCAACCCAGCAACTTTCATTCACTCGCCTCTCCTCCATTGCACAATTTAGAGCCTTACATCATGATCCACATGCTCCTCCACCACCCCTAACCCATACTCTATCCAAACTAAACAAACACAAACAAAATAAAAAACATGCCACTCATAGCAACCTCGCATCCCCCTGTCTATTACATAATAAAACTACCCTACAAAAAACAGTACACTACTCATGGCTCTCTCAGCCACCAAGTCCACCACCCACGCACACAGACCTAACAAAATGCCTCCTTAACCTGCTGGAAGAGGAACACTATATTGAAAAGCAAGACTATTGTGAGCCTCAAACAGTTATCACAACTAGCAATACTCCTGCTTCAAGCTCACATTATACTACTTACCCTTCTCCTACATAAAACAACACTACCACTAACACACTGTGAGCGGGAGGTCGTGGATAAAGCAATCTAGACTGCGGTAGTCTGAACAAAAGGTCTTTTATTGAGATTAGAAGATGTAGTAGAAAACAGGTGAGTATTTGGTTGTGGGAATTGAGGGTGGGGATGTTCTTGAGGTTTGGTCTTCACTCTTTGTTTCTGTCTCCCTAGTTCACAGGTCGCTCCCGGGAAGTGCATGTGGAGAGAAGAGAAGATAGCGGTAAGTGTACATGCCACTGACCTCTGTTTAGTCTCTGTATTCTTTCCCCTTCCCTGACTCACTGGTCTTCTTATTATATTTCGATTGTTATAGATTAGTAGGTGTTGTATCCCTTCTGTCTCTCAGTGTTTCCACTCCTGTCCTTTCTGTCTTTCTTTTAGTGCTTAAACCGACGTGTGTGTGGGTTTGCTGGTCTCCGTATCGGTGACGATGCTCTATAGTGACTCGTGGTAAGTATTTTATTCGTCCCCCCCCCTTCTTTTGTACTTGTCCGCTTCTCAGTTCCAACCCCCTCCCCTTTTCCCCGTGCTTGTGCTTGTTATGGTTCCTCGTTTTGTCTTTCCCCTCCCGCCTTTCCGTGTTTTCCGACCCCCCTCCTTCCGCTCTCTGTCTCTCACTCGCACTCTTGTTCAGGGACGTAGTCCCACGCACCTGAATGGCCACGCTTCTCCTGAAGCGTGGCGGGATGCAGCCACTCGTCTTCCCGGTTGCCTGGAGCAGGTTCTCCTGACGCTCGTCTTCAGCTCCGGTGCTTGGAAGAGACCGCCGTCTCCGACTCTCTGGCGATATCCGCTCCTGGGTTCTCACATTCACCTCTCTGTTGCTGGGTGTTTCCTCCTGCACAAAAGGGATCACAGCTCCTCCCTGGTCTCCGGGTTTCTCCTCCAAAGCTCTGAACCCCGTGCAAGTATGCAGCGGCACTTTTGAACTTCCAGCGCTCCGCCACTGCCGATCCTTCCACCAATCCCGGGCAGGGAGCCTCAGAGCACCAGGGGCAGTGTCAGCACAAGCAGGAGCTGAGTGCGGGCGAGCAGGTTCCAGCCCGTCACACACACCTTTTCTAAACTGCCAGCTCATAATTGCTCGATCACTCTAAAAAAACAAGCACCACATCTACGACCTGCTCACAGACACACAACCTGACTTACTATTCATAACTGAATCCTGGTTGGGAGATGACATGGCACCAGTGTTGCACGAAGCCGTTCCTCCAGGCTATCAAACCATCACTCAAAACCGTATAGGCAAGAGAGCTATTATATTCAAACAGGCATTGAACCTAAGTAAAACAAACAACATCTCCATACAAGGTTGTGAAGCCCTCCTTACCAGATGCCACCCTACTCCAACTTCCTCCTGTAACTTTCTCCTCCTTTACAGACCTCCACCTAACAACTCCACATTCCCAGATGCTTTTCTAGACACAGTCTCAAACCTTATTACACTATACTCCAACCTATGCATTCTTGGTGATCTAAACATTTGGTTTGACAAACCCAATATGCCCCATCCAGAAGCTATCACCACTGGCCTAGTCGCATTGAACCTACATCAGATTGTACACAATCCCACACACATCGCTGGTCACATCCTAGATGTCATTTTTACTAAGCCTGAACTAGTTACTATTCATAGCATAATGCAATCACTTGGTCAGACCACCATATGATAACTTTCCAACATACAACTCCACAAATCAACACACCCCACAACTACTGACATACATACATACACCTATCGACCATGGAGCAAACTCAATTTGGATCACTTAGAAACACAACTAAGAGCAAACACAGATCTAGATACAATTAATTCTGTGCCAAAACTTTATGAGGGGCTACAGGAAGCTTTTGATATCCTAATACCACTCAGAAAAACTAAACACAACAAAAGAAAACCAACACCTTGGAGAAACACAGTGTAGGAAGTTGGCTCTGTATGTGCTATTTCAAAGTAAGGAATAGCATGCACAGAGTCCAAGGGTTCCCCTTAGAGGTAAGATAGTGGCAAAAAGAGATAATACTAATGCTCTATTTTGTGGTAGTGTGGTCGAGCAGTAGGCTTATCCGAGGAGTAGTGTTAAGCATTTGTTGTACATACACATAGACAATAAATGAGGTACACACACTCAGAGACAAATCCAGCCAATAGGTTTTTATATAGAAAAATATCTTTTCTTAGTTTATTTTAAGAACCACAGGTTCAAATTCTACATGTAATATCTCATTCGAAAGGTATTGCAGGTAAGTACTTTAGGAACTTCAAATCATCAAAATTGCATGTATACTTTTCAAGTTATTCACAAATAGCTGTTTTAAAAGTGGACACTTAGTGCAATTTTCACAGTTCCTAGGGGAGGTAAGTATTTGTTAGGTTAACCAGGTAAGTAAGACACTTACAGGGCTTAGTTCTTGGTCCAAGGTAGCCCACCGTTGGGGGTTCAGAGCAACCCCAAAGTCACCACACCAGCAGCTCAGGGCCGGTCAGGTGCGGAGTTCAAAGTGGTGCCCAAAACACATAGGCTAGACTGGAGAGAAGGGGGTGCCCCGGTTCCGGTCTGCTTGCAGGTAAGTACCCGCGTCTTCGGAGGGCAGACCAGGGGGGTTTTGTAGGGCACCGGGGGGGACACAGGTCCACACAGAAATTTCACCCTCAGCGGCGCGGGGGCGGCCGGGTGCAGTGTAGAAACAAGCGTCGGGTTCGCAATGTTAGTCTATGAGAGATCTCGGGATCTCTTCAGCGCTGCAGGCGGGCAAGGGGGGGATTCCTCGGGGAAACCTCCACTTGGGCAAGGGAGAGGGACTCCTGGGGGTCACTTCTCCAGTGAAAGTCCGGTCCTTCAGGTCCTGGGGGCTGCGGGTGCAGGGTCTCTCCCAGGCGTCGGGACTTTAGGTTCAAAGAGTCGCGGTCAGGGGAAGCCTCGGGATTCCCTCTGCAGGCGGCGCTGTGGGGGCTCAGGGGGGACAGGTTTTGGTACTCACAGTATCAGAGTAGTCCTGGGGTCCCTCCTGAGGTGTTGGATCGCCACCAGCCGAGTCGGGGTCGCCGGGTGCAGTGTTGCAAGTCTCACGCTTCTTGCGGGGAGCTTGCAGGGTTCTTTCAAAGCTGCTGGAAACAAAGTTGCAGCCTTTCTTGGAGCAGGTCCGCTGTCCTCGGGAGTTTCTTGTCTTTTCGAAGCAGGGGCAGTCCTCAGAGGATGTCGAGGTCGCTGGTCCCTTTGGAAGGCGTCGCTGGAGCAGGATCTTTGGAAGGCAGGAGACAGGCCGGTGAGTTTCTGGAGCCAAGGCAGTTGTCGTCTTCTGGTCTTCCTCTGCAGGGGTTTTCAGCTAGGCAGTCCTTCTTCTTGTAGTTGCAGGAATCTAATTTTCTAGGGTTCAGGGTAGCCCTTAAATACTAAATTTAAGGGCGTGTTTAGGTCTGGGGGGTTAGTAGCCAATGGCTACTAGCCCTGAGGGTGGGTACACCCTCTTTGTGCCTCCTCCCAAGGGGAGGGGGTCACAATCCTAACCCTATTGGGGGAATCCTCCATCTGCAAGATGGAGGATTTCTAAAAGTTAGAGTCACTTCAGCTCAGGACACCTTAGGGGCTGTCCTGACTGGCCAGTGACTCCTCCTTGTTTTTCTCATTATTTTCTCCGGCCTTGCCGCCAAAAGTGGGGCCTGGCCGGAGGGGGCGGGCAACTCCACTAGCTGGAGTGTCCTGCTGGGTTGGCACAAAGGAGGTGAGCCTTTGAGGCTCACCGCCAGGTGTGACAATTCCTGCCTGGGGGAGGTGTTAGCATCTCCACCCAGTGCAGGCTTTGTTACTGGCCTCAGAGTGACAAAGGCACTCTCCCCATGGGGCCAGCAACATGTCTCGGTTTGTGGCAGGCTGCTAAAACTAGTCAGCCTACACAGATAGTCGGTTACGTTTCAGGGGGCACCTCTAAGGTGCCCTCTGGGGTGTATTTTACAATAAAATGTACACTGGCATCAGTGTGCATTTATTGTGCTGAGAAGTTTGATACCAAACTTCCCAGTTTTCAGTGTAGCCATTATGGTGCTGTGGAGTTCGTGTTTGACAGACTCCCAGACCATCTACTCTTATGGCTACCCTGCACTTACAATGTCTAAGGTTTTGTTTAGACACTGTAGGGGTACCATGCTCATGCACTGGTACCCTCACCTATGGTATAGTGCACCCTGCCTTAGGGCTGTAAGGCCTGCTAGAGGGGTGTCTTACCTATACTGCATAGGCAGTGAGAGGCTGGCATGGCACCCTGAGGGGAGTGCCATGTCGACTTACTCGTTTTGTCCTCACTAGCACACACAAGCTGGCAAGCAGTGTGTCTGTGCTGAGTGAGAGGTCTCCAGGGTGGCATAAGACATGCTGCAGCCCTTAGAGACCTTCCTTGGCATCAGGGCCCTTGGTACTAGAAGTACCAGTTACAAGGGACTTATCTGAATGCCAGGGTGTGCCAATTGTGGATACAATGGTACATTTTAGGTGAAGGAACACTGGTGCTGGGGCCTGGTTAGCAGGGTCCCAGCACACTTCTCAGTCAAGTCAGCATCAGTATCAGGCAAAAAGTGGGGGGTAACTGCAACAGGGAGCCATTTCTTTACACACAGAACTTAAAAAGATAAAGCAACACATCAGAAAGTTGCAGCGGACCTGGCTCAAAACAAACAACAGTCAAGACAAACTGCAGCTACACAAACGTAACAGGATATACAAATCATCAATCAAAAAAGCTAAAAAAAGGTACTACTGAGACAGAATTCAAAATGCTCAATCTACAACCAAGGAAGTTTATAAAATTCTCAATGGATTTCAAAAACCTACATGCATGGAAGGAAGTCATCCCACTACTCAAGATTTCACAAACAAATTGGTAACTCACTACACAACCAAGGCAGACACAATGGACTCCTATTTAAAACAGAAGAAAACCATCAGCACTAACCCCTTTCCTAAAATACCCTCTAAGAATAAACCAACCCAACCTCTACAGTCCTTCAAACAAATATCCCAGGATGAATTTATGGATTTGGTCAAAGCAAGTAGACCTTCTGGTTGCCCTTCTGACCCTTGCCCACCACAAATCTTCAAGAACATTCTTCTATCTACTTCTGCTGCCACACCTGTAAGAAGAATCATCAACAACTCTTTAACTTCAGGAACTTTTCCGGTAGACCTGAAAAAGGCATACATACAACCTTTATTAAAGAAAACAAACCTAGACCCGCAAGACCCCAACAACTACAGACCAATCACAAATGGACCTTTCCTGGGCAAATTGATAGAAAGAGCAGCATTCGCCCAGATGTCACAATTCATTGAAGACAATTCTATACTTTCAGACTTCCAAACTGGATTCCGCCCAGGAAGAAGCACTGAATCTGCACTCATAGCAATCTGGGATGATCTTAAAAACACAGTAGACCAAAATGGAGTTGCTGCACTACTTCTCTTGGACCTCTCAGCTGCCTTTGATACGGTTGACCATGACACCCTAACCCACAGACTCCACAAAGCCAGCATACAAGGGATTGCTCTCGACTGGATTACTTCCTATTGTCAAAAAAGATCTAATATCATCCACTCGCCCCCCTTCTCGTCCAAACCCTACCTCACAAAAGCAGGGGTCCCCCAAGAGTCAATCATCTCACCTTTGCTTTTCAACATCTACATCATATCTTTACCAGAACTGATCAATGATTTCCATCTCACATGCTACAACTATTCAGATGACACACAAATACTACTTAAATTAGAATGCCCCAAAAACATTGAAAACTCACAAATCTTCAGTTGCCTCAGAGCCGTTGATCAGTGGATGACCTGGAGCCATCTCAAACTAAATACCTCCAAAACAGAAATACTCATATGTGGTGACTGGAAAAATTATGACCCTCTGTGTGTCTGGCCTGACGATCTCGGACCACCTCCTCAATTATCCAAGGAAGTTAAAAACCTAGGAATCACCATGGATTCCAAGTTAACTATGAATGCCCAAGTGGACAAATTAGCACGAACAAGCTTCACCTTGAAGACTTTAGAACGCATCTTCCCCCACCTCAGATTTCCACACAAGGTGCAAGCTACTATCTCGCTTGTACTATCCAAACTGGATTATGCCAATGGCCTCTACCATGGGATCATCTCTCTCTGTTATGAAAAACTACAACGTATCCAGAATTCCGCAGCCAGGCTACTATTACATGTAAAGCCGCAAGCCCACATCTCCCCTGCCTTGAGAGCACTACACTGGTTACCCGTTGCCAGAAGATGCACTTTCAAGCTGCTTTGTATCACCCACAAAGCTATAAATGGAACAGGACCGCTTTTTATCAGAAACAAAATTACCAAATACATCCAACAAAGAAACCTCCGCTCAAGATTGGCACCCCGCCTTAGAACACGACCATACAAGAAAAAGACTATAGGTGGTACATCCTTCTCCGTTCAAGCAGCCAAACTATGGAATTCATTACCCCCAACTATAAGAGCCACCGATAACTTTCTTGTCTTCAGAAAACTAGTCAAGAGTTGGTTCTTTCCTTCATAACCACCATATTCAAACAACTATGGACTGCGTATGCCTATGTTGATAAATATTTTTTCTGATTATGTGTCTATTTCTGGTTATGTATAGTTCTTTAGAAAATATGTATCGCTACTATGTCATAACAAAAAAAAATACACACACACTCTTTAAACCTGTTTGACTAAATATATTTACCCATGGCTCTAATTATGTATTGTATGTACATATATGTGTGCGTGTATTCATGTGTGTTTGTATGTGTGTGTGTATATGTATCTATATATATATATTGTTAGGGGTGTAATGGAATTGTGAGGTTTGGTAGAAAATGTGATTTATTAGAAGTAACTGATGTATTCACACTTGTTTTTTTATTTTAAAAAAACTACATATCCCAGAATGCCACATAAAGGCTGAAATGAGATGGAAAGTATAAATAGAGCACTTAATGGATTGGATAATTACCGTGATCAAGACCGTGTAGGTCGAAACGCGTTGGTGTTTGTTTGTCTGGTATCATTTGTTCGTATTAAATGAAGATTTCATGAAAATCCTGGGAGTGCCGCGTCATTGACAGGAGTGTCAAGCTGGTGTGCAAAGAAAGTGAGGGAAAGGTCCTTCCCTGGCGCGGGCACCGACACTAAGAAGCGCGCCTTAATTGGACCCCTTTGGGACAAATATATATATATATATACATATATATATATATATATGTGTGTGTGTGTGTGTGTGTGTATGTTGTTCTGTGCTTGGCATGTTCGTGGCTCACTCCATGGCTCTTATCACACTTATCTACCCATCATCATATGTCATATCTCTATCAATCTATCCTCCATTCCCACTCTGACTCATCCCAAATACATTCTACTACTTTCATCTTCTAAATAACTCTGCCTAACCTCTTCCCTCTGCTTCCACATCTAACTCACCAAACCTCACTCTACTACCATGACCTCCCAAACAACCCTACTAAATTCTCCTTCATTTATCTCACCCTGCTACTATGATCTCCCTAACCTTCCCTCCTCCATCCCCCTTTAATCATCCCAAGCCTTTGGGATGAGTAAATGAGGGATATACTCCCAATTAACACTTCTGGATTTCTTTCCTCCTCCACCCCTCCATTACTCCAGTCAATCTAACTAACAAACTCTCATATCCGCGGCTCAAATGAACTCATAATAATTCTAAAACTGTACTCATATTTCCCGATACTAATCCATCACTAATTCTTGTTGGGTTCCGGAGTAGCGTGCTACTCGCCGAAAAGCACTTAGACACCTCATCATGGGTAGTAAGCGCTATATAAATACTATTACAATTACATCTTTGGCCTCAGAAGAATCTGTGTGCCTGGTTCTGATGGAAAGGAATGTAGAAGGGCCACTTAAGAGATCCTATGCCACCTCAAACTCTACATTAGAGATGGTACCCATGAAGTTAATTGAGCTCAGACATAGTTAAGAGGACCAGAATATTTTTGAGTGTACTCATAAGGGGGTAAAGTCCTTACTGGGTATGATGGAACTTTTATGCCACTTTATCTATGAGATCACCTTTGATATTCTGTGGTCATCAGCAACTGCATCTGGGATTGCAGTGACAACACCTTTGGATGAAATTATGCTAACTGAGGTGCAGTCAAAGGGCCTTGATTTTGCATCAGCCTTTCACATGTCAAAAACTGTTTGGTCCTAAAATAAATTACCTTTTACAAAAAGCTGCTAAAGAGCAGATGTTAGTCCAGCCTTTCCGTGTCAAACCAATCTATGTCCACTTCCATTCCTTTGTGCTTAGAGGTGTTCCGCAATATCTACCACTGGGACAGCAACCATCATGAGCCTGAATCTGACATCGGGGGAATATGCAGCCTGAAAATCCCAATTCAAATTTCAATAACCTCTAACGGCATGACTATGCCTCCTTATTTCCTGTGGGGTTAGCTGCCTTCTATTTTCCAAAGTTTGGCAGCATATTGTTCACAACTCATGACTATTCCATAGAGATACACTTCAAAGTCATTCTGCTTCATCATCTCCTTGTACAGTGCCAAGTATTTTTACAAGACATTTCCTTTCTTCGAGACAAAGGGGAAATAATTCTGGCTCCTCAAGAGCAAAGGGACTAGGTTTTTATTCTATCCTCTTCTAAAACCAGATGAAAGTTTTGATGTATTTTGGACTTAAAAGGGGTCAATCGTTACCTTGCTCATATCCACTTCAAAATGATTTCTTTATACTATGTGATTCAATTAGGGGCACCAGGGGAGTTCTTGGTAACGTCTGACCTAAAAGATCCATATCTTCACATTCCTATCTGTCAAGATTACTGGCGCTTCCCAGGATTTGCTGTGGTTTTCTAGTATTACCAGTTAAGGGTTCTTCCCTTCAGTCTGGCATGTGATTCCAGAGTCTTGCTGTAGGTATTTGTTTTGTTTCAACTAGGATGTTCACATTTTTCCTTATATTGATGACTGGCAAATTTCTTCCCTCCTCTCTTTTAAAGACAGAATCTGACACCATGAAGACACCTTGTCTTCGAGAGCTGTGTTTTTTTCAAAACTGAGAGAAGTCCTATCTGGTGCTGAATCAGAACTGTCACTTTACTGGAGTCCTGTTCAACACTAATTTAGCATCTGTCTTCCTCACAGTAGACAAAATTTACAGCAACCAGTCACAGCTACAGAGACTACTGACTCTTCCTTCAGCCACAGCCAGGATTTGGTAGTGGATGCATGGAATCAACAGCTATTGTGATTCCTTGCCTTCTTTCTTACTGGAAGCCAAACTCCTTAGACTATGACATTCCCATACATATGAGATTAGCAATCCCTCCGGAATCGTTCTTGAGACCTGAAAAACCTACAGAGGAGTGTTGTTTTAGCTCCCAGTCCCTGCTTGTTCTCATCACTTGTGTTTCCCATGTTAATTCCCATTGGAGATTTGAACACGACTACAACTCAAACCATTGGACAGAAATTATACCAAATATGGCAGTAAGGTAGCTTTCGGTACACAGATAATGCTTTTTGTTATTTGGTGTAAATCTGTTCAAAAGTTTAAGAGAAATGAAAGGAAATCCTAATTTGTATCTCTAGGGCCGCACATCCTCCCCGACGACTTTGCAAATAATAAGAACTTGTGCAGAGATCTGCAGCGCGCTAATTGGCTGCCAACACTTCAACCAAGAAATGCTTTAGCCGAGTCCCTAAAGAAAAGTGAAAAAAAGAAAAGGGTCCAGTTTAGGGACACCCTAACCCCTTAGCTTTGGTGCTGGGGTCCCAAAGTGACCCACAAGGGCAAAAAAAGCACTTTTAAAAACATTTTACAGCAAATTCACGGTGTGTCAAATTTGGAGCAAAATATTTAAAAAACACAAATAAACAACTAGCACGGTCTTCCAAGCCCATCCAAGGTGCCCACCCCTGGGACATAGCTGCTTGCGGTGACTTGGTGGGAGCTTTGGCAGCTCCCACCATGTAAGAGCAAACACACTGCTTCCAGTGGACAAGTGCTGTCAAACTACTCTCGCTCGCTGAAGCTGAGATTTTCTCAGTTTCCGTGCCCGCAGAGATGAGGGAAGGGAAACAGAAAAAAAAATTGCTCTCACAGATGGGAGCTGCATGTTTAGCAGCTCCCTGTCTGTGACTGCAATGTCAGCTCCGACAGGAGGCTGCGAGCCAGCTGTGACTGCAGGGACCTGAGGCTGAAACCCCCTACCCACTGCACACTGGGTGACCTGCGGGGCACCCAGGAGAGATGACCTAAGAGTCCGAGAGATGTACTGAAATCAGCCTGGGGGGAGGGGAGGTGGGGGAGTAGGTATGGGTGCGCAGTCTTCTCCACTGAAAAAAATAAAATGTGCTAAGGCTGGAAATCAGCCGGGCAGGGGGGCACGCAGCCCCTCTCCCCAAACACAAATGTTTTATGAGGGTGGCCCAAGGGGTAGGGGTCCCCAGGGCTGAAACCAGCCCAGAAAGGAAGGCCTCCCTGGGCCCTTATGTTAAGAAACTATCACTCGTTGCCGAAAGTTACTTTCCGGCATGAGTTATAGTTTCTTCAGATAAGTATAACTATAAGTATAACTATAACTGGTGAATTTCTATGGTTTTGTATAACTAAAATGTCAACTTAACTAAAACATTCCTATAATCTGTGGATTTCTCAGTGAATTGAATGCTTTTTTTTTTTTTTTACGTGCTATATAACCACCCCCACGCTCGCAGGGGGTGGCCGCAGCATCTGGCCAACAGTCAGGCCATGCAGCCAACCCCCCCTGAATGCACCCAATGCTAGCATGGGGTTAGATGCAATGAGTGTTTTTTTCCATTTTTCTCTGGATCCGCAGATCCACAGTGGATTTACACAGGGGGCTGTGCTGAGCCCACGGAGGACCAGCAGATCGGAATTTCCTTAAGGGACCTATCCTACAGGGGCAGGTTACTTGTATTCAATTCCCTTATGTTTTTTTGCACTGTTCAATCCCACCCCCATCCAATGAAACAAACAAAATGGTAGCCGCAATTTTTCTGACAGATTGCGGCCAGCCTGTCAGGACTTTGCTTTTCCCCCAGATCCGCAGATACACCGCAAGTGGATCCATGGAGGATCCATATCCCCATAATTCTATATGTTTTAACCTTAAATAACTCAAAAACTGCTTGAACTGACTTACACCAAATTATAAAAAGCACACTTTCTGGACCAAGATGTAGCTTTCTGCCAAATTTGGTGCAATTCCGTTCAGTCGTTCGAGCTGTAGTCATGCAGAAAATGTGAAAAATCCCATGGACATAGAATGGGGAAAAAGTGTCTTGGGATCCTCCTTTATTCTCGGCCTCCACTTGGGGGTTCGCCTGAAACTTTCAAGACATTAGCTAAAGTAAGAGTTGTATTAGTTCTTAAAATTTTGTTAAGATTAGTCAAACGGCACCAAAGTTATTGGCAAAACAAAAAATGTTCAGTCTATGGAAAAAAAATGGTCTTAACTTTAACTACCTACTGACTAATATGTATATATATATATATATATGTATATATATATATATATATATATATATATATATATATTGCTAGGACCAACTTTTCCCAGCAACAAAGTGCTTGTTGTTTTTCTAATAACTTTGGCGCCAGCTGACGGCTCTTCACAAAATTCGTATGCCAATTAGTTCAGTTGCTGTCTGGAAGGTTCAGGTGAATCGTCAAGCAGGGGCCGAGCAAAACGGGGTGTCCCAACACACTTTTTCCCCATGCAATGTGTATGGGGATTTTGCAGCTTTTGAACATGATTACAGCCCGAATTGGATTTTAAACCAGGCTTGGCAGAAAGCTATATCTTGGTCCAGAAAGATCTTTTTGTTATTTGGTGCAAATCTGTTCAGTAATTTCGGAGTTATTAAAGGAGAAAAAATCTAGGTATCTAGGTTCAGGGATCCATGGGTTCCCAAAGGTACGGTTGGATCCAAAGTCCAATGGGAAAAAAACCTCACTTAATCACACTCCATACCCCTGGGGTTGGGTGCATGTGAAGTGAAGGGGGGCTGACTGCAGGGCCGGGCCGAAGTCCAGGCCTTGCAGCCAAACATTGCAGTGCACAGCCATCGGACGTGTGCGGCGGTGGTTGTTTAAACATACAATATTCATATCTTACTTTAGGTAAAAAATACCAGAACTTCACTGAAAAAAAACTAAAGTTACAGGGGCGTTATAGTTAGGTTCACATTTTACGCACACACAATCATAGAAATTCAGCAGTTATACTTCTAGTTATACTCATTTGAAGAAACTATAACTTGTGCCGTAAAGTAACTTTAGGCTATACAGTTATAGTTTCTTAACATAAGTATAACTATAACTGCCAAATTCCTATGGTTCTATGTGGTAAAACGTGAACCTAAATTTAACATCCTGTAAATTTTGTTTTTTTTGTTTGTGAAGAAAAAAAAAAAAATATATATATATATGTACACATATATATATATATATATATATATATATATATATATATATATATACACACATATAAAATGTATGAAATTATTTACTTTTGGGAGCTACAAATATTAATAATTATTTTGTATGTTGCTCAGCTGGGCGAAACAGATTCTTCAAACTGTGTTAGCTACATGCCCACTACTAGTGAAAATTGACAGTTTCAACCAGCAAAAAGTGTATGACAGCAAATTGACTGTCTGATGTTTACCCATGCAATAGATGTTTAAGTCACATGTGTGGATCATGTTCATTGTAGAAAATCTGGAGACATGTTTTGGAAGTCACTTTAAAATATAAGATAGGTGCCAGCAGTTCAATGAAAGAAAAGGACACAAACTGGCATAGATGAAATCTCGGATGATGTAGCACACAGAATGAACATACCTATGGATCCAGCACTCAAGAATTAAAGAGACATTCAATATGAATTATCCATGCAAGGCAATGTGGCTTCAAAAACGCCCTCTGTGCTAGAAATATCTACTACTAAGTCACTGGAAATGGACCAGACAGCTTAAACTTAAAGGTTGGATCAGCTACGAAAGATACTTAGCAACTTTTGCAGAGTACAATCCATCCTAAAATGATCTGTTTCTGCATCGACTTGCCTTTTTTCACTCCTGCAAGACTTTTAATGCCAAGCGGATAGCCCTCAGCTCCAGAAGACTGATATGAAGCTGAGATTCCACCAAAGATCAAAGTCCTCTGATCTCCCCCTTTCCCAGGTGGCCGACCCAAACCAAAAGTGATGCATCAGTCACCACTGTGAGCGCCGGGTGAAGAAGGGAAAGGGTTTTGCCGCTGATTGAATCACGGTTTGTCAGCCACCACTGAAGATCTGTTGTAGTCTCCTACGAAATCTGAACCAGGTCGGAGAGATTTACCTGGTGCTGTGTCCACTAGGAGTTCCGTTCCCATTGCAGAGCCAGCATATGCCATCAAGACAAATTCCTCAGCAGGAGGCCCTTAGACCCAGCATCCTCAGAGTGAGTGTCACCGAAATCCAGGACTGAGGTCAAAACATCAGAATCAGAGCCCAAATGTCCTGGAGTCTATGCTCTGAAGGATAGGCGCAGAACTGCACGGTGTCCAGAATGGCTGAGAGGAGTCAGGTTTGACTTCGGTATGTTGACCGTGTACCCCGGCGACTGCAGAAGGTTTGCCATAGTCTGAAGGCGGGTGACGACTGCCTGACACGAGCCTGCCTTCAACAGCCAGTGGTCCAGGAAGGGGAAGACTGGGATCCTGACCTTCACACATGTGCTGCAAACAGTGGCATCACTTTTATGAGCACAGAGGTTCCTTGGAGAGGCCAAACGGAAGCAAAGCAAATTGCTTGACCCGCAGGTAACACCTGTAGGCATGTAGGACAAAGATGTGAAAATGCACATTCTAGAGGTCCAATGCTACTATCAAGTATCCAGGGTACCAAGTTAAACGTCTTGAATTTCTCTTCCCATAGGAAGGCACTTAGAGGGTAAGGATCTAGGAATAGACACAGGCCTCTATTTTGTAGACACCAGAAAGTAGCAGGACTAACAGCATGCACTACTTCTAATGCTGGCACCCTTTCGATGCCTTTTCTGGCCAGAAGGGCCTACATATTTTGATGGCGCAAGGAGAGATGGTGCTCAGTCAGCCATTCTGGGAATGGTGGCAAGCAAAGTTTGCAGGGTTTCCAGGAATGGAAAAGCATTACATTTCTGCACAATTTGAAGCACTCACTTGCCGTAGACTATTACTTGCCATAAGGCCAGGTGGTGCTTGATCCAGTCACCAACAGGATGGGTGGGCTACGTTGAAGACCCATTAAAGAGGTTTGAAGTCTGTGTCATCCAGGGGGGTGTAGGACTGGACAGTGCGCTGGGTGTGGGAATGCGTCATCGGTCGGACCTGTGCCCCCAGTCACGAAAGGACTGGGAAGCTTGCTAGCCTGGGGGTAAGGTTGGTTTTGAAGATGCCCACTAAAGCCCAAGACGTTGCCAGGGAAAGGGTGAAAGACTGCCTGAGAACTCAAGGAAAGGCCCAGTGATCTGGTGGTGAGCCACTCTCCTTGAACGCTCGTGCACTGTGTCAGCTTTGCTGTCAACAAGGCAGGAGCTGTCCTAGGGCACGTCTATCAGAGATGACTGAACAACGTCTAAAAAAAAAACATGGATCACAAACAGGTATGGCAGCAGAGTGCCCTGGCCATCAACCAATGCCTGGTTCAGAATAGCTCATCAGTCTGCAGAAAGCACAGGCAGTAGCTGGGCAACTGAATCCCACAAGGCGTGAGAGTATTGGCCCAAGAAGTATGCAGCATGCACCAATCACAATGGCAAGCTGGTGGAACAGAACATTCATTTCCTAAAGGTATGCAGCCTTGTGGTTTCAGTGGGGTAGTGGGAAACGCGCTTTGGTGTTCCTTGGCTGTCGAGGCCTCCACTACCAGGCTCTCTGGAAAGGAATGCTAGGAAAAGAAGGCTGGATCTGGGGCAGAGTGATATCCGCAACAATCATTCTGTGCCCAGGAGTCCCTATAAAGGTTTGGCCCAGGCCCCACATGAACATCAGTGAGGGTCTCATTAAAGAGGAGCAGGGAGTCTGCAAAGCTTACTCCCCATTGAAGAACCTCTGTCAAAATGTTAGTCTTGACCTAGACAGAGCCGAGCTTTAGGTCAAGATCTTGAATGCACAGCGCTTTACTACCACAAAAGATGAGCCCTCCTCCATGGCAGGCCCGGAGGAGAAATCAGGCCAGAGCCTGGGGAGGTGTCCATGCCACTGGCATCGCCCAGCTTCTTGTGGCAAATTTCCTTTTGGTAGGAGTCATCTTCCATGGGGCCATAACCCTCTTCATCATTTCCTCCTCCTCGAAAAGAAAGAAAGCAGGTTGAAGTAGCCCTGTCGGTGTTAGTGTTAAAGTTGAGCAGTGTCAAGGTGGAGTCATCTAGGAATCTGAGATGAGAACAGATTCCTTTTTAATCAGCACTGGTGGCACTGCGGAGGCACCGGTGCCGGCATCAGTCCAGATCCAGGCGCAGATACAGAGGGCTTGGCTGGTGTTGAGGGAGAACCCACTGATGTTACTCAACAGGGGTACATCTCACCTCTGTGGGACCCTAAGGCGTGACAGAGAAAGCCGTTGGCCCAAAGTTGGAGTATATAGCATTTTAGAAATCATCCAGTTGGCCATAAGTCGGTCCAGCTATGGGAAACTCAGGGAAGCGTGGAGTGGCCCAACTGCCAGCTCCGCATGTGAAGTGTGAGAGCAGGGACTAGAAGCACAGCCCTTAATATGAGAAGTCAAAGAATGATTTAATTTCTTGTACTTCTTGGACTTACCAGGCTTCGATGGTGGCGATTTAGATTGGGATGACAATCATCCATGGAAACAGCTATGAGAAAAGGCCCAAAATCTCCCTCTGGATCAGCACAGAGCCTCTTTCTGCAATGCCGGCAGCAGCTTCATCGCCTGCTCGTGAATCGCCTTCAGATGCATGGATTCAGACGGCACAGGCCTAAGGGTCACGCCCGACCCCAGGCAAATCAAGTGAGGGTCAGAGACATGACATCTGCTTGTGATGTTGTTCACAGGGTTTAAACTCCGCAGGTTTGTTGGGAGATAAGTCTCGAGCATACTGGGCACAAAGCTAAAAAAACATTGGTCAAAAAATGACTGAGGTAGGAGTCCAGAATGGTGCTGTTGGCATGGAAAGAAAGTAACTGATGTCAGACAATTGGGGAGGCACCCATATAGGTACCACACGTCACTTTTAACTCAGATTAGTTTGACAAAGAGCCACCCAGTGTCATCTATCGTCATGCAGATGTAGTGCTCAAAACATTCTGGATCCAGTCTGATGCCTGAGGAATATCCTAAAGTGAAGAATCTGAGCTTAAAAGTCTCCATCAGAAATATTCTATTTGATGCATTTGTACTATCTACTCCCTTAAATTAATCAACTTAATTTTTTCTTTGCAATTTCAAACTTCTTCACATTTACAGAACATTTTAAAAATCAGCAATTTTACATTTTGCTTCTTTATTTATATACACTGTATTAATGCATCATTATTTAGTTTTCTAAGAGGTTGTGAATCCCCTGAGTATGCTTTCCGGACCTCTACGGGTCTCCAGACCACAGATTAAGAATCACTGATTTAGATAATCTGACGTAAAAAGCTCATCCACACAGTGACTGTTGATACCCATTTCTTGGACTCTCTTTTTACCACTTATCATGCTACCTATGAAAGAACCCTTTAGGCTTAAATGTTTTTATTAAACACAAACCAAAAGCCTGCGCACAGTCAAGCATACTTATCTACAAAAGACATCAACAATATATCTAGGAAATAGAAGAATCGACAAAATCTCAGAAGATGCAATTCGGGCCTGTTTATCCCTCGGTCCCTTTCTCTAGAGATGGTTGGGTAGGACCTGATTGTTCTCATGCAGACACCCTCTCATGACTCTCTCATATCACCCCTTAGAGGAAGGGATGCACTTCCTTTCGGGCTCAGCTCTCACACGTTGGTTAACACAGACATAGGACATACCCCTACACATGTACTTATCAGGGTGTCACCCTTTGTCTCACCCAGCTGTGTGGTTTTCCCCTTTGGCCTCCCCGGCTGACACCTGCTTAGCCTTCAAAAATCGCACTCTACGTTACAGTTGAAAATCTTGTACCACAAATGTATGTTTCAGGCTTACCTATGCACCAACACCGATGGTATTTCATTATATGCCAAGTTCATGTACTGTACAGTTTGTTGAAAATCAAACAGATTCTGAATTTAACAAAAGATGGAATTCAACTGGACACTTCACCTAAGTGCTTCACAATATGCTAACACTCGGGTGGATGATACTAATCACACTAAAGCACATCATAGGATCTCCATTGACCACACGTTTTCACAAAAAGTCAAAATCCAGACCACTTAAGAAAAATATAAGGTAGGGACTTGAAAAAAAGTATCTCTTCTCCTTATGCTCAACTCTTAGGCCCTCATTACAACTTTGGCGGTAACTGCCACTTACCACCACGGCGACAGCCGCCAACATACCACTGCTGTGGCTACCAGCCGCCGACCCGCATCATGACCCTTGGCGGAATTCTGCCAGAAGGCTGGCAGAATACCCTTGACGGTCATGGCGGCGGACGGCGGTAAGGTGGCGCTGCTGTCAGCAGCAGCGCCACGCCAGCAAAACACCGGCTACCGTATCATGAGCAATGATATGGCCTGGCGGTGTTTTGCTGGCCGACGCTGCTGCTGACGGCAGCGCCATGTCCCGTCTCCTGCCAGGAAAGTCAGGTTCTCCGACAGGAGAGGGGGGTGGGGGTGTTGTGTGTGTGTGTGGGGTGTGTGTGTGTGTGTGGGGGGGGGGTGTGTCTTATTGTATGCGTGCATGAGTCGCGTTGAATACGTGTGTGAATGACTGAATGTGAGTGTACATGTATGTTGTGTGTTGTGAATGCATGTGAGCGACAATGTATGTTGGTGTGTGTTGCAGTGTGTGGGTGTGTATGAGTGTATGCGTGCGTGGATGTGGGTATGTGTGATTGTGTATGTGTAAATGTGTGGGGGGCAGGAGATGGAAGGGGAGGGCTCTGGGGAGGGGGCGGTTGAGACCCCTATCAGTGCCAGGGAAGGAATTCCCTGGCACGGATAGTGCCTACCGCCATGGTTTTCATGGCGGTACGTTTGCCACAAAAACCATGGCAGTAGGCGGGGTCATAATCCCGAGGGTGGGATTGTCACAGTTACCACCCTGGTGGCCGGAGTGGTACATTGGCGGTTTGGCTTGAGCCAAACCGCCAATGTCATCATTTGGGAAAAGGTACCGCCAGCCTGTTGGCAGTACCTTTTCCCAAATTACCGCCAGCCGCGAGGGTTGGAATAAGGGCATTAGTTTCACAGAGTAGCCCAACAAGGCTTTAATTCTGTGCCATTATCTCCTGTTTGAGTCCCATTAGCTTTCTCTTCTTGAAAAAACGTTGCAGGGCCTGAGAACACCAAAGGCTGCTTTTCCACAGCATTACATACAATTATATTCATCCAAATGGAGGATCTCACCATCATAAAAAGTTTTCCACCAGGATCATCCCAGGCATCTGAGGCTTCATGCAGTTTCTGAAGGATTTTACAACCACTTTGTGGGCAATGCCAGGTTAAAAATCGATCAAATCTGTCAGTGCTTTACCTTTTCCTTCAGATTTTCCAAGTCATCACTCACACACTGCATGGAGGAGGACATCTCCTTTGGCCTTCTTCAACAACCAATACCTGACCATCCAACACATGCAGCCTACTCTCCAGTCTCCTCCAGAATCTATTTCACACCCTGTTGCCATGAATCATGAATTTATGACATTACAAAGAATGCTTTTACAACAAAATGATACGGATATGTCAAATGAAACCTCTCTCTGTATATATATATATATATATATATAAATGTATGTACATATACATTCACACACACACACACATATATATATATATATATGTACATATACAGAGAGAGGTTTCACTTGACCTATACGTATCATTTTGTTGTAAATATATATATATATATATGAATATATAGAACACATTACGACCGGGAGAACAGTTACCAAACCGGGGTCTGTGGACTGTCTCAAGGTACAGTTGGTCTAAGAGGTGTTTTATACATTTCTCGGAGTACCATCAACAATTACAGCATTCATTTTAGGGTAAAGAATATGAACAGCTGTCCTGGAGTCATAAATAAGGTAATGATAAACAAATGTAGGCAGGCCTTGACCTGGCGTAGACACAATGTGGGCCAGTGGACAACATGTCCAGCCTGAGGGGAGCGTGATCGCGATGTGTCACTGTGCGTCCTGTGTTCGGATAGGCTGAGTGTCCCTAACTACATGTGGCATCTGACTTTATGGTGTTCGGGAATACACACCTCTCTGGACATGTGTGCTGCGATGGGGCCAATCTCCTGGGACTATTGCAGTGTGGCTGCGCCTATCTGTGGGACTGATTTTGAGTTTCCTGTTTGCGTGTTTGTTTGCTGGCTACGTGTTGCCCCACCTGTGAGCTGTCAGTCTGTAACCTCAGGCCCAAATCTCAGAGCCTGGCTGACCACGTACTTTGCAGTCGGGGTTGATGGAGAGTTCATGATGGGTGAATTCGCTAATAGAGATGTGAGTTCTTTGTTATATGTGGATGTATCATGGTACACATCAACTTTTTCAATATTAGCATTTTTATATATATATATATATATACATATACATATATATATATATATATATATATATACACACACACACACAAACACACACATATATATATTTTTTTTCCCCTTAAAAAACAAATGTTACAGGGAAGATATAGTGAGGATCTGAATTTACTTGCACAGAACCAAAGAAATTCAGCAGCTATAGTTATGGTTAGCTCAAGCAACTATAACTCATGCCCTAAGGTAACTATAATTCACGCCCCCGCCATGCACAGTTCTCTTCTCAATAATTTTACTGCAAATGTTACATTGATATTATCAGTGGGGTTATTAAAGATATCATGAGTGATGTAATATGTGGTGTAATTAGCAGTGCATGGTGAGGGTGCAAGTTCTACCTACCTTAGGGCATAAGTTATAGTTGCTTGATCATAACTCTAATTGCTGAAATCTCTATGGTTTTGTGTGAGTAACTTCAGATCCTAACTACGTCCCTATAACCCTTGTTTTTTTCCCAGTGAATTTCAATGTTGTTATTTTTAAAAAAAAAAATTTAAACAAAGTAAATGTAATTATTTTACGTTAATCCAACCATTGCCACTCATGGGACGTTGGCCGCGGTGCCTGGCTTGTGGCCAGGCCTTATAGGCAACGCGCTATAACTACCCAACCGGGCGCAATGCACAGCCTTTGGCTGTATGTGGTGGGGGTTGGGCGCAGGGCCTGCGGCCAACCCGCTAGAACTACCCAACCCCGCACCACGCACCGTTTTTGGCTGTGCGCAGCTGGGGTCAGTCGCAGGACCTGCAGCTTAACCCTGATAACCACCCAACCCTGCAAGCATCAGTCTTTGAGTGGGTCTGCGAGTGTGTGCATGAGTACCTTAGTGGGTTTATCAGTGGGTACATAGGGTTCTGAGTGGGTCTGTGAGTGAATGCATGAGTTTCTGAGTGGGTCTCTGAGTAGGTACATGATTGAGTGTGTCCATGATTGCATGCATGACTGTCAGTGGGTCTAAGAGTGGGTGGGTAAGTGTCTGGGCGGGTGCATCAGTAACTGTGTGAGTGTCTTGGCCCCAAAGGAACCCCACTTGCCCTTTTATCTAATATGTCTGCAGGTTTGCACAAAATATCTGCACAAGTGAAGTTCTTTCTGCCTCCTTGGGTAAATGTCCAGTATGTGTTCTACACTACAAAGACGTAAATCTCCACCAAACCAGGGTCCTTTCTGTTATCTATATGACGTAGTGCTTCTTTGTTTTGTGGAGATGTTCTCATATTCCTTGGCATCAAGAACGCACCACCAAAATCACGGGAAACGCTTTGTGGGGGCAATTCAGTAAGCCGTCCATCATCCTGGCAAAAGGCGGGAAGACCTTTGCATACCACTAAGGTGGACAGTGCAGGGCCAAGCAGGCACAGTTGCATGGTGATTTGCACGTTTCCATACTTGTAATTATTTAAAGGGAGAACCATGGGCTCTGCTCTCACCAGGAGAGGACAAGAAAGAACCCATTTGTCATAGTAACATGCATGGGCCGCATCGCCTCCTCTGTGTTTTTAAACAAAGCCCTGGGGAGGTGGTGGTCTCTGGGGCTTCTTAGAAGCCCGCGAGGGGGGTCCGTGAGGTCCCCGCTGTGATTTTAAACAAAGCCCTGGGGAGATGGTGGCCCCTGGGATTCAGTGAGCCTTAGGAGGGAGCCCCATGCGCTCCCCTCCTTTAAAAAAAAAAAAAAATGCCCCAGGGACCTGGCCCACCGGGTGGCTCTGTTCAAAACAAGGAATCCTATTTTTTTTTTTTTTTTTTTACCAGAGTTTTATAAAAAAACGTTACATGGTTTTTTGCCCTGGGATCCCAACACCAGAGCTATGTGGTCAGGTTGTCCCTGCACTGCGCTTTTTATTTTCTTTTTTATGTTTTTTTGGGACTCATGTCTGCCAACACTTCCTAGGTGAATTGTTGGCAGCCAGTCAGATCTCAGCTCGAGATCGGAAGGGTTCACAGAGCCTTTGCGTCCCTATATATACAAATTGTTTTTTTTCTTTATTAGCTCCCAAACTGAGTGAAATTACACCAAATAACAAAAAGAGTTCTTTCTGGACAAAGAGCTACCTTTTCTGCCAAATGTGGTGTAATTCCGTCCAGCTATTCGGGCTGCAGATGTGTTCAAAATCCCTATGGAAAAATGCATTGGGAAAAAGTGTTTTGGGACTCCCCCTTTTACTCGTCCCCTGCTTGATGGATCACCCTGAAACTTTCCAGACAGCATCTGAAGTGAGTGTAAAAGTTTTTGGGAAACTCTTGTGAAGAATAATCAACCAGTGTCAAAGGTGTAGGCAAGTTAAAAAATGCTTTTTCTATAGAAACTAGGTCCTAACTATACCTACCTAGTGGCGGCTGCATTATCGATTCCTAACTTCTAAACGCACCTACCTCTAAACCCTAAAAATACCTGTACCACCCAATACACTTACCCTTGCTGAGTTGCAACTGCCCTTTCCAATGTTGGGCAAGAGTTAGATAATTCTGTTTGGTAGACATACACTTCCCCGCCATCCCTGGAGCTTTGTACTAACTAATTCACCCTCTGGTTAGTCCAACTGATTAAGTCTTGTCAATGGGAAGAATCTGTCCTGAGTTGTCACGGGTTGGGCTGAAATATGGCACGGAGGCCTAAAAATGTTAGCAGATCTATAGAAGTAGCCCAGGGGAAGAATTTCAATGGCTGAGTACTTATAAGTCTTGTAGTTGGGTGTGCTAAAGATATAATCAGCAACTGCCCTATTTCTGAAGTTGACAACTATACAGTCTTTGCTGTCCGGTTTCTGTGAGTTACCCACCCAGGGAACACTTTGTACATAATTAATCATATTGTGTAATTTGCCCAAACCGGCCACCTTTGCACCTAGACAATGCACCACTCTATTCAACAGCTGCCCATAGTTCTCCTGGGTCCCTGGCATCAGTGGGGAAGCACCTTTTAAGATCAACATATGCGGAGTAAGCTCAGGTGGTAATTAGAGAAACTGGTTGCATGGTAAGAATGACACTGGTCAGTAGGCCTCTCTATGGCCTCTTAGGCCTTGCAGACATGTTGTATTATCAGGCACGAGCTTCCCGCACCCCTCATTGACGTCTCCTCCCAGGGGTGTGCAAGGGCACTGCATATGTTCACTTGTCTGAGGGATAGTTCTCTGAGACACAAGCACATCTCTCTGCTCAGTAACCACACCCAAATCTGTACTAGTATCTTTGGTTCTTGGCTTCTTAACTGGTGGACTAATTGAGTGGGGGGGTGAGTCACCACAGTGTTATTTCACAGACAGGCCTCTAAGGAGTCGAACTTCCTCAAGACCATAGTCATGAAATTCACGATTTGTGCTTCCAAATGGACAATTTTAATAGCCAAGTCCATGATAAAAAAGCCTCAACACCTGCTGGTTGTAGTAGATTCGCTTCTGATGACAGGAGTGCGTCAAGGTCAATTTTCCCCTTTCTGAGCTGGAGCGCTTTTTCTTTGGCAAGTGGTGATAAGCTGTGTGATTCAGACAGTTTCTGCCCAGCAGGTAATTTCAATACAGGATCTAAGATGATTTCCTCCTCTAGTGTGACTATCTCCTCATGATAGTTTGCTACACATCGGTTGTTAATTTCGCAGCCTGACATTACCCGTCCTGTTAGTGGAATATTAGGATCAACATCACTGCCCTTCACTACCGTCGATCTCCTCGCGGGACATAATTGCTCATCATCAAAACCAGCATTATGGATATTAACATTAGCCGCAGGAGTGGCCTTCCTCTCCCCATTTTTGCAATAGATAAGCCCACAGGTGGAAACAAGAGAACATAGAGAAGAAGGTGTAACACGCACAGTACCTTGTCAGTTGATCAAGACAACAGCAGCCGGGGGACAAAAGACAAGGGAGGGGGCCCAGCCCAGTCTCCTCCAGTCTATGACGAGCTAATAAGGGCCCGTCTTGGCCCAGTCATATCCAGCACACGTCCCGCAGTGCGGGAGCACCGGGCTGTTTTTCAGTCAAGCACCTCCAGGCGCGCAGTAGTGCTACAAATGGTCTCCCCACCTTACAGGGTCTATTGGGGCCTGGAGTCCCTGGCCCAACACCCGGTCTAGCTCCTGCATCAAATTCTCTCCCCTAGTACGGGAGTGCCAGGCTTCTTTTCAATCAAGCGCCTCCTAGCGTGCAGCAGTGCTACAGGTGGTCTCATCTCCTCACAGGGGTTTCTGGGGCCTGGAGTCTGTGGCCCAGCAACTGGTCCAGCTCCCACACCAACTTCCCTCCTGTGCAGCGGGTGCGCTGGGCTGCTTTTCAATCAGGTGTGTCCTAGAATGCAGCAATGCTACAGGAAGTGTCCCCTCCTCGCAGGGGTTTCTGGGGCCTTGAGCCCGTGGCCCAGCACCCGGTCTGGCTTCCACACCAACACTTGTACTGCATGATAAAGGCATTGGTGGTAAAGCCCGCATTGTAAAGAATGGTTCCTTGTTCCTGCAGTTCTCCTTAAAGAAGCTTGTGATAGTTTTTTAATTCATATGTGAGTGAAGTTTGTAGACTGAATTACATAAGATCCACTCTCCTTCTCCTGTCATCTCAGTCGTCGTGGAATCATCAGCTTATCTTTCCGAAATCTTCTGTTAGCTGGAGAAAACGTTCTTTAACTTTTACATGCAGACATGATAGCACACCGCTTAGCAGTTGGTGTTGGTGAAGTGCGTGTGGGAGCAGGTTGCTCATCTTACTGCACACAGTCAGCACAGGCTCAGATTTGGTTAGGGTCACAAATAGAAAGAAGGCCCCCAGGCCAGCAGTCAGGGCTGAACTCTGTTGACCCAATTTTGTAGAGGTTCGCCAATCCAGGGTGCGAAACCATACTTCTTCAGCCCAATGTTCCACTAGGGTACAGTCAGGTCCCACAGGGGTAAGCTGCAATGTCGGTTACAGCACAACCTCCATTACTATTCAGGTCTCTATCACTACACCTCCAGGGCTCTATAGGGCAATACCCTGGCTCTCACGCAAGGGCACATCCACGGTAAAGGGTGGTTGACATTCAAGCCTCCCCCCACAGCCATGCATCAGTAACTCAATTATGGTTTGAAATACTTCCCTTCAAAGGATATCAGCCAGTTTCAAGTTATGTGGACACCCCAAATTTGAATTCTCTATTGGGAGTGTGTATTGTGATGGTAGCTGTTTTGTTTTTTGAAAATATCAAAAACACAACAACAATTAATTCCGCTGTAGCAACAGAAAAAATCAGAAAGCAATGACATTAGATTGATACTAACCTGGTCAGCATTTATTATTAGGTCGAAACCTAACCTTCAAGTACTGCCTGTGCTAAATTTTTAAAACATTCAGGCTTTTCAGTCCAACAAATTACTTATAGGTCGCTTTTTAAAATATGGTATTTTTTTAATATTAATGTTTATTTACAAACTACTGTACAGCTGAAAACCACACTGTTTACACAAATAACAAGGGTGCACCTCGAATACACAACGACTGTCCCTGTTGCGAGTTGTCGGTTGCCCAGTTTTGCTACTCTAACAGGCGTAATTACTCCACTTGTCCTTCAAGGCGCAGCCAAGTTGGTTCGGTCTAGTCCTCCAAATTTCAATTTTATCACCTATTCCTGAGCGTGAGGACATAGATTAAGGGTTGATGTTCACTACGGCACGATCTCTCATTGCTGCACAAATGAGAGATGGTTTTAGGCATATGGGTGCCATTTTATTCCAACATAGCGCTGACAACTGGAAAACGATCTACAACCTGCACTTGGCACTAGTACGATATTTGTAGGTCTAGTAGAGGTTAAAGTAAAGCACACCAGCTGGGCTCAATTTCATTTGGAAGGACAGTATTTACTCATTTTGCAATATTTTATTTGGAACAAATACACTGCTCACACATACTCAAGCCAGCTAACCACAAATTAAATAACCTTGACTCCTGAACTGATGTACTTCACTGG
This sequence comes from Pleurodeles waltl, assembly GCF_031143425.1. Taxonomy (NCBI): domain Eukaryota; kingdom Metazoa; phylum Chordata; class Amphibia; order Caudata; family Salamandridae; genus Pleurodeles; species Pleurodeles waltl. The sequence continues at coordinate 342,749,213 of NC_090437.1, forward strand.
TAAAAGCCAAGCTGGAGCAGGACAAGATAACAGATGTTAGTTGTTTATTCCGCTGGGTAGGGCTTATCACCCCATGCACCAGTCAAAATGTTTCTGATTTAGTAACACAGACGTTAAGTCCAATTAGCAGATGCTGCTTGTAGGGGATTTAGTTCAAACAGATATCATGCAAACAATTAAACTATCAGAGTCTTATGGCCCTTGATTGACAAGGCCTACTTCTTTTGTCAAGAGGTATGTTGCGGCACTTGGCAAAACTAAATTAGTAACAGCTCTCTTCGTAATCCTACCGTACTAAATGACCGTTTTATATTTCGCAGAGCAAGACGGAGACCGAATGTTTTACATATTAGTTGTAGCTTCCACGAGTCTGGAGTCCATACAGACTGTGCGTTTTGATTCTATTTGCTTATCTTATACCAACTGAATTCTGATATGTCTAACATGGACTTGGTCAGATTTAACTTAATAACTCAAGAAAACATAGCCTTAAATCCTCCAAAAGAAGATACAGAAGAGCAAAGAAAATGAAAACATGCATGCTACATACATAATTTTGTATTGGTCCTTAGATCAAGAAGTACTCCTTGGGATAAAAAAGGATCTGTTACGCAATTAATCTGGATTGACAAGTAAGGCATATGCACAGACCTTGCAAAGACGACCTTGAAAGCAGCAAAGAACAACAAAGTGTTGGTGGCCTAGCAAGAAGTAAGCTATGAATTACAGCCCTTCTCTGTGTTCATTTCTTCCGAATTTTAAGAGGAAACCGGGGGAGAAGGTATAGAGTTAATTTTTGTCTTATGCACAAAGTGCCATTTGCTTTACCTAAGAAGTGATGTAAGCAAGCAACCGAATGGTGCATTCTGGGTGACACGTTGCTCTTCAACAGCCATGTGTGTTCTTGAGCGATTATCCGAAGGCGTCATGCAAAGAGGTCAGAAAGAAACATAGCTTATACTCTATACCTGCTATTGCACCTAAAAATGTGTCATGGAATCTACAACACTGGTTTAAACAAATCATTGTTGGGTTATGTCAATACCCCATTCTGAGGGTTACGGGGCAAGTAGGAAACACTAGACCCAAAAGTGTGTGGTTGGGGACTCAGGATGTCCCTGGGCCCGACCTACTATGGGCTCTTAGAAACTGGGCCAAGCACCTACTCAGCACTTGACTGTCAGTGCTTTTGTAGGGAAGGCAGTCCAAGGCTTCTCGGGGAGGAGGAGGGTGATGGATGAACACAGACTCCCAAGTCGAAATATATTCAAGAACCCCAATCGTCCAGTTTGATACTTGCTTTTATGTAAAAGTAGTATTTGCATACGAACACAAAGTATAATAGGGCACACAGCAAACAACACACAGTCTTCTAAAGGCAGACCCACTGGTGTGACACAGATCAGCTTCTCTAGTCCCCACTCCCTGGCTAAGGACAGTTGTTATTTCCTAGTTACATTAAGTTACATCGAAGCTATGCCCTGCTAGTGAATTCAAGACTTAGAAATTACACAATACCTCTGTAGTGCATCAGTGAACGCAAGTTCCCCAGAGGACGGACAGCCCGGTATTGTCTTACCACCCTTTCTGGAGTGGCGGTTCGGAGATCCCAGGCACGTGCCAACACCCCAGAAGAAATCTGGATGCTGTAGTTGCATCCACTGCACTCCTCCAGTCACACAGTAAATCTCTTTCTAAGACCAGTCGCAAGTACTGCGCCCTCCTCTATTCAGATCATTGAATTGTTGCCCTTCTTGCACAGGTCACAAACTACTTTGTCTTCATGGCGGCACGCTGTCTCAGGACGATGGCCCTCTCTTTTCACCCTGGCCCCTTCCTGCATACAAGGGTCGTAACAAGGCACACAGGGCAATGACCCCTTCAGGGCACAGCACTGCACATATCAAACAGCCCTCTTCGTATAGCAGGGATACGGCTCTAAAACTTAAAAAAAAAAAAATCTTTTTATGAGTTTCATAACTAACAAACTAACAGTATGAACCCCTACTCCACAGTTTTAGAAGTTATTACATACACCCAAATACCAGCTGTAAACACACCAGCACTTATAGGCTCACGCCATGTCCAATTTACCATTAGGCACTCCACCTCGTTGTGAACCCCCTTGTGACTTGAGTCCCAGTAGTCGTTCTAGTACGCCTGCTTTGGCCTCGCAGGCCCAACCTTTACTCTTCTGCTCCATTGTAAATTGCTTTCATGGGGCCCCACATTTTATCTCATTTCTGGGGGCTCCGCAAGAACGAGATACCCAGTTGTTCCTGCTGTCTTTACCAGCCCTTGCTCGATCTCCATTCTTTTAAATCTGGGGGTGTCCCCTTAGGTCAGTTTCTGATTATATCTAACTTGTCCACTGCCAGCGCTACATTACACAACAGACATGCATACTTATGTAGCAACGGCACTCCCCATATTCCAGCATTACTAGAGTGAGTGAAAGGCTCTTGGGAAATCCTACCCTCACAACGTCTTCACGATCACATTCCAAAAACCACGTAGACACGAGCATTCCCACAGTGTATGTACTAATGTGCCTCGCTGCCCACAACCCCTAAGCCACCCATCATCGTCAATCCTGGCCGCTGCCAACAAATGTGTTCTAGTATAATACGCTTTATGGGATATTTTTAGCTGTACCAGCATAAAGCCCACCTTTATGGCCACTTCCCTTGGGAATCAACATACCTCCCCAAAGTGCCATCCTCCAGTTTCTCAAGATTCCGTTCCCATTTTCCTAGAGTGCCGTGTGGGGGAGGCAAACTATTGTTGAGCTGTGTAGTATAGATCTAGGACTCAGCATGTTTGTGTAGTAGGGTCAACAAAACCCTCATCTTTAAGGGTGTTTCTTCCTCTCCCTTAACATGTTGCCTATGTGGGCCCTCAACATATGCCTCATCTGCATGAAATGAAAGATTTGGTTACCACCCATGTGGTATTTTTCTGAAGCCCCTGGAAGGTTATTACTTCCCCATCCCTCCAAATATCCCAGAGCCTAGAGATTCGCCAATCTATTGTGGTGCCACCTTCATTTTTAATACAGCAGGGAGACCCACCTATTGAATGGGGAGATTGGGTGAAGAATTATTCGGTGGCTCTTGGAGGGATTCATTTTTCTCCCATTAGGAAAAAAGCATTGTTAGTATGATGTTCGGGTACTGAAGGTCAACATGTTTTTAAATATTTGCCACAAGTATGTGAGGAAAATGGTTAGGATATGGAGGATGAATACAAGGAAGCAAAGCTGCGGTTACAAAATCGCTTCACAAAAACTTTAAATATTGTTACACAATGCCATAAATTCTATATGCAGCCGCAGAAGACTAATGAATCTGTGGATGAATTTGTGTCTAGGTTAAGGGAGCGAGCAACAAAATGCAAATTTGGGTTGATGACAGAGGAGATAATTAGAGATCAACTCTCAGTCCAATGTAATAATAAAAAATGCAAGAGCGCCTTTGGACAGCTGACTGAAGCAATCAAGATAGCCAAGGTAGTTGAGGAGTCAAACAAGTACATGAAAGAAATGCAAAGAATGGACAGTAAAAGCACCACAGAATTGGACAGTAATGCTGATTTGGTGGCTTTAATTAAGAAAAAACTACATGCTTCTGGTGCTACACAAAACAGAGGAGGAAATGTGAAAGCTGCAATTTTAAAGTTGCAGCATGTACGTGCTACATGTGCAGCAGCAATTTTCATGCTGGTGATTCTAGAAAGTGTTACGCCATAGGCAGTGTGTGCCAGGTCTGTGCAAAAAGGTTTATTTTGCACGTGTGTGCAAGGCAACCAACAGAAGTGTAGCTTCAGTAGAGGAAACAGTAGTCAGTGGAGCATACAATTCTCATGGTTAACTTTGAGGAGATAGAATGTACTAACGAAGTTGAATCTAAAAGAAGGACAAGTCCCAAAGCTGATTTCATGGTAGATGAAAAAAACATTTCTTGATGGTTGAATCTAGCTCACTTTACACCATCATACTCAAACATTTTTTTAATTTAATATGGCCGGGAAGGATGCTGTGTTCTACAGACACAGTAGTGAAAGGGTATCTAGGGGCCAGTATCGGAGTCACTGGTTATATAAGTGCTAGGATTGAGTTCATGGATTGCAGCACTCAGGGGAAACTGTATGTAGCTTGTGACGGTCCAGCCATATTGCACTCAGAGTCTAAGCACTTGACTGCTTTAATCACTACTGAGGACATTTTTTAATTTAACAGTATGTTGTTTGCGTTGTCCTCAGCAGTAAATGTGTTTCAAAGACTCATATCAAATATATAGTCTGGGGTCAACAATGTGGTATATTGCTAGGACGACATATTGTTGTTTGGAGATAATATCAATAAGCATAATGACACTATATGAGAAGTATTGTTCCGTTTATTGGAAGTTGGTCTCACAATACATTACATTACCGGATTTATAAAGCGCATGGCTACCCAAAACGCGGCTTCCCAGGGCTAGAAGGAGACCAATAAGCTAGGAGCAGCTCTACTTAGGAAAGAGATATGTTTTAGTTGCTTACGAAAGATCAACCAATTGTTTTCACTTCTCAAATTGCCTGGAAGGTCAAAGGAACTAGATCTAAGGGACATACAGGGTTGGTACGATACAACCAATTGATGGAGAGTTTTAGGGCCCTGCTTACGTTTGGCTTGATGCAACCAGACAAAGAGCCTTAAACTGAATTCTGCTAGTTATAGGTATCCAGTGCAGCGTTCTAAGTGCTCCCCTTGCTGAATGAAGTTTTGGAATTCCCAGAAGAATCCGGGCAGCAGCATTTTGAATTATCGGCAGTTTCCTAATAAACATTTTCGGGCTGCCTTAATAGATTGAATTCCCATAGTCCAGGCACGATACTATCAACCCCTGGACTACAATTCTTCTGGCTTCCAAAGAGAGCAATTTCAAGGGTCTCAAAAGGCTAAAGAAGGAGCCCATGGTCCTATTCGCTTGGGAGGTAATTGAAAGCTTATGAGCTAAAGTAAAGCCCAGACTTTTTACTTCAGTTTTTTGTACTGGGTGATCACCTAGTGCAGAAGGCCAGCTGATTTGATGCGATAGGGAAGCATATTTCGTCCACCATCACCTCTGCTTTCTCTCTGTTTAACTTGAAGCAGCTATCTTCCATCCATTTTGCTTCCCCATCAAACAGCTGATAAGACTAGTGGAGGTGGTCACAACAATACTAGAAAATGTTACAATCAGCTGGGTATTGTCAGCATAAGAGACCACAGGGAACCCAAATACCCCAATGATGTCAGACAATGGCCAGACGTATATATATATTAGAGTGTAGGGCTTAAAGATGAGCCCTGCAGAACTCCACACCTCAGCTGGTAACTGGAGGCGTAACAAGACCCCCTGCTAACTTAAAAGCTCCTCTTACTAAGGAAGGAGGCCAACCATCTTAGAGCCAATCCAGAGATCCCTATACCTTCCAGGCAATACAATATTACATTGTGAAAGACTGAGTCGAAGGCAGCACTCAAACGGAGAAGGATGAGTGCTGGCGATCCCCCTAAATCAAGAGTTTGTTGAAGATTCTCTGTCGCCCTCAGAAGTTCAGTTTCTGTACTATGATCTCTCCGGAAGCCTGTCTGGGTTGAGTGGAAGATACTATTATCTTCCAAAAACGCTGACAACTTGCTATTAATTACCTTTTCCAAAATCTTACTTGGTGCTGGAACAAGCGATATTGTTCTACATTTCTCTACAACTGAAAGCTCTAAAGAAGGTTTCTTTAGCAAGGGACAGATAATTGTACGTTTCCAATCATTTAGAACCTGACCACTCTCCAATGAAAGATTGTACAAATCTGTCAATGTAGTCAGCATAACATCCCCGCCCTTCAATAAAGATATCTATAGGGGCAGCATCTAGCGGCAAACCTATGACTGACCTTGCTACTTTAGCTACTTTCTCTTTATTTTCTGGGGGGAACTCTAGAGGCTTACTCCGAGTATTAGAGCCTGAAGCCTCATAATGGTGAGCCACAGCCCATGACTCCAAGGAGTCATAACTACTATTCACTTTCCCAAGAATGTACTTTGCCAATGACTCACAGTGAGTTTCCGAGGGTGACGGACCCCCTCTGTAGAAATAACTTTCAAAAACGTTATCACAATAGAATAGATTTCTTTCGTAGTACGAAAAGAGAAATTAACATTTTTGGTGCAAGAGGTTAAATATTTGGGGTACCTCATTTCAGGGGAAGGCATGAAACCCAAATTAAATCTTGTGAGTGTAAATGCAGAGACTCCAGATGATAAAAAAAGGTTACGCCTGTTTATGGGCCTAGTGGAATATTATTTGTAGAGATTTTGCTGAAAAGTCATAACTATTGCGAGAACTACTAAGGAAAGGAAAGAAATATGACTGGTGAGTTACTCAGAAAACAGCGTTTGAGCAGATCAAATTTGACGTTTCAAAAGCTGTCATACTAGTTCCATTTCAATGCAACCTGAAAGCTGTTCCAACTGTAGATGCTAGTGCCTTGGGCATTGGGGCTGCACTTATCCAGATGCATGCGAAGGCGGAGAGGACACTAGCTTTTGCATCTCGCTCATTGACAGAAGCCGAAAGGAATTATTCAGTCATTGATAGGGAGGCATTAGCAGCAGCATGGGCTACCAATCACTTTCGTATTTTCATTTGGGGGATGACAATAACACTCAGAACTGTTTAAAGTGTTTGGTCCTAAAGGGGAAGAACATTTTTTGGGATGTTTGGCTGGACTAGATGTCTAATTGCAAGAATGGGACTTCCAGGTTGAAAGAACAAAGAGACCGATTGTTTACCAAGGTTGCCAGATAAATCTGTGATGAAGGTAACTTGGAAGAGGTTGTGGTGGGTGTAGAGGATGTGGTGGAAGATATGCGAGGAACCGTGTCAATGGAAGAGTGGACGAAAGCGATGCATGAGGATGAGGAACTAAATGCAGTGATGAAAATGATCAAAAGAGGTGTACATAGGGAAAGCTTGTATTGAAACACCATCAAACCATATTATAAGGTGGTGGAGGAACTGTCGCTGAGTGGAAACAAACTCATCATGAGGGGTGAAAGGTTTGCACCTCCCAGTGCTGTGAGAAACAGAGTGATTCGTCTAGAGCACGAAGGCCTCAAGGAGGTTGAAAGAGAATTTTTGGTGGCCCAGGATGGATAGTGATGCAAAGCAATGGGTAGAAAGGTGTGTGGAATACAAAACCTCGAAAAAAAGGTTGAAAGTGGGAATGGGCATCATGGGAGAACAGCAGCATATATGTCTGAACAGCAGACTATGGCCCTCATTACAATCCTGGCGGTACGCGGAGAAATGGCGGTAATACCGCCAACAGGCTGGCGGAAACAAAAATGGCATTACAAGCATGGCGGTGACCGCCATGCTAAACCGCCATTTCTCCACTCCGACCGCCAGGGTGGTAACGACCGCTGGGCTGGAGACTAGTCTCCAGACCAGCGGCTGCCACAACACTGCCAGCGGTATCACGACCCTGCATACAGCCATAGATTTCGTGGGGTTTGTTACCGCCACGAAGTCCATGGCGGTAGGCACTATCAGTGCCAGGGAATCTGTTCCCCGGCACTGATAGTGCTCTCCCCCATCCCGAGTCCTCCCCCCATACCCTGACCCCCTACCAACCCCAAAGGTGGCAGGACCCTCCTCCCTACCCCCCACCAATATCGACACACCACCCCACACGTACACAGACACTACCACCACACATACCCACACACATACTAACAAACATTCCAGACACACACAGACATACACACACACTCACAGACATACAGACACGCACACATTTCCAAACACACAACACCCCCTGCATGCATACACGCACTCACACACCCCCTCTACACACTCACACGCACGCACGCACACCCCCATGCACGCACACAACACCCCGCCACCCCCTCCGCCAATGGACGATCACCTTACCTGTTCCGGTGATCCTCAGGGAGGGAACGGGATCCATGGGGGCTGCTCTACCGCCAGCACCCCGTCACCAGAACACCGGCACGCCGAATCCTGGGACGTGATTCGGTGGGCGATGTTCTGATGACGTGGCGGTGGAGTTGGAGCAGCCTCCACTTCCCTGCCGACCGCCAGTATTGCTGCTGGCGGCTCTCCGTCCGAAAAAGGACAGAGGGCTGCCAGCAGTCATAATACGCTGTGTGGAAAACCACCTGCAGTGGCGGTCTTCAGCACAGCAGTACCACGCCGGTCTTTATTAAATGAGGGCCAATGTCTGGGAAAAGATTAGTCTAGACTTTGTAGGGCCTTTTGAATTTCAGCCTGAAAAAGAAAGGTTTACAGCAGTTCAAGATGAAAGATCAAGATGTTTGAAGTAGTTTTTATCAGGTGTGTGAACACAAAGTCCACAACTGCTATGCTAGATATTTAGAAGAGAAAGTATAACATCCAAACGTATCACTGACAATGGTACCTAACTCACGTCCTCCGAGATGATGACATTTTTGGAAAATGGGGGTGTAAAACATGTGCACTTCATTATACAATCCTCAAGGAACTGGTCAGGTAGAAATGATAAATCGATTGATTAAAGGGACCATGGAGTTGACTTGAAAGTCAGGTTTGAGTGTGCATAGAGCAGTAAAGAACATTTTGTGGCGTATTGCACCACACCCAATGCTGCTACTGGGAAAACTCCATTTGAAATGAGGGGTAGGAAACAGGCACAAAATGAGTTCCTTCATGGCTTTGTGAAGGGAAGGTTGAGATGAAGAGAAAAATAGATTGTAGTCTCAAAGAAGGCAGGATTGTGTGGGAGATAGGGTAAAGGCAAAACCTGGAGTGAGTCGTGGATTGTCAAATTTTCGGGGTCCCTACAAAGTGAAAGTGGTAGGACGAAATTGGGTGATGTTGGACAATCATCAGACATGGAACATAAGAGTGGCTTTGTTTCAGAAGAATGGCGATGGTGCAAGTTTGCCATAGACAAAGCCAAAAAGAACAGTGGAATCTTGTTCTGGATGGATGGTGATTGAAACTTTCAAACAAATGATCTCAGTAATGGTCCAAATATGGCTGACAATCAGGTGGTGGCAAAGGCGAGAAGGTGTCGAAGACCACCAGGTTGGTTAGGGGATTACTTATGTGAATAGTGAAGAGTTTGCACTTCTTATCTGTGCATTCTTGTTTGTGTGAATTCCTGTGCTGTGTCTCCTTTATGTTACCCATCCTTTGTATGTGTCATGTGTCCTCATAAGGCTGTAGTGTAATGGAAAGGGGATGTGTTATAACGTAATGTGTGTTTATCTTTACAAATACAGGGTTGCAGCATCTTTCATGGGATGGAATATCACTATGTAATAGCTGTGTGTATGACATAAGAGGGTTCTGTGGTAGTTGTTGTTGGGGAAAGATAAGCTTCTGGTGTCTGGCCTGCCAGGCAATGGTTTTTGTACTTCAATAAAATTGGTGTGAATTCAACTTCCAGTTTCCAGTCTTTAAGAGAAAGAATACACTATGGTAATGTTCTTAGAGCTTGAAATTATTCAGGCCTTAGAGAACATTTGCAAGTTATTTTGTGTTTAAAAGTAGCAATTCTACAGCGATAAAGAGCATTTACACAAGGTGGTTGTGTGAGAAAAAAAGATTATGAGGCAGTGTGGACACAAATAGAATGACATGTTGATGATGTTAAAAAGAAGTCTTACGTTCATCAGACATAAAAAATAAAAACAAGTTGGGCTCGAATTCCAAATCTAATTACTTGAAAGGCCAAAAAACAGACTGATAGCAAAAACATAAGAATCTTTCAGGAAGGGAGGCACGAGTTAAAGCAGCTTTTAGTTAGCAACTCACCCTGTATAATATTGTACCTCAAACGTACGTTTAAGATACCAGAATGCAGATTGTCTCATAGGCCATAAACTTAAATTACCAACCCAGAATTACACAACAGTATGAAATTAATGATAAGGCTACTGCCACAGATAAAGGCGTAACATTTCAGGTATACTAGAACCATATATCCTTCTCAAGAAGCATATGAAAGACTGGTCTCTTGATATCTCAAGCATTCCAAGTTTTCCATTACAGATCCTCTTAAACTCTCTCATCTAGACAATCTTATTGACAAAACAGCTATCCAGTGTTAAAAACAGAAGAGGGCACCAGGAAATGACAGTTTTATTATTGCTGTCAATAATTCTTAACAGGATCTTCTGGTGGGTCCATTGACTAAAGATTGTATTTTTTTAGGCACATCCTAAAGATTACTGATCTGGAGATGGAGTATCTATGTACTCACCTTATTAATTAACCCAGGTAATGATCCTCAGGAATACGAATTCATACATCTATTCTCTCTCTTCTCCCTGTCTGATTGGTTTCTCACTACCTTGACATGGATTTTAAGCAATAACCAGCCACGTTAGGACCACAGAAGGTTTTTTTGAAAGAAGGGATTAGTAAAATATTCAGTCATTGTTGTTTGAAAATTTCTTATCATTATTAAGCATTTTAATATTTTAATTGCTCTCTTGCTTGCAGCCCATCCTAGTAGCAGCCTACTGGTACCTACTTGCTTACTTATGCCTACTACCCTTTCTGGGATATAGGCCATCAACCAGGACTCTCCAGTCACCTCTCTTCTGGACTTTTCTTTCAATCTGACTCCAGGTGTAACCCATCTCCTTGCAGTCCGCCTCACGGCCTCGGCGCCAGGTGTTTCTTGGCCTTCCTCTTTTCCTCTTCCCTTAAGAGTTCCAGATCAGGGCTTGTCTGGTGCCATTTAATTGCAGGCTTGTGGAGGGTGTGACCTATCAAGCCCCAGCACCTTTTCATGATTTCATGCGCAGGAAGACAAAGGGGGTCATTCTGACCATGGCGGTAATTACCGCCATGGCGGAGGTCGGCGGTAGCACCGCCAACAGGCTGGCGGTGCACCGCTGGGCATTCTGACCGCGGCGGTTCAGCCGCGGCCAGAAACGGAAAGTCGGCGGTGTACCGCCGACTTTCCGCTGCCCGTCTGAATCCTCCATGGCGGCGAAGCGCGCTCCGCCGCCATGGGGATTCTGACACCGCCTACCGCCATCCTGTTCATGGCGGCTCTCCCGCCATGAACAGGATGGCGGTAGGGGGTGCCGCGGGGCCCCTGGGGGCCCCTGCTGTGCCCATGCCAATGGCATGGGCACAGCAGGGGCCCCCGTAAGAGGGCCCCCAAAAGTATTTCAGTGTCTGCCCAGCAGACACTGAAATACGCGACGGGTGCAACTGCACCCGTCGCACCTTCCCACTCCGCCGGCTCAATTCTGAGCCGGCATCCTAGTGGGAAGGTTGATTTGCCCTGGGCTGGCGGGCTGTCTTTTGGCGGCCGCCCGCCAGCACAGGGCAAATGTCAGAATCACCGCCGCGGTCTTTCGACCGCGGTGCGGTGTTCTGACGGCGGTACCTTGGCGGACGGCCTCCGCCGTCCGCCAAGGTCAGAATGACCCCCAAAGTCTTCTGCAATAGGTCGTTGTTGCTGATGGTGTTTAGCCAGTGGATTTGGAGGATTTTTTTCAGGCATGTGTTTATGAAGGTCTGGACTTTTTTGGATGTGGTTACGGTCGTCCTCCAAATTTCGGATCCATACTGACGGACCGATTTTTTGTTGGTGTTAAGAAGCCTGATCTTGGTTTGCAACGTTAGGTCCTTGGCACTCCATATCTTCAAAAAAGAATTAAAGTAGCCCTTGCTTTGCCGGTTATTGCCTTGGCATTGGTGTCTGTGCCGCCATACTTTTCTATGACACAGCCCAGTTGGTGACTGCCTCAACCTCTTTCGGTGCAATGAGCATAAGAGTGACTGCACTTGTGATGGCAGTTTTAGCCTTCAGGAATTTGTTTTTCCCCTGTGAATGGTAAGGGCAAGTTGTGCTGATGTGGCTGCACCTTTTCGGTCTTCTCTTGCATCTGCAGTTGGGTATGGGAAAGTAGGACCAGGTCTTTGAGCTGTGTCCAAGGTGTCCACTGGAGAAAAGGCGGTCTCTGACCTCACTTGGAAGGCTTCTGTGACTTGTCCTCTATGGACTATCTTGCAGACCATTCCCTTGTATGAATTTTGGATGATTCTTACGAGTTTATCTTGCACACCATAGTGGTAGGAGTTTCCAAAGGGTCTCTGGACAAGCTGTAGAATGCCTTTGCATTGTTGATGAAGTTGACATGGGGGCAGGGAGTTCCATTCCACCAACAGGGCAATGACGATGTGCAGTACTGCAATCTGGTCTGCACAGTATCTATCATTGCGGAAGCCAGCTTGCTGATCTTGCAACTAATCATCAACATGGCACTGAGGTCCCTCATCCTTCCTTCTGTTCAGGTTGACTCAGTTGAACACTTTATCTCTCTGTAGTTTGCGCAGTAACTCAGGTCACCTTTATTGGGGACATTGATGAGATATCCCGCTTTCCAGTCTGATGGCTCCTTTTCCTCTTCCCAGATCCTTTCAAACACGGGGTCGAGCATGTCTACAGGTGTTTCAATGTCTACCCTGCAGTGCCTCTGCAGGAATGTTATGAGGTCCTGCTGCTTTCCCATTTCTCAGATGTTTGAAGGCTTGCCGTATTTCTTCCTTGGTTGGTCTGTTGCAGTCAACTGCCAAGTCCTTGTCAGCTGGCTGTATGTCTGGTGGAGAATCAAAACTGGCTGGTTCAGCAGTTATTTAAAGTGCTACATCCATCTTTGTTGTTGGCCTTCACTACCTATGATTGTCTTGCCAGCTTTGCCTTGAACAGGTCTTTCTGACTTGCTGTATCCTTGTTATATTGTAGAGTGTTTTCAAGTATTCATGGCTTGCTGCTTCCTGGGCTTCTGTGGCAAGAACCATCAATTAATCTTCGCTTGTCTGCCCTTAAGCTTCTCTTTGCTTACTTGTTGGTTTTGGTGTAGTTGCCTTGCATTTTTTCTGCTCTTTTTCAGCTGGTGTTGATTGCAGATTTCTTTTTCTTTCTCTCTTGGATTATGTGGAGAGCCTCAGTAGATACACATTATTTATGCTGGTGTTTCTTGGGAAGCAGTACCTCCTAGAAGAATTATGTCACTGTTTCTTTAATCTTCAACTACTGACTTTCTACTGGGTCTCTGTCATGCTCTAGTTCTTGCAGACTTGAAACTTGTTATTGAGGGTGACTTACTATTCACTCAGTTTTCGTGCAACTTTGAGGAGGGTGGTGCTATATCACTAGTGTTATTTTGCTGGTTCAATCCGTGCTTTCTTCAGCATTAGCTTTAGTCTGGCCACAACCAGGTGATGGTCCAATGCCAAGTTCACTCCTCTCATCACTCTCACAGCCTGCAGGGGACTTCCGGAACTTCTTGGCAATGCAGACAAGATTGATCTGATTTTCTGTTGAATTGTCTGGTGACACCCATGTTGCCTTGTGTAGGAATACACTACTGCTTATCACCAGACTGTTCAGGGTACAGAGGTCTGCAAGCCAGTCACCATTCTCCTTCATGTCGCCAAGGCCATGGTTGCCCATGACTACTTCTTACCCAATGTTGTTGCTTTCAATCTTGGCACTGAGATCTCTTATCAGTATGGTGATGTTTCTCTCAAGAAATTTCTCTAGGATGGACTGGATTCTGTTGTAAAAAATGTATTTTCTTCTTCTTTGCTGTCATTTGTAGGTGCATTGCACTGGCTAACATTCATGTTGATCCACTTTTTGTTTGTGCGGAAGGTCGCTGTGATGATTCTAGTACTGTGGGCTTCCCATCCAATCAGAGCTCTGTTGGCTGCTAGTGTTGGCATCAGTGCAACTCCCTGACTATGTGCAGCATTTCCTTCCTTGTTTCCAGAATATAGGAGCATCCCTCCTGGAGTCAGTCTTTTCTGTTCAGACTGTGTCCATCTGGTCTCGTTGATGCCAAGCAGGGCAAGGTTGTATTTTTTCATAACCACTACCCCTTTGACTGACTTGTTTGTCTCATTCATGGTCTTGTCTGTCTCACACATGGTCCTCACGTTACTTGTCCTGATGGTCTTATCTTGGATGAAGGCAGGTGGATCAGCTTTGTTGCTTCCAGTGATCTCTTGCTTTCACCACAAGGCATCATAGCTGAAAGAGATTCCTCTTTCCCCAAGCCCAGGGTGCATTTTGTTTGACATTTCTGGAGCGTGAACGTTTTACATGGCAGGATAGCTAGCCCCATGCATACCTCTCCTTCTTTTGCAGATAGGCTTAGGAGCAGCCATGGCAGAGTTTACTGGTGATTAGAGCGCTGTTGAACGGAGGTAACATTTGAATAACTCTGACCATGAGAGCAACACCTTCACAAATTATACTGAGTTCGATGCAAGTAACTATATTTATCTTCTTTTCATTGGCCAACCCAAGAGTTACTTAGTAAGGACGCTTTTCTTTTCTGCATTTTAATCTTGAAAAAACAGAATAATACTGTATAAATCAAGCAAAAACATACTATTTCCTCACTTGCAAGAGAAATACCTTGCAATAACGGCTTTCAAATTTAAGAGAGATAGAAGCAAAAACACTTCATTTGGAATGTGCAGATATCACAAATCCTCATGTACCTAGAACCAGCCCATATAGAAGTAAAAGAAAAAAATATCACCGACTGACTAGCACAAAGATGTACCCAAGAGGGCTTTAAAACACACAATGCAGGAGCAGCACCAAGACACAAACAACAATACTATCCTGTGTTCTTACAAAAACTCGAACTAATTTTAGAAGTTTTATGCTAATACAAACTGTGTATAATACATTGGGCTGTTAGTTGTGAGAGTGCCACTCAAATAATAAACACAATACTTTTCAGGGTGAGCTACAAAAGACACTGACTAAACCTGTGCTTAACCCTTAGATATCCTGGCACAAAAGCAGTCAAGCTTTACTTAGAGACAGTGTGTGAAGTATTTATGTAGCACTGTAGGAAAGCACCTTTTTAACATGGTTAGCCCCCAATTTGTTGCCTGGTTTCTGATGTGATTTCAACTGAAAGTGCACCGGGTTCCTGCTAACCAGATCCCCAGGGCCAGATCTCTTTCTCTAAATTGTACAGTTGTTTCTCCCAATTGGCACAATCATTAGCAATGTCTTTAAGTCCCTAGTAAATGGTACCCCTCGTCCTAGGGCCTGGGGTGCTAAAGAAGGTCCGCAAGTGCTGCATTACAAATTGTGCCACCCTCGGGGACCTCTCACCAAACACACACTGTGCTGCCAATGCAGGCTGCATGTCTTAGAGCAGACAAAATTGAAAACATGACCTGTCACACATCGTCGGTGCCAGGTTCTCTACCATTGCATATTGTATTTGCAAGTCACTCCTACAGAAGGCATGCAGCCCTAAAGCAGGGTGCATTATATCACATGAGAGGACATATCTGCGTGAGCAGGCATGTCCCTGCTATGTCTTTGTCGATTCTTAGACATAGTAGGTGGACAAGGAAAGCCATTCTAAGTACATGTGCTGGACACTGGTCAATACGAGTTCCCCAGCTACATGATCACTTCACTGAACACAGGGATGATTGGTATCAAACGTCTCGTATTAATAAACCCTCAATGAATCCAGTGACGGATTTATTAATACATGCACCCAGAGGGCACAACAGAGGTGCCCCCTGAAAACCTACGTGACTGGTAGTGTGTTGACTGACTGGTCTAAACCAGCACAGCCACCCTAGACAGTGGGCTCCGAAATGCAGTCTCACATCCATTGTCTCACAACTTTCCGGCCCTGACCGACGCTGCAGTTGGCCAGGAGGCGCTACCCGTGCTCTAGAGGCCCAAGACTGTCTCGCCACTGAGTAAGACGACACCAGAACCAACTGGAGCTGTGCAGCACCAATCCTGGGGCACCGGACGCCTTGCACCAAGCACCAACCGTGAGGGTTCATTCCAGATTCCCACTGCACCAGGACCAAGCAGCTGGCGAGGGACGTCAGCACCACTGAAACCCACTTTGTGAGTGGCCCAGTAGTCTTAATTTTTTCCCTGTCAGTTATTGGCCCCTAACCGCAAAGAGCATTTTGGCGCACCCGCCCAGTGCCCTGTTCACTCTGAATCCAAGCCACCCAGCCTGGATGGATCCCAAAAGAACAGCTGTGCCCCCTTGCTGTAAGACCCATTGCGAACCCAAACCCGGTTTGGGAGCTTACGGATTTGTCCCCAAATCCCCCTTTGCAACATGTTTGTAGGTGGCCCTACTTCTCTGTAATTACCCTACCTACAACCTCACCAGCACTCTGCTCCCAGTGGAATTCGGTGAGCTCCCGACTAACTGCTGGTAATACTTTGGACCTTGGATCCTACAACTCTAAACCCAGAAGTGACCACGGCTTCTTCTACTTTCTGCAACATTTACCTGGCTGTGCATCCTCTGAGGGCGGCAAGTCTTCAGTCTGCACAAGAAGGAAGACTCAATCTCCCTTGGAGTGAAGGAGTCACTACCCTGCCTCTGCAGAGACCAACAGCAATAGCAACAACAACCGACTGCGTGGATCTCCTCTCATCCTGAGCTGCGTGGATCCTGCATCACGGGTGGTGGTCTGGAGTGGTCCCCTTGGTCCTCTCTGCTAGCTGTCCAATGCCTTTCCAAGCAGGACAGTACCCCATGCACCACTTATCTTGCAGCTACCAAGGCTAGTTGGCATATCCTCCAAGGGATCTTCAGCCTCTGTGTAGCCCCAGTCCCCAGCACTCATTCCTGCAATGCACAGCCCTCTGCGTGCTTCTCCTGTGGTGTGGGACCCTTCTTCAGTTGTGCTGCATGGGCTCCTCCGCAACTCCTGGGCTCTTCTTTAGTAGGTCTCCTGTGGGGGCTGCCTTTTCTTCTGTGGACTCTGCTTCGTTGAGGGTCCCCCGAGACACTCCCTCCCTGCCCCCATTGGGGTTGAGTCCCCTGGACCTTGCAGACAGCTCCACTTTCCTCCTACACGACTCTTGCCTTTCCAAGACTGCAATCTTCCATCCGGCGTGGGACGTCAACTGCATCCTTCAGGAACTCCTCACAGACTCCAGTGCCGCATTGCTGACCGTACTCGTTCAACCGTCGATTAACTCCTGCAACCACAGAACGGGGTAGTGGCTCCTGCCACCACTGGTTACTCCTGCGACTTCTGGACTTGGTCCCCTTCTCTTTCAGGGCTTCCTCTTCAGGAATCCACCACTGGTCACTTGGAGTCTTGTCTGGATGGTGCATTATATTCTTTTCAGTCCTTTTGGGTGGTTTGGAGAAAATTCAGTGACTTTCTCCTTTCTTCCTGGTCGCTGCGGGGGCACGGTGGTACTTACCTTTGGGGGTTTCCTAGTTTCCCCAGCTCCCCTATACCGATTCTACTTACCTAGGTGGGGGTCCTCCATTCGCATTCCATTATTTTACTATATGGTATGGGCTTCCTATAGGGTCTCTATTGCTATTTGCACTGTTTTCTGCTGCTTTTATACCTATTTCCATTTACTAGTGTACGTGTGTAGTGTGTTACTTGCCTCCTATTGGAGGATTGCCTATGTAGTACTTTCGGTAATTGTGTCACTAAAATACTGTATCTTTATTTTTGTAACTCTGGGTGTTTTCTTTCATGTGTGTAAGTGTTGTGTGACTACAGTGTATTGCATGAGCTTTGCATGTTTCCTAGATAAGCCTTGGCTGCGCATCCACACTTACCTCTAGAGACCCAGGCTTCTAGACACTGCCTACACTACACTAATAAGGGATACCTAGACCTGGTATACGGTGTAAGTACCTAAGGTACCCACCACACACCAGGCCAGCTTCCTACACCCATGAGAATGGGAAGAACTGACCAAAACCAGTTTAGGGTTAGACATAGAAAGTGACCTGCACACACATGCTGGCATGGGGTGGAAAAGTGACACCCTCAGAACCTCTCATCAGACCACTCCTGAACCTTTGGAAGATTCAGAAGCAGGCCTGCCCTTCTGCCTGAAAAAGGAAGACTGGATCTGCATGCCTTTAACTCGGGATCCCAGAGGTAACTCCTTTGATCAGTTGCTGTCCTCCAGGCTGAGCTAAAAGACCTCATAAAACTTCCAGAGGCCTTCCCTGCTACTGCCCAGCTGACCACCACCAACTGGACCGGCCTCATCTCTGCTACTGGCCTCTCCTGGATGATTCCTGCCCCCCAGAGGTGCCTCCCTAGATCCTTGACTGATGTCAGAGTGTACTTCTTACACTCCCAAGACTGTGAGAACTGGATTCCAGGTGAAAACCGATAAGTCTTGGGCTTTTTGCAAAAGACCACCTACGTCTGCCAGCTCTAAGATCCAATGGCGGCATGGTCTTTGCGCCACAAAGGACCATCTGTGTCTGTCGCCAATATGAAGCTCCAGCGGTGACCTGCTCTTCACGCTGCCTATGCAAAGCTCTAACCGAGGCGCCTTGCTTGGAACTGGACAATGTGAGAAGGTGAACTCTCATTCGGGACGAATCTGATCCCTATGTCCACCCGACACTATATCGCAGTCATAAAGGTAAGTACAGTAGGTGACCACCTATCAGGAGGGGGTTCTGAGGTCACCTGCCTGACCTGGCCACTAAGATTCTCCCAGCGGCCTCTGCCCACCTTGGATTAAAGATGGCAGAATCAAGGGTCCCGCTAGAGGAGCTCTGGGCACCACCCCACAGATGGTGATGGACAGAAGAGTGGTCACTCCCCTTTCCATTGTCCAGTTTCACGACAGAGCAGGTCCTGGAGGTCCCTGAACCGGTGCACACTGGTTTATGCAAGAAAGGCACCAAATGCTCCCTTCAAAGCATACCAGTTGGTTGGGAAGGCTACCTCTCGCAAGCCATGTAACACCTATTTCCAAAGGGAGAGGGTGTTACCCCCCTCTACCAAATGAAATCCTTTGTTCTGCCTTCCTGGGCTTGAGCTGTTCAAGCAGCAGGAGGGCAGGAACCCATCTGAGGGGTGGCAGTAGCTTGGGCTGCCCAGAAAACTGGTAGGAGCAATGATGGGGTTCCTCTAGGGAGTGCCTGGAGTGCATGGAATCATACTTCCAATATTGGCAACAGTATTGGGGTATGATTCCGACATGTTTGATACCAAACATGCCTAGGTTCGGAGTTACCATTAAATAGCTGGATATAGGTAGTGACTTATGTCCAGTACACGTGTTAAATGGCGCCCCTGCACTCACGAAGTCCATGAAAATGGAGCTGGAGTCTGTGGGGACACCTCTGCTCATGCAGGGGTGCCCTCACACACAGGTACTTGCACCTTGCCCTCTGGGCTACGAGAGCCTACCATAGGGGTGATTTAGTGACCTGGTGCAGTGACCTGTAGCAGAAATGGTGCATGCACCTTTTCACACAAGCTGCAACGGCAGGCCTGCAGACTTTGCATGGGGCCCCCAGGGATGGCATAATACATGCTGCAGCCCAAGGGGGATCCGTGGTACCCAAAAGCCCTGGGTACCATGTACTAGGGACTTACATGGGGGCACCATTATGCCAAATGTGGGGTGTAAATAACCAAGTTACCAAGTTAGAAGGGAGAGAGCATAATAACTGGGGTCCTGGTTAACAGGCTACCAGTGAACACAGTCAAACACACTGACAACAGGCATAAAATGGGGGTAACCATGCCAGGAAAGAAAGTACTTTCCTACAGTGAAGAAAAATTAAGGGGTCTACCAACAATAGGAGACTTAAAAAGGGAAGGTTGGTCTGGCAATCTAAGAAAGGCTGAGATTGCCGATAAGTAACCTTTTAGGGTTCCCAAAGCAGAGCTCTGTTGGGATAAAGAAAGGATAAACAAAAGAACCTCAGATAGAGGAGAAGAGAGAGGATCAACAGACTTGTTGGTACACCATGCCACAAATTTATGCCAACGCCAGTCAAACCGTTTTGGGGGAGGAACCCCTTGCTGCCAAGATAACATCACAGACTTTGGGAGGAAGGTCAAAAGCTGTCAACTGCCGTCGCTCAATCTCCACACATGAAAGATTGGACAGGTTCGGGTGAAGGACCGTCCCCTATTGCTGTGACAGAAGGTCCTCCCCAAGGGGCAGTCTGACTGGGGGATCTGTGGCCATGCTCAGTAGCTCTGGATACCATAATCTCTGTGCCCAGTCTGCAGCCACAAGGATTACTTGGGCCTGGTTGTTCTTGATCTTCCGAACTCTGGACAGAAGTGGTATAGGCGAGTTCCATTCAAGACAAAAAGTGTCACCAAGCAAGTGCTGCCTTGTAAACTCCAAAACACAAAACAGTTGACATTGTTCGTTCTCTGCGGAGGGCAAACAGATCTCACTAAGACTCTCTCCACTGCCAAAAGAGACCTCGGGCCACCTCCAGATGGAGACACCATTCGTGATCGACGATGGATCAAGGCTGAGTTTGTCTGCGCTGGCATTCAGAGAGCCGTCCGATGTTGAACCACCAGAGTAATGTCCTGATCACGTCCAGAGGCACAGAGCCTCTTGGCAAAGGGTTCAGGACCCTCCTCAACCTTGTTTGTTGCAGTGCCACATGGCGGTAGTGTTGCTTGTGAACACCTGCAACACTTTCCCTTTGGGAGAGGGAAGGAATGGTTTCAATGCAAGCCTGATCATCGGGAGCTGCAGAAGATTGATGTAGAATCCAGACTCCGCCAGAGACCAGAGGCCTCTGATCTCTGCCTCTCCCATATGGCCGCCCCATGCCAGGGGTGACGCGTCTGTCACTACTGTCAGATCTGGTTGGGGAAGCGAGCGGGATCTGCTGTTGACCCAGTCTTGATTCAAAAGCCACCACTGCAGATCTTTCGCAGTCCCCTCCGAGAGCAGGACCATCTCGGAGTGATTCCCCTGACACTGTGCCCCCTGGAACTTCAAGTCCCACAACCTACTTCTGGTGCAATGACCCTTCTCTATGGCTCCCTTGGCCAAGATATTTGCGACTTCCCCAAGAAGTGCCAGATGATCATCCGGTAAGCGGCCTTAGGATGGAGGCGTGGCCAGAGGGACAGTCTTGAGGGGGAGAAAGTAGCTCCTTCAGACAATCTGCAAAACCCACCTGTACGTGGTGATAGATTCCCAGTGGGGCAGGTGATGGCAAATCCTGCCGTCAACTGGTGTGAGATGCTGATCAGCAGTGGTAAAGTGCTCAGAGCCCTAAGGCCAATAAAAAGATACAGCAACATAACAGGAGGTAAAGGCAAAAAAGTCTGGAGATAGACCACCCTAAAGATACTAGGTTTAACACAGTGAAACACGAGTTCAGGAGTTTCACCTCCAGGATATATAAAACCTAAGTACACATGTCCAACGTTTTAAATACCATGCACCCCGTTCTATGAGCTTTCAGGGTCTGCCTTAGGGATGGCATTAGTATTAAAAAGGAAGGTTTAAAATGGTTAAAAAAAATCCCAGATCAAAATAGCAGTTTAAAGTTACACTAGAGGCTGCAATGGCAAACCTCAGACGTGTTTTATATTGCTACTATAGTGAGCGGCATAATGAGTGCTGCAGCCCACTAATGACATTTAATTTACAGGTCCTGGATACATATAATACCACATTCTAGGGACTTATAAAGAATTTAAATAATCAAATCAGGTGTATACTAATTTTACCATGCTTGGAAGGAAGAACACAAGCACTTTACCACGGATTAACAAGAGTAAGGTGTGCAGAGTCCAAAAAGGTAACAAAAAGGGGTTCTGCAAAGAAAGACAAAAATCTGGGATGACCATGTATAGAGGGCCAGGTCCAACACTAAGAATGTAGCTATCAGTGATAATATACCCCTCTAATATCACTTGAATATTGTGAAACCTGTTTAGTGTTTTCCTACTTGAAGAGAATTTATTTGGAAAACCATCACAAAACAGACACATTATGTTTCCAAGAGGTGTACACAATTGCTAACTTGAACAATTGTGGAGAATGGCCCAAAAATCTTTTTCCATGAGGATACTGATGAGCGAACAGACTTAACACTATTTTGCTTATTGCCATTTAAGAACTGGAAGATGTACTGCGTTCTTTGAAACTGTGCAGCTTAAGAAAACGCTTATATCCGATGACTAGTGTACTACCTAATTACAAGAATGTGTCAGGAATATATCAAGGTAAATGGACAATTAACAATGAAATAAGACGTTAGCCATACACAACATTGGACTTGAGACGGAATTGACAGAGCAACCTGGCTAGAGCATCTCTGGGTATGGGTCACTGGACAATCTTGTGATAAACAATACTGTTGACAAAAATATTGTATCCAAAATATCATTTTCCACATTATCAAGCTTCTATATTTATAGTGGTAAAAACCAACGTATCACAAAAAATATTGTTGACAATACTGTCCAAAATACACAAAAATATTGATTTTTGAATATATAAATGTATACTTATTCAAGCATGTAAACTTCCCTATGTGTGTCTGTTTATAAAAATGTATAAGGTAACAACTAGTAATGAGAATATTTATATTGCATTATATTTTTTTAATATTTCAATGTATTTACTATGAAACACACACACACATATATATATATAGTAGGTGCATACACAATAAAACCATAAAAAAATATAAACCTTTCAACTGCAAAAAGTATATTAAGTTATTTAGGCAACACACAAACTATTAAAGTTTTTAAACCCAAGAAACACATTTACTAAAAATACTATAAACATTAAAATAAACTTAGAAATAAAAATAGTTTAGAATATATAATAAAAATAATGCTATAAAACTACTTAAGTAACACTATTAAATCTTTTGGGGTCTAATAACTTTAAAATGCTGTTCCCATTCTAGTTTATGCAACAGTAGGGAAACTATTTGACTTTGGAGGAGTTAGATTTAATATTCATACTCCAGTCACAGCATTAGTAGGGAAAAAGGTGGACTTCAGAGGGGTTTCATATATTATTCCCACTCCAATCTAAGCAACTGTAGGAAAAAAGTGTTGGATCTCAGAGGGGTGAAGTTTACATTTAGGACTGCAGTCTAAATAATAGTGATGGATTTTACATTGGTAATATTTACTATTCCTACTTGGAACAGCTCAACAGTAGGGAGAGTGTTGTTCTTTGGAGGAGTAAAATGTACTACTCCCTCTCCAGTCTGTGCCAAAGCAGAGAAAGTGATGGATTTCAGAGGGGTTAAATTTAGTACTCCGACTCTAAACAGTGCAACAGTAAGAAAAGTGGTGGACTTCAGACGAGTAAAAGTCACTATTCTCCCACTCCAGTTTGTGCAGAAGAAAATGCTGAACTTTAGATGGGTTGAATGTGCTATTCCCACTCCAAATAGTGCAACAGTAGGGAAAGCATTGAACTTTGGAGGGGTGAAATTTACTATTCCCACTCCAGTCTAAGGAAGAGTAGGGAAAGTACTTCACTTTAAACATATCACATGAGAATAACCCCATAAATGCACAAAACAAAATTAAAATCAATAGAAAATTGATTAACACACACGCACATATATACGTACACACACACACACACACATATATATATATATATATATATATATATATATATATATATATTATATACACACATACACACACACACTCCGAAAAAAACAAAGATTACAGGGATGTTATAGTTAGGTTGATGTTTTACCCATTCCAAACCACAGAAATTCACCAGTTATACTTATGTTAAGAAACTATAACTTGTTGCCCAAAGTTACCTTTTGGCATGAGTTATAGTTTCTTCAGATAAGTATAACTATAAGTATAACTATAAATGCTGAATTTCAATGATGTTGTATGGGTAAAACATCAACCCAACTATAACGTCCCTGTAATCTTTGATTTTTTTTCAGTGAATGTCTATGTTTTTTTTTAACATACACGTTAATATTTGTGTGAGGTTGCGGCAAGCCAATCAGAGCCGTGCTTTTCCCCAGGATCCGAGGAGAATTCTCAAATCCACTTTTTTGCCCATGTGTCCTATGGAGTCAGGATACCTGTATTCTGTCCCCTTAATATGTTGTTCCACAGTTTGTCTGCAACCTCCCAGATGCAAGAAACAAACTGGTGGCCACAACTTTTCTGTCAAGTTGCGGTCTGCCAATCAGGGTTTTGCTTTTCCTTCAAATCCGAGGAGGATCCATGTCCCTATATATACACATTTGGTTTTCATTTAATAACTAGAAACTTACTGAACGATGTTACAGCAAATAACAAAAAGGCCTTTTAGGACCAAGAGCAACCTTTCAGCCAAATTTGGTGTAATTCCGTCCTGTGGTTTCAATACTATCAATGTTTAAAATAGCTTATGAAAAAGGAATGGGAAAAAAGTGTTTTGGGACCCCCCTACCCCCTTGGGATCACTCCGAAACTTTCCAGACAGAAGCTGTTTCTATAGAAACTAGGTCCTAACTATAACTACCTAGTGGCGACTGCCACTTGATAATGTGTGTGTATTTATATATACACCAAAAAAATTTAAAAAAAGGGACTGGATAGTGGGAGGTTTTTAGGAAAAGGGAAAGAATGGTCCTGTGCATAATACTCCCATACAAATCGCACAACACTGAATGCACAGTTCCATGAAAAACAGAATGAAAAATAATCCCAGTATGAAAGAGACAAGCACGTCCCAGAGAAGATTCTAAATCAGGAACTAGAGCCCTCACTCACCTAATTGTGACATGCTTCATCATCGGGCTTTGCTACTAGTCATGCCGGCACTGCAATGCCCGACGGGCCCTCAAGGGGGCTCTTTGCCGGAGATCTTTTAATAAGGTTATTAGCCGGTGTGTGAATGCAATTATGTGGGACTGGTAAAGAATGCTGTTAAAAATGACTGGAGGACAAAAAAAAAAAAAAAAAAAAAAAGGAAAAATGTATTGAAGAAATATATAGCAGCCTCTGTCATGATTAAAAACAAAAAGAAAGGGGAAAATCAGAATAATGTCTATTTTACCCTATTCACATGTAGTATCAGGTGGTCACAAACCCTATAATCTGGGGATGACATAAGGGCAGAGTCAGGAATCCCTATACTGCCTAAAATTAGGTCAACATGTTTCTCGCTCAAGTTGTCAATAGTGATCAGGTGCGATTCCTCAGGACCATAAATAACCTACCTAATCCTATCTTTTCAGAAAAAACGAAAATACCCATGTGTTACTTGAACCTGCAAGAAAAAAACAGAACAAAAGGCATAGAACATCACTGATACCAAGTGCATTCATGAAAAAAAGGGGGAGGGTCAAGACACATTGGTGAACGAACCCCTCGTGAAGTGATAAACCATTCGTGGGTGTAAAAAGTGTTCAGTCTTACATAGTAATGGTTATCATCCTTACCCGCCTCACACTAAAGGATGGGCACCATAGGGATGGCGAGCATAATCAATTAAGTATAAATTTCATAGGGGAGCAATCCTTCCAATTGTAGACACTTACAAATCAGTCAATATATATAATGTTAGTCAGAATCTAAAACGGTCGTAAATATAATCAAATCATATGTCTCAAGTAAAAGAAAAACCGGAAAATATTGTTAAGCACAGAAGGCTACCAACATCTAGGCACATCTCATAGTGCACTCGTAGGTACACGTGTATCGCCAAAATCGTACTCAGTATAGTGTGTCTAAATCGTAACTTCTATGTCAATATGATAAGGTAAATGTCAGCTCCCACCAAGATTGTGTCAGTTCTCGAGGTCCAAAATAAAGATTCCTGATAATAAGGCAGGCATAGCCATACAAAATAGTATCTACCATAAGTGGAATCACAGCTCCCACCAAGCAACATATCTGAAATACAGTGAACGGACACCGAAAAACAATTACTGAATAACGTGCAGGTTACGTGAAATTGAAAAGTATCCACACAGTCAAAAATGGAGGCCCGCAACATAAAGAAGTTAACCCCCGGTCAGTAGTCGCTAGCATAAAGACTGCAAATAGCACCATGGGAATCAGAGAAGGCAATTACTTTCTAGCAGTGAGTCCAGTCGGATACACCTACCCCAACTCCGCGCTCCCTGTAGTGAAAGGAGGGAGCGGCGGGAAGGGTTTTAATCAATCCGGTCAAGGCAAAATCAAAATAAAAGAAGGACTACAAAAGGAATTAGAAGAGTGGCAGTCATCTTGAAATGGCAAAAACGGGCTCAAATCACATTGACAGTCATTATCCAGTGCTCTATTAAAAGTAAACAGCAACTGTAGAATGTAATCGGCTCACCAAAATAAATGTACAAACAAATTACAAAAGAAAGAAATGGTGTCCAATAAAGATTTTACAAAGAGTATGAGCTGTATGGAAAGTGACTAAACTCAAAAAAGCAAAAAAAAAGAAACAGGAAAAAGCAAGTCGCAGGTCAGAATATGGCCTATATAAATTCGGACCAAGGGACCTCATCATTTAGTCCCGTCAAATGGGTACCCAATCTATACACCCAATGTTGTTCCTTTTCAAATAATTGTTTAGTATATTCACTGTTATTCATTACACATTCCAGAATGACCCATTTCAGGTCATCTGGGGTATGATGTTGCTCAATAAAGCGATTTGTCAATTTAGTAGAAGATCGTTGGTATCTAATAGTGCTGCAATGTTCATTGATCCGTACTTTAACCATTCATGTAGTCATTCCAATATAGCGTAGATCACATGGACATACGATCATAAATGCAATTTTTAGTACAGCAGTTGGTGTGTTTAGTTAACTGCCATTTCTTGGTCTCCCCTAGATCAATCTCAGAGGCGTCCATGGACAAAGAGCAGACATTGCAGCTTCCACAAGGATGGTGACCTACTACCACAAGCCAGGATTTGGCGGTGTCATACTTCTTGGTATGCGTATGTCTGGTATGTACTAGTAGATCCCTGATGTTTTATTTCCTCTTGAACGCAAATAAAGGACGTTCCAGGGATTCTCCATCACTATTCAAAAATCTGCCAACATTTATTAATAATCTTTTTGACACGATTACTCAAGGGAGTCAATGTGGCGACACAAGTTAGTCGAGATTGTGGACTACGTGTGGAGTCAGTCAAAACGACTTCTCCAAGTATATTGCGAGCTCTCTTCTTGGCCTGTGAAATAACCTGTTTAGGGTAATGCTGATCGGTCAATTTCTGGCTTAAGTTATCAGCTTGTGTATTAAAATCAACAGTGTCAGTACAGTTGCGCCTCAATCTTAGAAAATGACCAAAGGGTAGATTGATCCTCAGAGATTTAGGATGGTGCCTGTCAAATAACAACAGGCTATTCCTATCGGTCTCTTTATGAAAGATGGAGAAATGCAAGAAACCATCTGTCATGATGATCCGTAGGTCCATGAAAGAAACGTCCTTGTTGGAAAACATAGCACTGAAACGTAAGTGTTGATCCAAAGTATTGATCCAGTTGATAAAACCTGTTGCCTGTTCTGAGTCACCTTTCCAAACGACCAATATGTCGTCTATATAACGACACCACAGTTGGATGTTAGAAAAAAAAAAAGGTTGTGAGGGAGACAAAATATGGTGTTTCTCAAAGGTGTACATGTAAAGGCAGGCTAAGTTAGGACTAAAAGTGCTCCCCATAGAAATACCTTGCATCCGATGGAAGAGGCGATCTTCAAACTGGAAGAAATTCTCTTTTAGAGCTAAACTGGCACATTGTAAGACAAAACATATAGGGGTCCTATAAGTCCAGATCACAGAAGTGAGGATCTCCTCAACAGCCTCCAATGTTGCATCCTGGGGTATGTTGGTACATAGTGACTCTACATCCAAGCAAAACAGCATGTCAGTGGGCCCCCCACTGGCATTTATGTGGTCTAATAAAACCAAGGTATGTTTAGTGTCCTTCAAAAAAGTAGAAGTCTGTTGGACAATAGGTTGTAGGAAAAAAAAGTCGCAAAACTTGTACAGAGGTTCCAATACAGATCCTATTCCTGATACGATTGGGCATTTAGGAGGCCGGGTGCTTTTATGTATTTTAGGGAGGCAGTAAAAGTATGGAATCCGGGGCTAGAATCAAGGAATACTGCTCCTTGATGTGAGATCCAACCAACACTTTCTGCTTCCATGATCATCCCTCGTATGGTATGCTGTAAACATTTGGTAGGATCAACTGAGATACGTTTGTAGTATGTTGTGTCACTGAGCAATCTCAGGCATTCTGGTTTATAGACTACAGTATCCATTACCACAATGGCTCCCCCCTTGTCTGCTGGTTTTATAGTGATATCTGGATCCTGGGACAAGGAGCGAATAGCTGCTTTCTCAAGGTTAGATAGGTTCTGAAAAACTGGGGAAGGTTGTAATTGTTCAATTTCATGTCGTACTGCTTTCTCGACGGTAAGGACCTCAATGGGTACCATGGTCAAAGGAGGCATAAAAGAAGATGGATTCCTCAGATTAGTGTGTTCTGTCAAGGCCATTGCTGGACGTTCTTTGAAAAAGAAATGTAAACAGATTTTTCAAAATAGAGCAGTCATTTCACAATTGAGTTGAAAAGAATATTCCTTGGGTGTAGGGACAAATCTTAAGCCCTTGGTCAGAACTGACAATTCAGAGGGAGATAGTAATTTACCTGACAAATTGACAACTAAGGTTTCTTTGTAAGTACTCCGCTGCGACTCCTCTTTATCATCTGTGGTTCTTCTTGTGCCCAGTGTACATTGTTTCCTCTTCCTCTGTTTCTGCCTCTGCCCCTGGCCCGGCCTCCTCTTAAAAAAAGATTGTAAGGCACTTGAGGTCACGGTTGGAAGAACGGGTATACAGGTTGTTGCCACATTGGAAATTGAGGATAGGGAAAGGAAGGGGCCATATTAATTTGGGAAAACTGACGATTCTGGTCTGTCTTCCATTCTTCATCGCTACTCCAACCATCTGAACTAGAACTGTAATAGTGAGTACGAGGTTTTAGTGTGAGGCTGCCAGTTTCATCTGAAGACTCTGAGCCACCATCATGGTGGTAATCCTCTTTAGTAGAAGGGTAAACTGTTTCTCTGCTAAATTTCTTGATGTCCTTCAGTAATTTAGTGATTTTCTGACGAGTTCCTTAATCTCGCTGAGTTCAGAATTAATCTCTGCTAGTCGGGACTTAAACTGAGACAGTTGGATGGAAGCCTTACTGGGTGTTTCCATTATAGAAATTTGTATATACACACATATGTATTTAAAAACCTAAAAACAATCAGTTTACATAATCACTATTCAATAACCTTTACCGTGTTGTGAGCCATCAGTTGCTACAGTGTTCATGTGGGTCGTCAGCTCCCGGCCGTGCGCGCTCATGGCACTTGAGATACCTCTGGTGTGGGCACCACTGGGATTTCTTTACAAAGAACAACCTCAGGAGCTGGGGGAGAGATCTTCCAACTCACAAGGCCGTTTCTTTGTTTTCAATGAAATGACCATCAGCGTGTGTGGCGCGCTGACATAATATCAACGAAAACAAAAGTGAAATGAGCCAGTTGGCTCATTTCACTTTCCCTGCATTGGTGCTCAGAGGGCTATGTCAGCCCCCCCAACCACTGAGGCAGACAGGAGAGGTTTCACAGGAAAGGGGGGAATCTCCTCTTTCCAAATGTACCTTTCCCAAGTAAATCCCTGCTTGGGATCACCCAAGGAGCGCGATCACCAAGCAGGGATTCACC
Organism: Pleurodeles waltl; assembly: GCF_031143425.1. Classification (NCBI taxonomy): domain Eukaryota; kingdom Metazoa; phylum Chordata; class Amphibia; order Caudata; family Salamandridae; genus Pleurodeles; species Pleurodeles waltl. The sequence goes on from NC_090437.1 coordinate 342,778,792, forward strand.
CACTAGGCACCAGGTAGGGGGAGCAGCCTTTTGGGCAAGGGCTTTTGCTCCCCCATTATTTTTGGGGGAATTTAGTCTATGTGCCCCCCTGGGTGGGCAAACAGGGACAAAAGCCCCTGACTGAAAGCAGAGTAGGCGCTGGGGACTACATTTTTGTGTATAATGTATAGAGGTGGGGGCTGCCCAAAATGGGCATGGCAATGCCCCTACCTGAACATAATAAGTAGGCACAGCCCTTCTGTGCCCCCTTCCCCCCAGGGAGCAGATGGGCATAATTACTGCCAATCAGCCCTCCGAGGCGGGCAGAAACCCTTCTAGGATTTTTTCTTTTTTTTAAATAAAAGAGGGATGGGGGCTGCCCACAATAGGCATGGCCATGCACCCACCCACCCAAACTAAATGGGGCTCAAGCCTCCCCCTCCACCCACCCGGGGGAAATGGGCAGATAAGGGCAATAGCCCCCAATTCGCTCAAGGGAAGGGCAGAAAGCCTACTAGGCACCAGGGATTTCTTTTTAAAGAAAAGTCTAGGGGTGGGAGCTGCCCAGATTGGGCTTGGCAATGGCTCCACCCCACAAAAATGGGCACAGTCTTTCTGCCCTAGGGGCAGATGGGATAATTTCCTGATCTACCTCCTAGGGGGGCAGAAAGCCCATTAGACACCAGGGATTTTATTTTTCGATAAAAGAGGGTGGGGGCTGCCCACAATGGGAGATGGAAACTTTCGGAATTCACAGGAATCTACAAAATTCCTACTACCCAGCGTTGCCCCACCTCTCCCGATAAAAAAAACTGCCCCACCTGTGTGGCTGGGCCCAGTGCCAGCGACAAGAAAGGGATCCAACCAAGGTCAAAGGAGTCTTTACGCAAGTGCTCCCATTGTCCTTGGTTTGATCCATTCCTGTCACTGCACTAGGGCCAGCCACACAAATGGGGCAGGCCTTTTTATTGGCACAAGTTTCCATCACAGAGAACCTTCCATTAAGAAATGTGATGAAAGTTTGTTTTTTTTAGTCAGTTTGAGGTTTGCAGAGGATTGTGGGTAAAAAAAAAAACTGGTAAGACCCATGCAAGTCATCTCATCCTGGTTACCCCTAGGTGTCTAGTTTTCAGAAATGTACATGTTGGCTGTGTTTTCCTGGATGCCAGTTGAGCTAGGGTCTAAAATCTGGAGCTACCCACATTGGAAAAAGAGGTTCAGTGGAAACATGTGCTGCATTCATGTTGCATTTTGGGCCGTTTCCTGTTGGGACCACTAGGTCTACCAAAACAAGTGAGGTACCCTTTTCATCAGGAGACCTGTGGGAGCATAGAATAGTAGAACATTTGTTATTGCCATTTGATTTTGCTGCGTTTGTGCCTTTCAATTGTAAGCCAGTGTATATGAAAGATGCCATTTTGAAAACCCTCAAAGTCATATGCTTGTATGGATACCTACAAAGTCAGAGATGTACAAATAACCACTGCTCCTATGCCCTATTTTTTGTGTCCTTGATATCCATTTTACACTCTGCCTATTTTTCTATAAGAAGTGGTCTATACTTAGCACTCAATAAAAAATACATTGTGTGCTGCAGCTCAGTTGTTGGCTCTGGGTACATTGTGCTCCTTGTTACATCCACAAACCCTATCTATCCCCGGAACAAGAAGGGTCTAGGGGATGTAATGGTATATTGCTTGTGTCAATCGGATAATGTGACAAAATTTTGCAGATAAAAATGTAATCACAAATGCCCGTTTTTTTCCTTCTCCTTTTCAGCTTTTCTTTATTTCAACAGTTATTTTCCTTGGGAAAACCTTAAGCGATCTATAAATATGACCCAGTGCTGAATTCTCAATTTTGTCTACTTTTCAGAAATGTATAGCTTTTCTGGATCACCCATGGGTTTCACACTGTTTTCCACCTCAAACTAAAAGTAGGTTGAAAGAACAAAAAACAGGACGAATAGGCTCTCTCTTACAAAAAACAGATAAAACTGGGGCACAAAATTTAGTTTTTTGATTCAGTCTGCATGATCCTGAAAGCTGGGAAGATGGTGAATTTAGCTAGGACACATATAAAATAAACCAGTATTCCATATTTTGCATAAAAAATTAAGCACTTATTAATAATTTGTAATTTCATCCTATACCCCTACAGATCAGACAGTCCACAATAACCAAAACAAATCAGTATTACATAATTTATATAATAAATATCAATGCTATAATTAAATACAATTGATTAAAGAATTCATAATTATCTAATTAACTTTCCACCCAACCCATACAATACTATAAATTATTATTAAGAATTAAGAAAAATCTAAATCACTTAGAATTACATGCTATATTTTTAAAAAACGAGTACCATTTACGTACAGAAACACAAAATTAATATATCAACTAAAATAAAATAATAAAAAATCCATTTTCACCACTATATTACTGAAAACTATATTAAAAACATTATTATTTAAAATATTACTTACCTTATACCCTTGTCATCAATATTCTTGCATCACAATATTTCTGTTTCAAGATAGTTAAACGCCGATATTTCTGTCTACTGATATTTACAATATTATTTTGTTCAAACACCTTTTACAACAATATGAAAACAATGCAGATGTCCTTACCATCAATAATGTTGTGAAATCTTTACATGAAAATAGTGTGAAAAAAACAGATGAGTAATTCTGCCAAATACAAAAGGCCTCATGGCATGATATTAGAGAAATCAAATATCCCAAAAATACTGTGCCAAGGGTACACTATGATTAATAAAGTTTCAGAAAAAAAAAGAACTTTGCATTGTTTAAATGTGTTTTATCAACCTAACCTACTTTATAGAATGAACCTCAAAGCCATGCAGCTTAAACTACTGACTTAAAACGTCTTGTGAACGATTATACAAAATGGAAGAGAGGAATGCAGCACATGGCTCTTAAGGATCCCTTCATAATCTAACAACAGGCAATATCAATTTGTAAACTAACACAGGCCAGTTTTACAGTATATGCTAACGCAAACTAATATTGAATACAGTTTTAACAATCTGAAAAGTTTTTTTTTTTTTTAATTCAGTAGCTGCTTATATGTGTAGAAAACAGTTATGCCTTTTTACAATCATTTTGGGAATCTACCAGGGGTTTGAAAATGTAGAAACGTTCTTTTGAAAATAAGCACATTTTATCACCAACACATTCATAAGGCAACAGAGTTTTAGGTGAGATGCTGGGAAGGAGCGATTAGGAATGGATATTATCTGATTCCATGTCAGGACCGGAGGGGAGGATTATGTTCCTCTATCTCCACTTTATTAGGTCAGCAGCCCAATAGAATTTAATATACCACAAATCTACCATTACCAGAAACTGAAGGAAAGGATTACAAAACAAACAACCAATCAAGTAGTGAGTCCAATGCATAAAGTCCTTCTGCACTGTTCAGGCCTCCTTTGTCTTTGCTGCTCAGCAGCTTGCTCAGATAAGTTTCCTATTTCTCTTCAATATTTCTTCTTTATATGGCGTTTAACAAATGTTTTATTGAAGCTGGCTGATATTATCACATTTGGTGTCATTGTACTGCCTAATTTAGGTTGCTTCCTTAGCAAGGGCCTGCGGGATAAAAAATCTGTGATCATTTCACAGGACTGGTTACTTGCCGGGGTTGCCGCCTGAGTGTGGGTAGACTAGAGGGCAGCCAGAAGGCACTCCAGGTCCATGCAGTTGCTTCTTGCTCCACAGTGACCGCACACTGCATTCCTCGCACTCCACCGAGAGTCGGACGATGCACCCCGGAGAGCCTAGGCCCATATATTCCCCAGGGAGTAGCCTAGAGAATAACACCTGCCAAAGACCGGGTCTGCAGCAGGGTTTCCCTCAGTGTTGTGCGGTTTGAATGCGGTGACTGGGATGCCTGCTCCTGCGGGTTTGTATTGGTTTAGCCGCCTCGTGGCTCTTGATGGCACTGTAGGGACTTGCCCAGGTTTCAGCCCGCTGACATTATTAGGGTGCCAGGTCCCTCACAGAGATCTTATCTCTTCAATCTGCTAGATTCCTAGGGTTCATTTCCTGAAAGATGCAAGCTTCCCAGGCAGCCTATATTGAGGAAGGGTTCTCAACCTTGCTACCCCTTGATGATGAGCTTTGCGAGGCATTAGACGCCTCTATACAGTATGCCCTTGTTACGCGACCTCCTCAAGCAAGGGGGATTGGCTAGTGAGACTGGATCTCAAGGATGCCTATTTGACACACCCCATTATTCCGCCACATCGCTGGTTCCTGCAGTTCAAATTGAATCATCAGGTGTTTGAGTTTCTGTCCTTTCCCTTCCGCCTATCCATAGCTCCTTAGTGCTTTACCAAGGTGCTCAAGTTAGTGATAGAGCATCTGCAGGGACAAGGAGTGCACCTGATCGTCTATTTGGACTATAGCCTCTTGATGAATCAATGCTCCTTGGTCTTTACATCTCAGCTGCAGGTGGCAGTGGATCTGTTGGAGCAGATGGGCTTTGTCATTAATGAGAAGAAGTCGCTCCTGGTCCCTGCCCAGTGCACAACCTTCCTGGGCTTCCTCATTGGGGCCAAAGACTGTTTTAAGACTGCCTGCAAAGTAGGAGAGGATTTAACACAAACTCTGGAAAACCTTGGCAAGGCACTCCATGCTTCTCAGACACCGGGCCAGTGTGGTGGACCTGTTGGTGGCTTCCATCCAGGTGATCTTCCCAGACCCCCTTCATTACAGGATGCTTCAGAGGTTAAAGGCGGTTCACCTCCTCAGTCGGTACTCGGAGTCTGTCTAGTTGACGCACAAGAGGAGATGAGATGGTGGCCCTCTCACATGGAAGTTTGAAACAAGAAAGCGATCTTCAGATACAGTCCGGACAGCATCTGAGTCAGCGCCAGCAAATCAAGCTGGGACGCCAGATGTGGAGGTATTTCCGCAGGTGGAAAGTGGTCTTCGGCGGAAAATGCTCTGCATATCAACTGTGTAGAACTGCTGTGGGGTTTGTTCACAGTTCAATGCTGGACTAAGGACAGAGCGAGCTGTTGTCCATCTAGTGGAGGACAAAGCATCTCTGCAGTTCGTTACTGTTAGATTTTGCATCATTGGCATGGTGTCCCCTAACTTTTTGCCTCTACTTCCCAGGTTGCTTCTGTACGCTGGACTCTGTTTTTGACGTTTTTGTTTGCTCTGGACACTTTACGACTGCTGACCAGTGCTGAAGTGTTAGTGTTCCCTGTATAAATTATGTGTGTACATTGGCTTATCCATGATTGGCATATTTGATTTACTAGTAAGTCCCTAGTAAAGTGCACTAGAGGTGCCCAGGGCCTGTAAATCAAATGCTAGTATTGGGCCTGCAGCACTGGTTGTGCCACCCACATTAGTAGCCCTGCAAACATAACTCAAACCTTCCACTGCAGTGTCTGTTTGTGCAGTTTTAAACTGCCAATTCGACTTGTCAAGTGTACACACTTGCCAGGCCTAAACCTTCCCTTTTTATACATGTAAGCCACCTCTAAGGTAGGCCCTAGGTAGCCCCATGGGCAGGGTGCAGTGTGTATTAAAGGTGGGACATGTACTTATGCGTTTTACATGTCCCGACAGTGAAATATTGCCAAATTGGGTTTTCACTGTTGCAAGGCCTATCTCTCTCATAGGTTAACATGGGGGCTGCCTTTAAATATTATTAAAGAGCAGATTCCCTTTGGGAGCAGATGGACATGTGGAGTGTGGGGTCTCTGAACTCACAATTTAAAAATACATCTTTTAGTGAGGTTAGTTTTCAGATTGTGTGTTTGAAAATGCCACTTTTAGAAAGCAGGCATTTTATTGCTTAGACCATTCTGAGACTCTGCTTGTTTGTGGATTCCCTGTCTGCGTCAGTTTGACAGCTGGGCTGTTTAAACCTCTCCTCTAGACAGTGACACAAAGGGAGCTTGGGTGTAGCCTCCATTTCCTGATGGGTCATGTGGGCTGAGGGGCGGAGCGGTCACGTATGCCTGAAAGGACTGTACCTGCCCTACCACAATGCAGTCTCCATCCCCCTGGAGTGTGTCTGGGGCCTTCTCTTTGAAGTAGACCTACCCCTGAAGATTAGATTACTTATGGAACAAAAAGGAACCTCTGCCCGGTAGAAGAGCTGGAGGAGGAGTACTGCCTCTTTGCCTGTGACTGTGCTTTGCTGGGTTGGCCTGCAGTAGCTGCTTTTGCCTGAGAGAGAAAAAGACTGACTTTTGTGTGACTTCCCACTGGTGAAGAATCTCCAAGGGCTTGAATTGAGCTTGCCTCCTGTTGTTGAAGTCTCAGGGACATCAAAGACTTCTCTCTGTCAGCACCTGGGCTTTCAGCTGAGAGTCCTGCCTGCCAAGTGGTGGCCTAACCTGTCTCTGGGCCCTGGAAAGGTGAATCTGGTAGGAAAGGCCAGAAATTCACGCAAAGACCGTCATTCGGGGAAACTTTCGACACACCACCCGCCTCACAGCTGATGATTGACACTCCGCCGGCCTCGTGGCTAGAATAGACACCCCACCTGCATCGCGGCTGGGAGATCCACGCAACACGGCTGGAGAAACAACGCGCTACACCCGCAGCGCCTGCTGTTAATGACGCAAGCTCCCACGCAGCGCAGTGTGTTTACACCATACCACCGGATTTCAACGGAACATCGCTGGGTGAGGAAAATCAACAGAGACTGCCCGGACCATAGATGCCTGACCGGAAAAACACATCACTCTCTTGTGGGAGAAATGAAACGACACACGCCAACCCGAATGGAGGCGGAACGATGCACTGTCTCGCTTGCGAGTGAGAAATCGGCATATTGCTGGCCTTTTTCGAAGCAACACTCGCCCATGCAGCTTTATTTTGACGCTTACCCATGTACTTCTGAGCAATAACAGCATTCTCACTGTTTTCTAAGGATTAAGACTCATATTCTGTTTGACTTGTATGTGTTGCATTTTTGTTGTTTTGGTCTTGTTTTGTTTAGATAAACACCTATTTTTCTAAACCTGTGTTGTGTCATTTTGTAGTGTTTTTACTCTGTGTGTTGGTACAAATACTTTACACCTTGCTTCTGAAGTTAAACCTGCCTGCTCCTGCCAAGCTACCCAGGGGTTGAGGGAGGGTAGCTGAGGGTGATTCTCCTTTACCCTGACTAGAGTGAGGGTCCTTGCTTGGACAGGGGGTAACTTGACTGCCAAAGACCCCATTTCTAACAGCTAGATAGGCCTACTAAGAGGTCCGTGTTCCAAGACACTCGCAGACGTGGCAAAGAGGTTCTGGCAATATTGCAACGAAGTAGAGGATTGGCACTCCAGACACCTATGGGATTCTCAGCACCTGCCAACTGAACCCGGACATTTTTTGACAACTGGAAAGGGTCTGTGGTCCATTCTCGGAGGATCTCCTTGTATCCCGCTTGAATCATCAAGTGAAAAGATTCTTAAGCTGGATGCCGGATTCTATGGCGGCAGCGGATGCGTTGTTACAGGACTGGGCATCGAAAAAGGAATATGCATTTCCCCTGTTCATCATGCTCATACGTGTGTCAGCTCAGGTCAGGAGGCAAAATGCAGAACTGGTGATAACACTGTTCTAGAGATCTGATGTCTGGTTTTCAATGATGATGGAGCTTTCTTGAATACGTCTACCCCACAGGTACGACCTTGTCTGCGCTGATCAGAGGAATTTGCACTAGATGATTCGGGACGGATTACTCTGTCTCATGGCTTGGAGGATTTCTGGAATAGATGGGCCATCAGAGGCCTTTCGGAAGAAGCTAAGCAACTTTTGGCAAGGGCCTGGGCAGACAGCATGAATAAGAGATATTGATTCCCCCTAGGGACAATGGCTTTGTTAATATCTTCAGAGAGAAAAGAATCGGGTGGAATCCAATATTGTTCACATACTGAACTTCTTGTGTGCCTTGGTGTCCGAGAAACTTGTTTATCGATTGGTTAACATCTTTCGTTCTGCTGTTTCAGCTGGTCATTCTCCAGTGGAAGGTTCCCCAGTTAGAGAACATCCTTTGGTTACCAAGCTTATGAGAGGTATCAGACTTTTTGTTCCCCCAGCTCCTAGATCCTCTTCTCTCTGGGATGTGGATAATGTGCTCAAAATTGTTTAGCTCATGGGCAAGTAATAAGTATCTCTCCAGAAAGCAATTGTTGGGGAAACTGGACATTGTACTTTGCCTTATACCCTGTAAAGCAGGTACAGGTAACAAAAACAACCACAATTCAGAAATATAGTTTTAATAATAACAGCAAGACATTCACACATCAAATGACAATAAAAATATATCGGTACTTACACAATACAAAAAGTTTCCTCACTCTTCTTATAAACCATGGGAGGGAAATAATCTCCCACTATGGGTGGGAATAGTCCTCATCTCCATGTCCTTACTATAATAGAAACTTTCTGTTACCAAAGCTAGGACATTTTTCATTCTGTCAGGACCGTAGGCAAGGATTATGCTTGCTTAAAGCATCATTTAAACTGATGTAGCTGTATGAGTCACCAGTTTAAAATGAATGGATTTAAACATTGACTTTGATGACCAATCAGATGCTCTTATAATGTCCTCCAGTGGAACCCCAGAAGAATAAGCTTTATAAGCCGTGGATCCCCTTGCTGTCCGACAGAAGAAGCGTTCGCTATGCGTTGACAGGCTTATCATGGTCGTGTCTGCCTTCCTTTTCACTTACCCGAATTATACTTACGGGTATCAGGAGTTGCATCAACAAGCCGTATTGGTGCACCAGAACTTTGTTCTTCAACACGCTTGATATCTGGTATCTATTTTGCTTTGCCTTGAAAAAGTCATGTTGACGAAACACGTGTTGGCTGTTGTTCCTCTGGATATATGATGGACATTATCATGGCTATTTTTCCTCGTGATGTATGATGGATACTGCCATGTGGAGCACTTTTGGATGAACAATAAACGTGTCTACACACCATTTTTCAAATCGGAATCATCATTTACATCACAACATATTGGATGCATTTGGTGTGCCCTGGTGTTTATTTCTGAACTTTCAAGCACCATATGTTCTACATATGATACTATTTGCATTCTTTGTGGCTGGATGCTCATCAGTTGGACACCCTTTTGTATTACCAGCAGTAAAATGATGTTGATGTTATCTCAACTATAATACGTACATTGATAGGAGGTGCGAACATCATACACAGCCACTCTTTTCTGTATACAGGTATCAGATGTGCAAGCTTTATATGTTACATGTAGAGTATTTACCCTAGATAGGACTATTTTCCATGTTTCAAGACATACTAAATCCAATGTGAAGGTGATTTCTTAACCTGCTTTTCAAGACAGACCAAAGTTGTGTGGTGGAGTGTATTAAGGCTTATGAGGCCATCACAGAGGAGATCCGACCAGCTGGGGAGACAACTCCTCATTTCCGTATGTAAGCCTTACAAGGTGGTTTCGTCACCCACCATAGTTAGGTAGTTGAGCTTCGTTATGCAAGAAGCTGGTATTGATACCTCCTCTTTTAGGGCCAACTCGGCAAGGGGATCCGCGGCTTATGAAGCTTATTCTTCTGGGGTTCCACTGGAGGACATTATAAGAGCATCTGATTGGTCATCAAAGTCAATGTTTAAATCCATTCATTTTAAACTGGTGACTCATACAGCTACATCAGTTTAAACAATGCTTTAAGCAAGCTGTCACCAGGCAGGTCGCTCCCCCCATCTGCCACGCAGCCCCCTGTGGGTTGAACCTCCGTTGCCGCTTTTGCCGCCTGACTACTCGCTCCCTTTTTTCTGTACCTCTGCGCTTGACTTCTGTGCCACTTCGTTTTTTCATTCTGTGCCCCTGTGTTTTGCTTTCTGTACCCCTGTGCTCTGTTGTCCCTCTCCCGCCGTCTTTTCCTGCCGTTTTTTCCCCGGGTTTTCCCCTGGGTTTTTCCCTTGCTGCTGAGCCCCTGCTGCCCCGCCCCTTCACTCCCACTGGCCGCCCGGCTCCCACCTCCCAGCTGCTCCTCCCTCCCTCTGCCCTCATATGGAGGCCGTGAAGCGGGCGCGCCGCTGACGCACCGAAGGCGCCCCTAAGGCAAGCCCGTCTGCGCCTGGACCGCACCCAGAACCCCTGGAACCCGCACCCCCGCAACGCCAGACTGCACTACGACGCAAGCACCCTCCACGCACTCAACACCAGACGAGACCACCCCTGCTACCGGGCCACCCCGAAACGCACCCAGGGGCCTTTCACCTGCCGGAATTGCAGATTCATCAGCATCCAACCCTGCGCACCACCAGCCAGAGAACCCAACCACCTCCGCTGCATCCTCCTCAACACCCGCTCCGCTCGCAAGCACGCCATCGAACTTTGGGACCTCCTAGACTCCACCGCCCCCGACGTCGCCTTCCTGACGGAGACCTGGCTGAACGCCACCTCAGCACCAGACATAGCCATAGCCATCCCACAGGGCTACAAGATCTCCCGCAGAGACCGCACCAACGGAGTGGGAGGAGGAATCGCCATCATCCACAAAGACTCCATCAAAATCTCAACGAACACCGATGACACCCTCACCACCGCCAAGCACATGCACTTCCAGATCCACACCGACCCCAACACCTCCCTCAGAGGAACTCATCTACAGACCTCCCGGACCCCGCCCGCAGTTCAGTGACACCATCGCCGACCTCATCAGCACCCACGCCCTCGCTTCCACGGACTACATCCTCCTCGGGGACCTGAACTTCCACCTCGAGAACAACGACACCAACTCCATCGCCCTGATTGACAACCTTGCCAACCTCGGACTCAAACAGCTCGTAACGACACCCACTCACGCCGCTGGACAAACGCTCGACCCCATCATCTCCGCAAGCCCCCACGTCTCCTTCAACCGAACCACACTGGACCGACCACAGATGCGTCCACTTCACCTTCAGAAAACCCACCACACACCACTGCACCCAACAGCTACCACGCCGCTGCTGGGGCAAGGTCACCGAGGACCAACTGACTAACGCCCTCGCCCTGAGACCACCCACCGACCCAGACACCGCCGCGACCAACCTCACACAGTGGATCAACGACTGCACCAACACCCTCGCCCCTCTCAAGACCTTTACAATCAACCACACCAACAAGAAAGCCGCCTGGTTCACCTAGGACCTCTGGATCTCCAAGCACACCTGTTGGAAGCTGGAGAAGAAATTGCTCCACGATCCGAACACCAGACAACCACACAGCCCTCAAGAGCGCCATCCGCAGACATCACCAACTCATCAGGACCGCCAAGAAGACTGCCTTCAAGGACCACCTAGACAACAACGCACACAACACCAAAGAGCTCTTCAGCATCGTGAAAGAACTCTCCAACCCCAGCTCCATCACCAACGACATCCCGCCATCTCAAGACCTGTGCGAGTCCCTGGCCGCCTTCTTCCACCGCAAGATCACCGACATCCATGACAGCTTCAACCCTGACCCCCCCGCACCCACCACCGAGTCCACCACCCCTGCGACTACCACTCGCACCAGTCGCCTGACCGTCTGGTCCAGCGTCAGCGACGAAGACACCATCAAAACCATGAACTCCATCCACTTCGGATCCCCATCGGACCCCTGCCCCCACCACGTCTTCAACAAAGCCAGCACAGCCATTGCGCCCCACCTCCGGAAAACAATCAACTGTTCCTTCGAGACAGCAACCTTCCCAGAAAGCTGGAAGCACGCTGAGATCAATGCCCTTCTGAAGAAGCCTAAGGCGGACCCCAAGGACCTCAAGAACTTCCGGCCCATCTCCCTGCTCCCTTTCCCGGCAAAAGTGACCGAGAAGATTGTCAACAAACAGCTGACCCGCTACCTCGAAGTCAACAACATCCTGGACCCTTCCCAATCCGGTTTTCGCAGTAACCATAGCACTGATACCGCCCTCATCGCCGCCACTGACGACATCCGGACCCTGATGGGCCAAGGAAAAACAGCCGCCCTCATCCTCCTGGACCTATCAGGAGCCTTTGACACGGTCTGCCACCGCACCCTATCAGCACGCCTCCATGACGCCGGTATCCAAGAGAAGGCCCTGGCCTGGACCACATCCTTCCTCTCCGGCAGAACCCAGAGCGTCCGCCTCCCACCCTTCCGCTCTAAAACCACCGAGATCATCTGCGGCGTCCCACAGGGATCCTCCCTCAGCCCGACACTGTTCAATATCTACATGGCCCCCCTCGCCCACGTCGCACGACAACACAACCTCAACATCATCTCCTACGCCGACGAGACCCAGCTGATCATATCCCTCACTGACGATCCCCACACCGCCAAAGCTAACCTCCACCGAGGAATGAAGGCCGTAGCGGACTGGATGAAGGACAGCAGACTGAAGCTGAACTCAGACAAGACGGAGGTCCTCATTCTCAGACCCACCCCATCAGCCTGGGACCACTCTTGGTGGCCCACGTCACTAGGCACAGCTCCGGAACCTACAGACCATGCACGCAACCTGGGGTCATCCTCGACTCCACTCTCTCCATGACCAGACAAGTCAACGCCGTCTCCGCGTCCTGTTTCAACACCCTCCGTATGCTCCGCAGGATCTTCAAATGGATCCCCCTCGACACGAGAAAAACTGTTACCCAGGCCCTCATCACCAACAGACTCGACTACGGGAACACCCTCTACTCAGGAATTACAAACAAGCTCCTAAGACGACTCCAACGCATCCAGAACGCCTCGGCCCGACTCATCCTCGATGTCCCCCGCCGCAGCCACATCACACTCCACCTGAGAGGCCTGCACTGGCTCCCCATCAACAAAAGGATCACCTTCAAGCTCCTGATCCACGCACACAAAGCACTGCACAACACCAGACCCACCTACCTCAACAACCGACTCAGCTTCCACACCCCCACCCGAAGCCTCCGCTCAGCCAACCTCGCCCTCGCCACAGTCCCCTGCATCCGAGAAACCACCGCCGGCGGCAGATCCTTCTCCTACCTCGCCGCCAAGACCTGGAACACTCTCCCCACCATCCTACAACAGACCCAGGACCTGCTGGCCTTCAGAAGACTCCTCAAGACCTGTCTCTTTGACCAGTAGCACCCCCCCTCCCCAGCGCCTTGAGACCCTCGCGGGTATGTAGCGCGCTTTACAAATGCAGTGATTGATTGATTGAAGCATAATCCTTGCCTACGGTCCTGACAGAATGAAAAATGTCCTAGCTTTGGTAACAGAAAGTTTCTATTATAGTAAGGACATGGAGATGAGAATTATTCCCACCCATAGTGGGAGATTATTTCCCTCCTATGGTTTATAACAAGAGTGAGGAAACTTTTTGTATTGTATAAGTACCGATATATTTTTATTGTCATTTGATGTGTGAATGTCTTGCTGTTATTATTAAAACTATATTTCTGAATTGTGGTTGTTTTTGTTACAATTTCAAATGTGAGTATTTAAGATTTATAGAGGGTAGTTTACTATTAACTCATTTTTCTTATAGGAAATGATGGTTCCAAACAAGAATGAATCCGGAGAAGGCCGCGTTCAAGGCTGCATTTACATAAAGAAAGAGGGAAAAGGAGGGGTGGTGAACAGAGCAGAAGGACTTTATGCATTGGACTTACTACTTCATTGGTTGTTTGTTTTGTAGTCCTTTTCTTCAGTTTCTAGTACAGGTATTTTTTTTGTCTATTATATTCTGGTTAGCTGCTGACCTAAAAAAGTGGAGAAAGAAGAGCATAATTCTGGCCTCTGTGTCTTTAACAGAATTGAAACTTTCTGTTACTAAAGCTAGAAAGTTTTTCATTCTCTGGGGGGACGCAAGGTTATCGGGCTGACTAGTAAAATAGTAAAATGTTCTTTGAATTTAAAAACAATAGCTAATATTTAGGTTCTAACACCTGATTTTCGGCCTGTGACTCAAGGTGCTTCAAATAATTTTCCAATGCAGTTCCTTGACTGTCGCTAGAGTGCAGGAAAGAACACAGCCTGTATAACAGGCCTGATACCAATGATGCGTGCACCATCTTTACACTCATTTAAATCTGGCTTGGTCTGAGTGTTTAAAATACCTCACTAAGATGTTGTGTTTAGGAAAGGGACCCAATCAAATGTGTCACCACTGTGGCCCACAGGCCTGGAAACAGCAGCTAAAACTGTAGAAATATGGTCCTGAGTGCCTGAAACCTATTGAGGGTAGCAAGAGACGGTTGGCGTCCCGCTGGATGCTGCTAGATTTCACCAGGGGATGCAGGGTTGGAAGGGTTACCGGACATAGAGGCTCCTCTCTCCCCGAGATGTGCCTCCTCTTTTCCATTGCAGTGTGGAGAAAGAGCTTTAAGGATTCAGAAAGCACTACTTCTGTTCTGGCTTCTGGATTTGGGCACTGGGCTGCAGCTGTTCGCTGCCTGAAACCGAGCCCTGATACCTAGCTGTGGAGACCGAAGACAATGCCCCCAGGTGGAGGATTGCACAGGGCACCATTCAGTGCAGAGTCTGCCTCAGAGATAAGAACCCTGCTGAGGAGGCCAAGGCAGAGAACTGTATGAGCCAAAGAAGGAAGCATCTGGTAAATTATAGCTCCTACAATGAAAGCCTAAGTGTACAGAAGGGTCATGCTCTACCAGGCTTGACATATGAAGCTCTGAAAGGTTGAAGAGAAGGTAGGAAGCTGAGGAGAAATCCCTGGAGGCGTAGGTCTGTAGGGGGGGAACAGACTTCTGTCCCCAACCTTCATTAACCTGCTTTGGATGTAGCAGCTGGTAAAGTGAAACTTGAAACCCCGATCATTATTAAAATGGTGGACTACCACTTTTAGGTGAAGACTTGATGCAGAGTTTGGTAGGAAGAACTATTTAAAGGAGCCTGGTGCCCTCATGAGAAAGAAGTCAAAGGAATTTGCCTTCCGATGAACAACCCACTTGAATGGCACATCCTAAAATGTGGACATCATCCTCAGGCTTGGGTGCCCATCTGACCAGCTGACTACAGCGAACACTAATAACTTCCAACGAGGTCACTTTCTCTGTACTTAAGACTGAGTCAGAGCAGTGTCAGCTCTGGACTCATCAGGTCAAGTTTCATCCTGAAGATCAGCCCTAGCGAAACACAAACACCGGAACATAAAAGCTGTTATAAGGCACCTCATCCAACAGTTCAAGAAAGATATGACTTCTCTGTGTCACGAGATTGTTAATTCATTGGCTAGGCTAGGCCCTGGCCTTCAAAAGGTGGAGGACTGGGTAAACCACCTAGAGACGGCAAAGGTCAAACAATCTAATGAACGAGAAGGTGACATTAGTGATGTGGAATCAACAAGCTCTCTAAGACAAAACAGGTGACTGTGAAAGCGTTCATGTTACCATAACTTTAAAATCAAAGGCATTATGAGTGAAATCTATGAGACAGACCTAGAGGCACGTGCTCATAATCGGTTTTGTATGCTCGTGAGCACCTCTGATAACATGGCGGCGGTGTTGGATCAATAACATAGGGTCTTCTCAGAATTTCAGAGAAAACTGAATCTACTTCTTGTGATCCACAAAAGGAGAAAATCACAAAGGTCTAAAAACTTCGATAATGTGCAAAGCCAAGGACAATGCGAGTTACTGTTTAAGGTAAGAAAACGTGCAAATACATGGTACAGCACAACTTAAACCGCATTAATTTTCAGGTACAGGGAAAGAAAGAAGCAGCGCGCGCTAGACTAAGAAAGGGAGGATTCTGACCATTCAGAGCAGTTCAAAGCAGAAAAGGGATAGCCTTAAGAGCGCAGGTAAAGGCCCCAATGTTCAATTATCCACCGTTGTGACAATGTCATTTGCCATCAACATAAATTCATCAAGCCGAACACAAGGACTCCACAGATATCTTTTAGATACTTGCCTAATGCAGGGACGCGTTAGCGACATTTAAAATTGAAAGCTCTAGCGAGGAAGCCGCCCGATTCCCCAATTCACTCGTTCTTAAGCATATGCAGCTATTAGCAGGCCATAGTAGGTTTTGTGAAATGTTAAGCAAATGAAGGTAATGTAGAGGACTTTGAGCAGTGCGTTAGCTCCTTGTTAGACTTCAGTAGCCTTCAGAGACCATTAAGTACCCTCTGGCTAATTGGCCCAATGGTAGATTAATCCTTTTTTATTCTAGCAGTCCTATTTTAACACCTCGTGCACTCTGTCAGCGCAGTGTCTGAATGACAAAATAATACAGTGCATGAATAATAATAAGAAAAGTTAAATTAACATTTCATGTCTCACATGCCATACCTATGTCAGACCAAAAAAAACCTTTCCGAGGCAGCCCCTGACATTCAACTTCTTTATACAATCTTATGTTGACATATCTTTGAGGTGAGGCATCCTAATTATTGCTAATTGTCTATCAAGTGCTCACTTCCCGTTCTCCCCTGCATCCTCCACCCCAACCTCCGGACATACTACTAAGATTAATTTGTCTGGACGAGACAAATAGGGCGTCAGTGTGCAGAGCTCAAGATGGACATGACACCTGAGGTCATCCTAAATTTGGACCCAAATTACTCGAGCAGCTTTAAGTCTGTTCAAGACTCATAAAATGATAATTTGTCATTAAGTATTTAAAGTAGACTCCAAGCGAGAAATGGACCTATCTGTTTATACGAAAATAGTTCTACTCATTTTCTTTTTTTTAACAAAATGATAAAAAAAAACGAAAATGTACATAGGGTACCTTGTTTACAGCCTTCTATATCAAAGGTGTACTACTGTTAAATCAGGTGCATAATGTCCCGGTGCATTTTTTCTTAAAGTCCTTTAGGAAATTACCAACGGTAATTTGAAATTGGTGAAGGAGTGTAAAATTAAAGAAATGACCTTTTAGATCATGTTTTTTTCACTTACAATTACGACGATGGTGCAGCAAGTAGGCACATGCGCTATATTGTCCAAGTATCCTGCTTACGTACTGTGGTGCAAACACTGCCAATTTCATAGTACAACTGACTTAAATATTTGTATTAAAGAGGCCTAGGGATCACTTTATCATCATTCATCTAGCAGAGATATGCAACAAGTAACACAAGGGTAACAGAGCCAGTGCTACTTAAAGGCCACTGCTGCACCACAAAATGGTCACAAGAAACTGCCAGATTACATTCAACTGCTTAAAATGTCCTTGTTTCTAGGAGCACGTTAATGTCAGCAGGGCAAAGTTTATTTTTGTCTAGTTCTTCGAAAGTCCTTGTTCTTAGCATAACTGCAAGACTCTTGAAGCTCCAATAATAAAAAATACCTAATATTAGTCACTATCAACTTTTCACATTGTATCATTTTTAAGTATGATGTACTGATATCAACAATTACATATACATAACTGATGTGAATGTTGAGCAACATATTTGGATGCAGTTTCATATAAAAAACCTAAATGTATTGGCATTTCAACTGTCTATAAGGGCTGGCCTACAATTTGGCTCAAATAAAACCTGAAATATAGGGCACATTCAAGACTACTACTTCTCCTGGCTGCCACCTTTTCATGTACTTTGCTTGCACATTCTATGACTTTGCTGAACACTACAATATATTCAAACTGCTCTCTTTTAGGTTATGGATTTGCTCCTTATTCTTTGTATCTAACTCTGCAGTGTCTATAGGATACATGACTCTTAAACTGCTTATCGTTTGACTAGAAAGCCAACTATAAAGGAATCCAGTGTATGATCACGACTGCTGATCTATTACATCCAACAGTAAATAGCAAAGGGTGAATAATTGAAGGTGATGTAGACAGAAGCTGTGGCGATATGCTGTTACTAATAGAAACAAGCACTGGCAAGGTAATAGGTCTCACATTTGTGAGAGTTAGAGCTATTGGCGCTGTAAATGACAATGGCCCTCATTCCGACCCTGGCGGTTGGCGGAGAAGTGGCGGCCATACCGCCAACAGGCTGGCGGTAAAAAAATTGGAATTATGACCATGGCGGTTACCGCCATGGTCATCTGCCACTTCTCCGATCCGACCGCTGGGCTGGGGACTTGGGTCTCCAGCTCGGCGGCCGTCACAAGACTGTCGGCGGTATCACGACCCGGCTGACCGCCATGGATTTCATGGGGTTGGGAACCACCATGAAATCCATGGCGGTAAGCACTATCAGTGCCAGGGAATTCCTTCCCTGGCACTGATAGGGGTCTCCCCCACCCCCGCTTCCTCCCCCCACACCTCTGTTGAGGTGGCTATTCAAAATTTGCAGTCTTGCCCTTGCCATCTGGACCACTCAGACTAGAGCAGGAAGCCTGGATTTGGACAATAGTGTTTTATTTGCCCAGACCAGTGGTGCCCAGTGAGTATCCTACAGAACTGGCTCCTTGGCATTTTTTCAGGCTATGTAAAGGATTCAAATGTATGTTTTTCTTGGGAATCCAAGGTATGTCCAGAACTATGTCAGAGTGTCTTCATACCCACATAAGATAAATTACGTAAAAATAATTTATATGGGCCTCAAATTTCAAATATTTGTAATGGTAACAAAATGTGTGATGCAATTATGTAAAAAAAAAACACTTGATGTACACTATTTCAATTGTCTAGGGTCTTTCCACTATGGCCTTATGTGAGCCATATTATAATAACCTATCAATACAGTGCCAGTGACAAATCTGGACTCTTCATCATGTCTATTTGTAGTCTTTCTTTGTTGCTGTATACAGAATAAAAGACTTCAGTCACAACACCACATTTGGGTTAAGTTCAAGTAGTGGCTGGTCCTGGTGGCCACAGTTTGTGAAAACAACAGTTCTGTTTAAAACATCTCCTGCCCATTGAGTCTTTACTGTTACTGTCCAGGAGTGACTTTGAAATGTAGTCCTTGGGGTGTGTACACCTATAGGCAAACACACGCATATTCCTATAGACATGGGTAGGTATGGTGAAGCACTAAGAGGAACACCAGTACAAGCAGGAGTGAGAAAAGGGACACTTGATAGGGTCAGAAAGATACTTTCTTGATGTTGATTTTCCATGTACTTGGTAACCAGGACAATCAGAAATAATGCATAGAGTTTACATCAAATGATGCATGGGAACTTAATGGAGTGGTTACTTGAAACCCAGGGCTGGAAGAGAGGAGAACAGGTTAAACATTACTGGACTGTGACAGACGATGCCTGGATCATTATACACAGGAGTCCAGAGGATGATGGGGAAGCACTCTGCACCTGTGACAGTGACTGTGGAGGGGTATTTCAGGTAGGGCCTCTTGAAACAGGAAGCAGTGGTATTTGAGCTCTCTTTTAGACAATGCTTCCAGAAGTAGCATCTGAAAGGTGGCAGTAGCTGTAAGGGGAGTTTTAAAGCCATGACACCAGTGAATTCTGAGAGCAGGAAGTGATGGAGTTTGCTCCACTTTTGTGCCCTATGATATGCTGCTCCTCTCACTGTTTCACCCTTGTGTTAGCTTCTTTGTGCTACAGGGTTAGGAAAAAGGTCGCCTCTACTAACTGAACTCTATTTGAAGAGGCCCAGTTTACATCCAAAGGCTAGATATCTTTTGCTATCAAGCTTGAGGCCGTGAAGTGCTCAGGTCTGGTGTCACAACTCCTTTTGCACCATCTTCAACCACACCTTTCGCAATCTTCTTGCCTAGAACTAACCTATGTGCTTGGTTGGTGACTCTCTGGAGGTTATCAACAGCACATGCTACCGCCTAGTGTTAAGCTCTACTCAAGTCACTTGGTTAATGCACCCATCGCGGAGGTCTTGACAGAACGAAAATGTCAGAGATTACAATCCTGACATAGCTTTTTTATCTTATCTCTGCAAGGTTGATATAAGTGAATTATGGCAATTCTGCAACGAATGGCACCTTCTTTGCAGTGCTATAAATTGCAGAACCTATATTACCAAGTGCTGTATATATAAATAAAAAAAAAAAATGTATTCCCAGACTGCCCTAAAATGCATGAGACAAAGAACCCTAGAGATGCGGTATAAGGGCCAGAGCTGTCAACTTTGGAGCTTGGGGACACGGTTTGACTGTGGGCGGTGGCTCAACATCCTGTGATTCTGGGCAAATCACTTTATCTCCCTTTGCTACCGAAAATGAATACGTCCTTGTGTAATGTAACCGATGCTCAATGTAAAGCGCTTTAATAACTTTGTATCAAGCTCTGGCTATATAAAACTGCAACAAAAAATAAAAAATAAAGCACTCTAATACCTTTGTGTCGAGTTCACACCACATAAAACTGCAATAAATACATAAATATCACAAAGAGAAAGCAAGATGCCTGAAAGCAAAGAAGAGGAAGAAACAAACAAGAGAAAAATAATGTGGGAAACGGCACATGGCTGATCGTGCAATATTCTATGTAACAGAGTCAGTCTCCAAGGCGGTAACAAACGTGAAGCATTTACTAATAACATCAAGGGACTTTTGAAAGGCAGGCCAAGGAACCAATCAAAGTGATGGGCATGAGATGGGCATGGTTAAAGCCCACAGAATAAATTACAACATGTCATGGCTTGTGCACTGCTATGCGCGACCTAAAAAAGGACATCTTATGACTAGGATGACTGGAAACTGAGCATGAAAATAATGGGTAAACAGATACTGTAGACAACTAAATTATTTTTGATGGTCCACATTTTGTTATAGAAGGTACAGAAGAATTTAAAGTTGTATTGGAATTGTTAGCTTTGTGAGGCAGGATGTGCAAGTGCATTACGCAGTTGACAACTTTTATTAAGTGTCACAGGACTGTGGTTAATACCATGTTATGTTGGTTTGTAAGGCACTTGGCTATAATCAACTTGCTCATATTGTGACAGACAAGAACCGTATATATTTGGAGCAGCCTCTTCAAATTGGCTCCACAGTGAACAATATCCCAGACTCCTCCCCCCACCCACAGTTATTCAAAATCATGGAGATATTAGGTAGACCAGACATGATGAACATATGGTTGGGATTTCAGGCTATCAGAGAGATTCTTGTAAAATCCTCCTCACTTCCCAGAATTTAGGACTGAGAAACGTCAGAAAGTTCAAAGACAGAGAGAGAAACAACACACCAAGGTTTTCAGTGACACAGGTGCTCCTAAGCTGAACTGCTGGTATCCGGTAAGACTGTGGGCAAGAAAGCCAAGGAAAGGGAACATAGCAACGCATCAAGGCCAAATCAAAAGTCAAGGTCGAGGTAAAGGTAAAGAGGCAAATGCCCAAAATACTGAGGGAAACAAACAGAAGGGAAAAAATAACAGTAAGGATGTATATCTCGACATGAAGTCCCACTCCTTAACATTAGTGGTTTGAGAGTCACAGCACCACAGCTTCCAAAGACCAGTCTGTCATTTATAAAGTAAAATGCCTATAGAATCTTCTGATAAGAGGTCTCAAACTTCCCATCGCCTGCTAATTTCTGACTCAGATTGCCAATGAGCCCAAAATAAAATACACTATTATGCAGGGATAGTTGTCCAGAGTGTGTTATTAGCACAAATACCAGATTTAAAACTCGCTTTTTCACTGCTCCGACATTCAAGGAGTGAAAAACAAGTCGTATTTCCCACTGTTACAACTCCACAGCAGTGAAGAAAATTGGCTCCAAGGTGGGTGCTGTGGCAGATAGTAACCCCGGCCTACCAGAGGTCTCCAGGAATCCAAGGAAGGCAGGCGATGATTTTGCTCATCCAGCTGTCTCCACTACTGAAAAATGAGGGGATATCCAGACCCTGACTAAACAAGGCTGTTAGCTGGGCTGAGAAGCGGCTCTCCAAGATCCACTGTCACACTGCCAGCTCTGGGATCACTAATTCGGAGCTTTGAAGTGGGGTACAGAGGGCTGCAGGGAACCAGGAACTATTCTTTATTTTGAGTCAGGGAGGGTGGCAGGAAATCAATAAATGTATGAACTTTAGGGCAGGGGGAGTACTACTGAGGATAGTAGTGGAGGGTGGTAGGTGGCCAGGTATTTTAAATATTTCAGTGCAGGAGGGGGAGTACACGAACAAGAGTTTGGGTGGAGGGGGGATTAAACCGAGGGCAGTGTGGGTAGTTGGCAGAACATCAGGTATGTTTAATTTTTATAGCACACTTAGGCCTGGGGGAGGACAGTGATTGAGGGAGGGAAACGGTATAGGTCTTCCCTATGACGCAACTATGCCTTTGCTGTTCATGAGAATATGGGAAGAAGACATGTGGGTCATGCACAAAACAGACTTTTAGATGTGTATTTGTCAACAGCGGGAAGTCTTTTACCTTAGGGTTCCAAGTGACATCACAGACAACAGAAGCTTTACACTATTTGGTGTCATTTGGAACCCTCCAATGGAACACATCCCCATTATGGACAGCTACCCATCTATAATTCTGTAAGCCCTCCAAAATAACAGTGTTTTACTAGGACATCCATGACTTGCAAATGTTTTCACAATTATGTTATGTCAGTATTAGGTTACATAGAATGAATACCATACAGCCCAATCTTGCTGCATAAAGTACTTTTCTGGATCTCACAGCATTGTGTGAAAATCAAGTTTTTTATATCAAATGATACTTTGTTCCCAGATAAACATGCCAATAGACATGTACTTTCATCAACATAATAAGTACCTTTCAACTACATTTGAGGTAACCAGATTCTGGAAAATAAGCGTAACCTTGTACAAAAGTAGAGGTGAGTGTGATGTATTAAATAATATTAAATAAAACAAAAAATATGGGTGGAATGTGTGAATAAATTTCAGATTAGTAATTACGCAGGCCGCATTCTGGCCTATCATTCCTTGCCCACTATGCCACCCTAGATGGAGACCAATCATAGGCAAACCAGTCTTGATCCTGCTTCAATATGACTAGACCAGCCCAAACTTCCACGTCAGGTCCCTCCACTTTGGAATACAAGTAACCCCAGAAAGGGTTCAGCCTTTTGTCTTATTTGAGGTTTCTTGTTTTCCTGCCTAGAGGAGACCAGATCTGCCAGTTCAGGTTGGACTATTTCTAGCAGAGAAGGACAGAGGCTGATTTGTAGATGGCTGACTAGAGAGGCATTGTAGGCATTGTAGGTGAATAACAGTGGACTGGAATGCATCTCAAACAAACACTAAGGCAGATTTTAATTAAAGCATCCTTTCCATCACTTTGCATTTTTTACACTTGAATAATTATAAAGCATTTCTTGCACATTAAATTCTCATAAAATCTACCAAAATGTATGTTTGTAATTCGATTAGTATTACCATTTATTATACAGTTTGTCATTAGCAACAAAATGTGCTACAATGATTAGTTAGTAAACTTTTAATTAATCATTGTAGAACATGTGCAGGTAGGTACACAAGTAGCATTACTGACTAAAGACTGAAAGCAGAATAACTCATTATAAACTCAAGCTGATTGACCCTATGTATGTTATGTCACATCGGGCATTCTGCAGGACAAAAAAGCCTTTGAACTATACAACCAGATGTGTAAAGAATGAGTAGCACAAGCACCACTATGTCAGATCTAAAAAGGTTCAGCAAGAAAACAGAAATCCTGCAGCGATTAGGGTTGTATTGTTAAGGTACCTAAAGGCCTATCAGTTTGCTATAAGTGCCTTGTGTTTCTGGCTTTCAAATCATTTAGAAGGGCATAAGTTGTTGGACTCTAGTAAGAGGAGTTTCGGTCTTGGATGGGTATGGAGATTACATTGGTTACAGTACTTGATGTTCTCAGGATGGGCCTTGACAGATGGTACCTGTGGGCCTTATAATTGTAGATATTTCCACTACCTTTGGTATGGTGATCGCTCTATGCTAATTTACTGCCTGGCCTGCAGGGTATGGCACTATCCTGGTTCTCAAATTTGTCGACTCTCATGAGCAAGATCTTAGCTCTTCCTGTATTTTGGTCTATGCATAAGACAGTCAACAGAGAGCTTCCTCAGGGTTCATCAGAGTCAAGCATCCTCCTTTATGTATATGCAACACTAGTAACAACTGGTCAGCATTAGGTATTAAATATATTTAAATCTGTAGGCACCTGTGTTTTAAGGCCCTCTGCTCTGTCCATAACGATTTGTACGGCCAATGCCCTAAATACAGCCAAGCAAAACTTGATGAATTTATCTCTGTGGGATCTCTTCATTCTGGTGCATGACTGCAATTTGGCATTCTATGTTTCAGGTATACTTCTTTGTGTAAGTAGATCCTTTGCAGTCGTGGACCCAAAGATTTGCAAACAGGTTCCTATAGTGAATCAGGATACGAACCAGGAAACCATCAGCAGGTCCCTTAAGGACCACCCTTTCATTATGACCGTTCTTCCTTCTTTTAGTTTCCATTTACTGACCGAGGCAGTTTTTGCACCAAGATGTTGAATGGTGTAAGTTGCAATGACAAATGCCTCAATCATTTATCTTCATTCAAAAGAACTTGGTAATCACACTAGATTACAGAATCAGAAGTGGCAATGTTTGATAAACGAAAATAAAGATAGTATCTCTAGATCTTCATTACATCACTCTAAAAAGAAAGTGCGATGTAGGTTCATGAGATGGAGGTACCATTCATTTCTATGGTGTGAGCTATGTGGTCTCTTCCTGCTCTCTCTATGGCAGAGAATCTGATAAAGCAAAAGACACACAGAAAACAACAAAATGATCCTCTTAAGGAGAAAAATTAGTAACATGAGCAATTGGTTCCAAAACTACCAGTCTCACCCCTTGGCATCACTGGTCCAAGAAACACTATAACTAATTCATCTGAGAACACTGATGTCAGCCAGTCATTATAGAAAGTTTTGACACCCAGCATTGAAAGGAGCAACCAGCACCTTTACTTTTAACTGGAAATGCCATGTCATAGTTCAACAATGTTATTAAAGAAAATCTAAAAAGTTCATGTTTAAACTGCTAGGTAATATCAGGTAATATACATGTCTCAATGCAAAGTGCTCATCTTACAGAAGCACAGGACCAAGGGGATCTGAGCCCAAAAAATGAAAGTCCATGTCACTTAAGTAAGGCAACACTCGGCAAAATCCTTTTTGTTGACAATATTATGCTGCTGCTCCCGGCACCATTAAGCTGAACCTGCTGCTGGGGGTTCTTCATTATTCGAGCAATATTTCTGGAAAACATAATATTCAAACTGCCTTCACACCAAACAGAATTAAACTTGCAGAATCACGGCTAAGTAATAATCAACGCCTAAAACATTAACAATGCTTTCATAGACTCCAAGTCCAATTACAGTTTAATATTTCTAATATTATAAACGACCAATCGCTTTAATTTCAGCAGTCTCTGTAGACACTGATATTTTCAATTTCAACTAAAATAAGACATAATAATTGAAAAACAAAAAAAACAATAATCAAGAATTAGCAAAGCCAATACATTTTGCTTTAATATAGCAACAAATGCAAACACAGGCATTCACAAATGCTATTTGCATGCACAAAAGTTGTTTGACATTTTAAAGCCCATCCTACTGACCATGCCAATGCCTGGAAAAAGCCCCAAAATAATGTTTTCTGTGTAGGATGCATATAGGACAAAAATGACTGAATTTAGAATAATCCATTGTACGTTCTAATGGAAGCACTTCCTGAAAGGCGGATTGATACATCGCCAGCTGATTTCTTGCAGTGAGAGTGACACTCCTCTAGGTGGAGCCAACCTAAAGCTCACTCATCACATATTTTAAACAACTGCTAAAAATGTCATCCAGGCAGCTGCACTGTCAAGCTAGATCTTAAAAGGAAAGTTTACCTTACCTAGATAGGGTTACAAAAAATGTAGAAAAGTCATGCACTAACATTTGTTGTATTTTGTCATTCATGGACACATTTAGAATATGCGGGAAGCTGTAAAAAAATCAAGTGAAATATGTGGAAAGAAGCTTTCATTGCATTTTATGCTACTTTTGCATTAAGAGAAAAGGACACCATTCGGTGTCTTTCAGTACTACAGCACAAGCAAATAACTGGTGCTAATTTTATACAAATTGTGAAAAAAGAGAGAAATAAGTAATGCTTGGATATTTATCTCTAAATCTGTGGTGATGTCATGATAACTACATTTTTGTATACCAGCAAAATATTCTACATTCAGTAAATGGCTCCATTAGTAGGACTCATTTCTTCCATAGAACAATTCAGCACAGTTCTGCTGTACACACCCAACAGAATGTAGTCCTCAAAGTGCTTCTACTGAGGCCCTTAAAACGTTCTTCTAACTCTTTAAAACTGTACGTTTTCCTGTGTTGCTCAACATAAAGATGTCCCTGATATCACCCGGTAACTCTTCGCCAGAGTTACAGATACCATTGGCATTTGTAACTATGGGGAGGAAGGTGGCAATAGAAATAACAGGGATCACAATTGAGACCCTAAGTGTTGCTTTAGAATTGAGGAACTACAGGAGGAATTAGTATTTTACCTTTAGTCTTAACCCTGCATTCAGCAGGCAGAGTCCCCGAGTGAGCATTACATGGTTAGATGTAGCAGGAGTTTGTAGAGTTCAGGAAAGGTTAGCACTAAGGGGTAGAAAAAGGCGTTTACATTTCAGGGAAGGGTAGTGTAAGCTCTAGTAAGAAGTTTTTAGGGTTCAAGGAAGAGAAGCGGTAAGTAGTAGTCTGAGTAAAATTCATGGAAAGGTAGCATTAATGGGTAGTAAGCAGTGTGGAGGGTTGAAAGAAGGGCAGATTTAAGGATAATAAAAGGTGTTTAGGGAAGCATAGCTTTAAGGGATAGTAATGGGTTTTACGGTTCAGGGAAAAAGTCTTATTAAAGGAAAGCAAGTTGTTTGTATAGTTCAGGGAATGGGACCTTAAGGGGGTAAAATACATATAATCTTAGCAATGGAATAGTTAAAATGGAGGTAATAAATTAAAATTAATTCTTAAACTACCTTTTGGGAGCTGAGGAGCTTAAAATGTCTCTCCAGCCCACAAATATTAGAACTAGGAAATAGAAAGCAAAAATATCACTCTCCAGGAGTGCAAAGTTAAGGCATCTTTGAAGTTTGTGATAGAAAGGGAAGATAGGCGGCGGCTGGGGCAGCACTATAGTAATACATGCCTTCTGACTACCAACTCCGATCTGTGTGCTGCCAGAAAAGGACAAACACCACAATTATCTACTTAGCTAGGAGATATATACATATAACATTGTAGTGACATAAGTTTGACCTAAAGGTCAAGCTCTGTTGTAATGCAGTAGCTACACTTGATAAAGAGTTCTGGCCTTTGCAACCTGGACTTAAACAAATGATTTTAGCTCTTGAAGGGTAAACATTTCTTCTGTGGAAGCACACACCTTCTGCCCAATCAAAACATGAAATCCTGTCCACCAGCACGGGTGGAGCTAAAGCCCTTCTCTGTAGTACTCAACTCTTTAATAGTTTGCCCACAAGGCATGGCGACAGATGCGCAGTGAAGCCAGACCTAAAATGGAAGTAAAATATCAATAATGAACTGCGGGTGTACCTAATACCATATGGCATCACACAGTATGTTGAAGGGTGGAGTAGAGCAATTTAGATTTCATTCTTTACACATCAGTCATTGCACAGATATATATTTATATTTTACATTATATTTAATGTGTTTTGATATTAACATTTGAGGAATACTTGGACGTACTAATGAAATGTAACTACTGAAAGACTAAAGTTTTTTTAACGTACAGAATAATGTTCATATAAAATGCTTACATGTATTAATTATTCACTTTCTACATTTACAGTGTAAGTTGCATTTGTTAAAGTAACATGCATTTTCTTATTTACGTCTGCATATATTATGAACGGTTTGTAAATGCATTTTTGTTTGGTCAGCATGCTTTCTTTGCAGGTGTGTTTTAAGGCTTCAGTAGCTAGAGGAAAGCAGTATAGCCTGTGTATTCATTTCACTAATGGTAAAGTCTAAGAAGAGAACTCTTGACACGAAATGTGAACATTTAATGAGCAGCTCAAGTCTACTATTCATCGTGTACCAGAAACATGGCATGTTCAAGGTTGCAGAGAATGTTCTAGTCACTTGGGATGAGAAATGCAGGTGAGGTTACAACTTGACTTGATGGACAGGAAGCTGATTGGTCCCTGAATATGCCTAACTGGAACTCACCTCAGGGTGATATCAACAGTAATCCCAGAGAAAGGATAGAGTGTAATACTCCTCTATTACAAAATTATTAAAAATAAAAGTATTAATTCCCAAGCACTAGATGACTTGATTAGATTCTATAATGGTTCTCTGAGAGAAAGTGAACGTTCAGGATCAGACAGAGAAATAATGCTGTCCCCAGTGAGCGAACATGCAGTTGATGTTGTCAATTTAAAGTTAGAATTGGATGATACATGGAAACCTTGATCTTTCCTGAATGAATGCCTATCAAGCAGGACAAGCACATGATAAATTGTCTCAATTGGCTCGAATTTATGAGGCAGACCTATATCAAACAAAGTCATTGCAGATAAGCTATTATGTTTTGATGAGAATGATATTTGCAGTATGACAGTATCAGGAATGAAAATGCAAATTAAGGAATGAATTAGAGGCATTTGAAAATGAAGTTGGATAAGTAGGAAAGCAGATAGAAGAAAAAGAAAGAACAAAAGAACTGAAGGGAGAACTGCCTCTTTCTTTAAAAGGTGGAGACCTTTTCCACTGAGGATAGTGCTTGGTGGAAACTACTTTCAGGTACCTTGGAGTAGGCGTGATCTTATGTCATTCACAAACAATTTTCCAAGACTGAGAAAAGAAACAGTGGAATAATATAAAAAGGTTGAGTGATTTGTGAAGATTTCACAAGTTCTGTGGGCGGATTTGAAAAACGTCTTTGATATTAAGGTACCAAGTGACCTGTGGGCAGAATGTAAATTGTCTGTACAATGGCCAAAACAGGAAATTGAGAGAAATCCGATAACAAATGGTCCTTCACCGTTAGTGATGAAAAAGTATCAAAAGGTGATGAACTTTTTGAAAGTGAAACTACCAGCAGAAGAGATTGACTGGGTTAAGTCTGACAGGACAACACAATAACCAAAAGAGTCAGTGCATGCCTACTACGACAGATTGTTTCAGGTGTGCAAGCACCATAGTGGAATGGAGACTCTTGAAGCTAAAGCCCTGGAGAAGTTTGTATCCTGGTTTGTGACGTGATTGAGATCTGACATTAGTCTGATGATTCAACAGCATTTGATCTATTGGCAGAATAAATCGGTTGAGGAGGTTTTGAGATATGCAAAATATTGTAGTGATGAATTGAAAATGAAGTAGAAATGATTGAAGGAAAGGTTGATAGTGGCACAAATGAAAGCAGCACAGAGAGGAAGTTAAATTCAACCTTTTGCAGGGAACTGTGGTTCTATGCAAGGAATGTATCAGCAGAAAGCTCTTATGATGCAAGGTGGAAATTGAGTCCAGCAATAAGTTAAAGGTCATGGTGTTGCAATTTACCTGAGTACTGGAATTGAAGTGGTAAGTTTGAAAAGATCTAATCCATGTCATTATTGCAAAGTTAGGCCACTGGAAGTTTGAATGTCGTCTTAATCCAAAAAGACTGAGGAGTAACAACCTGGTTCAGAATTCAGGGTTTGTACAGCCCCAGAGCAATCACTTTGAACAATCACAGAATGTACTGAGACCAAGAATCCAAACACTAATGCGCCTCAAGCTCCAGTGATGCAAGTTCCACAGGTCCTGATGCTGCAGCAAAATGCAAACAGCTCCCAATTTATTTAAAATCAAATCTCAGATCTAAACCAAAATTCTTTCCAAAATCAGAACCCATATCATCAGTTTCCCATGTCTGATGACCTTGAGGGCTATGACACTGACCAGTCACAATGACAGTGCCCAAAGGGGAGTAAGATTGTATACGTGGCACAGCCTTAGAGGTAAACAAGAGGGGTCCATTCGTAGAAGGTGAGGTGAATAGCAACCCTGTATCATTTCTGATCAATACTGGTACTACCCGCTCTACAGTTAGAACATTGGAGGTTCCAAACTTGCTCCTCTAGGGAAGAAGAATTCAAGTTGTAGGAGCCGCAAACAAGAAAGTGGCAAATCACAGAACAGAAGAAATACCTTGAGGAGAATCATTAGTTTGTGGTTTATGATTAGAGTCCTGTGAGTTTACCAGGATGTGATTTACTATGCAAACTGAAATGCAGTATCTATTGCATTCAAAAGGGTGTTGAGTTTCAAACTCACTATGTGGATGTCAGTTTTAAATTGATAAGTCAAGGGCCAGAGGTTGAGTTGTACCCTGTGATGACATCTGAAGACCTGCCACCAGATCCTAAGGATACAGTGAAGCCTGATGTCTGGGACTTCTCAGGAAAAGAGATTGGACTCATAAAAGGCATTGAGCCAGCGCACATAAAAGTAAAGCCCAATGTTGAGTACCCACGAACCATACAGTACAATTTGACCACTGAAACAATTGCTGGGATTACCCCTGTGATTGAGTCAATTATACAACAAAACATTTTGAAAGGAATGATGGGGAGTCCATGTAACTCACCCATTATGGGCTTTCAGAAGCCTAGTGGTAAGTGCTGCTTAGTGCAGACCCTGAGAAGGATTAATGCTATTGTTGATCCCTGTAGTACTGAATCCAGCAGTGATTTTGTTTCAAATTTCACATAAGGCTGAGTGGTTCACTGTCATCGATCTGTGCTAGACCCTTTTCTCAGTTCCCTTGCATGAGGATAGCCAGTACCTCTTTGCTTTTCAGTTCCAGAACCATGTTTTGGCATTGTGTCAAATTCCACAAGGGTATACAGAGTCCCTCAAGTTTTGATCAGATTCTCAAAACAAATCTTGAGTCTCTGATCGTGCCCTGTAATTCTGTCCTAATTCAGTATATTGGCAACCTGTTGGTGTCTGATACTCAAGAAGTTTGTAAAAGAGACACCACTGCATTGCTGAACCACTTGGCTGAAAATAGACAGAGTGTCCCAGATTAAGTTGCAGTATTGTCAGAAAGAAGTTCTGCATCTTGGACATCCGACTGAGAAAGGTGCAAGGAAGCTGTCACAAGAAAGAATCTTGGTGATTCTTAAAATGTATCCGCCAACCAACCAGAGAGAAGTCAGGATGTTTTAGGGAATGGTGGGGTACTGTCACCAGTAGATACCCAACTTTTCCCTAGTGGCCAAGCCTTTAAATAGGCTGGCACAGAAGGGTGTGTCTGATCCGATACCATGGGTTAACAACTGGTTGGTTGCCTTCCTTGAGGATAGAGAAAGTCTGTTGTGCCCTGGCACTGAGAATGCCCAACTCCAATAAAGATTTTACTCTTTGCAGCAGTGAAAGGGAGGTCTGCGCTCTCTCAGTGCTAACAAAGATGCACAGAAATGTGAGGTGACCTGTGGCTTACTTCTCTGCTACTCTTGATCCAGTAGCAGCAGGACTGCCCAGATGTCTTCAAAGCCGTGACAGCAGTTTATGTCGGCACAGAATGATGTTAAAGCATTATGATGGGACACCTTGTTCTTGTACAATATTCAGTTGAAATATTGTTGACATGCACTTGCACACAGCACCTTACAACAACTGCTTGACAAAGGATGAGCAGATTATACTTGCAGCAGACGTCACTCTTCAACGATGTGCTACTTTGAATCCTGCCACACTCATGCCTCTTCCACAAAATGAAAATGATGGGGAGGTTGAGCATTATTGTCTCGATGTCACTGAACTATTCACCAAGACAAACCAGATATATAGGATAAACCACTGGTAGAATCTGATCACATACAGTTTGTGGATGGGTCTTGTCTAAGAAACAATGAGGGAAACTTAAGATCTGCCTATGCAGTCTGTACTATCTCAGAAGTAGTCGAAGCCTCCTGGCTTCAAGGGGTGTTCTCTTCTGCACAAGTGGCTGAATTGATAGCTCTTACTAGAGATTGCTGTGCCTCTGACCAGCTGAGAGTGACTATATTTACAGGCAGTCGGTACAGAGTTGGTGTTGATCATGATTTTGGACAGTTACTGTCCCATGTTTATGACATCATTTGGTTTCCCGATTCATAACATAAAGCATGTCACAAGGCTACTTAAAACACTACAACTGCCTGTACAGACTGCGATTATGAAGTGCTCTGCTCACCGCAGTGGCGATGATTATGTAACCGCGGGATGACCCAATATTGTGCATATAGGATCACGAACCTTCAGTGGCGAGTATGTAAATTATTCTGAAGGTGAGACCAACTATAACATTTTGCTGTCAACTGATACCTGGGAGGAAGTGAAGGGATTGCAGGAAGAAGTGACAGACAGAACAGCGAGGCTGGATCAGAGCTGGATGTGTAAAAAAAGATGAT
Organism: Pleurodeles waltl; assembly: GCF_031143425.1. Lineage (NCBI taxonomy): Eukaryota > Metazoa > Chordata > Amphibia > Caudata > Salamandridae > Pleurodeles > Pleurodeles waltl. The sequence goes on from NC_090437.1 coordinate 342,811,069, forward strand.
AAATGGGTTTCTGTAGATGGCAGGCCAATGCTACCAGACAGCATGCTACTACCAATGGCAAAACATTTGCATCGGCATGCCCATATTGGGAGGGATGCCATTGTCTGGTTATTCATGCAACATTAGTTTAATCTACAATTTAGGCTGGTGACTGAAGAACTGTGTCACAGATGTGGGGTGTGTCAACAGATGAACGTAGGGAAAAAAACTCCAGTAATATTGAGCCAGGTAGGAATATCAGGCGAGCAATGCAATTGAATGCAGATGGACTTCATCAAAATGCCTGTGTGCAATGGGCTGAGATATGTCCTGGTGACTGTGTACACCTTCTCACCTTGGGGGAAGGCCTACCCAACTAGGAGAAATGACAGTCTGACAATAGCCAAGTTGATGTTGAGGGAGATGATATCTAAATATGGTATCCCGACTTTGCCGGAGTCAGATTGAGGAACTCATTTCAATTATGAAGTCCTACAAACATCGTGTGCAGCATTACAAGTGGAGCAGAGACTGAATTGCAGTTATTGGCCAGAGGTTTCTGCCATTGTGGAGCAAGTGAATGGCACGTTGAAAGCCAGGGTAGCCAAAATGTGTGAATGAATATCTCTGAAGTGGCCATCAGCTTTTACCTCTTGTACTGATGAGCCTTCGCAGTGTTTGACAGGAAAACAGGATTGTCCCCTCATGAGATAATCATGAAGAGAGCCATCAGATTGTCTACACTGCCTACAGAATTTCTTGTAAACACCATTGATTACATGATTCTTGACTACTGCAAGGGGCTAGCTGATGTGGTCCATTCCACGTCCCTCCAGGTAGAAGCTGTTGTCGCCACTCCAAGTCTAAAGCAGTGCCATGACCTCAGTACTGGCGATTGGGTCTTGGTGACAAAGCACATTCGGAAGACGTATATGTAGCTTAGGTGGCATAGACGACACCAGGTTGCCCTAGTGTCAAAAACTGCTGTCAAGTGTGGGGCTCTTCCTAATTGGATTCATGCGGACCACACTCGTAGAGCATCCTCTTGATGATGTGACAGTATCTCTTTCTGAAGTACAACCCACAAGTGAGAGACTGCAAGAAGAGAGTGCACAGGGTACTGAGACTCAGCAAGAGTCTGACACAGCACATCCTCAGTCTGAGGGGGTCAGAAGGGTCTTGATAAACTGACAATTGAGGAAAATAAATTGCATATCATTTGGATTTTGTTTTGTCATTTGCACAGGTAGAAACCTACAGAGAAGACTTTGCTACTAATTCTATTCAATGGTCTGATTCTAGAGAAGTTATCGAAACTAATTACACATATAGATATATATTAGTAGGAGTGTTTTTGTCACTATTGTAGTATTAATTACTCTTCTTAAAGTAATTAACCTGGTGGTACCACTTTGACCCTGAGTCCTATAGACAATAGCGTACACGCACTAGATTATAAAGCTTTGCAGGTAGATGCGTCTAGAGAAGACCATTCTTCAAATGCTCATTTTTAATTGCTTTATGAATATGTTGACACAAAGGATGTATATGCTTGTCCGCAGATGCTTGTGTCGTCTGCAGAGGGAATTACCTACCATCATGTTCCTCTTACGTATGGTGTTATGTGTAGCCTTCTGTTAAGTCTGTTTTATGGGACAGGACATTTTTGTATTATTTTTCAAATTATGATTTGGTATTTACTGAAGTTCTTTTGTTGAAGTATTTGAATCGTAATTTCATGCTAAGAAGACAGAGACAGTTTCTTTAGACCGCTTAAGACACTGAAAAAAGCTTATGTTCATAGACACAATGTGATATGTTCTTTAACTGAAGTTGAGAAGAAATATTTGGATTCAGATGAAACCAAAGACCGCAAAAGATGAAACGGGGAAAACAGGATGGGATCAGAAGTATAAAGGACAGTGGGATGAAGAATGAGCGAAACACTGAGATTTAGGAGTTATCCCTGCATTACTTTTAGATTGGCAACATAAAGGGAAATTCTGTGCGAGTAGGGTCGACTCTTCCTTCTACAAAAGTTTAATGGGTAAGAATGAGAGTGACCATGATTTCAAACATACTGATATTTGGCTTGCATTTTTGGGAGGTAGTGATCCCGTTATTCCTGGAGTTTCTTTTGTCTGTGGGGAACAAACATTTTAAATTGCCCAAAAGATGGTATGGTACATGTTATTTAGGTATGATTTCCCCACGATATATCATGGGGAACATTTGAATGATCCCATATGGCAAACGAGGTGCAAGTGGTGCTGAAATTGTAGGAGACCTTTTTGGTGCAGTGGCACTGAATGTAGGTGTAATCTTGATTGACCTCAAAATTATAAAGCTGTCCAGTATAGCGGATAGGTTGCCCACAAGTACATCAAGCTCCTTAATGGCTGTAGATACTAAAATAATAGCTATGAAATCCATAGTTTTGCAGAGTTGTCGTGTTAGACATCCTTCTCTCAAAAGAAGAAGTCTGCAAAGTGTTAAATGTCCAGCAATGCTGTATTTCTATCCTTGACAATAGTAAGGACCTAAAAAAATACATTAAAAACATTACAAACTTAAAAGAAAGCTTACATGAGTTAGAAGCAGTGGGTGTTTGGGAGGCTATCGGAGATAGGTTTTCTAGGATTGGCCAATGGTTTGGAAACTTGGGAAATGGAATAATGAGTTCTATCTTGAGACCTCTTTTCACTATTGTCATCAGTGCGATATGTCTGTTTATTATCTTCAAGGGATACAGATATGTAAAGGCAAAGAAGGAATGGTAACATTCAAAAGGATTGAAAATAACTAGAATAGATATGAAATGAAGGAGAGTCAGTGTAGATTCTATGATGGCATGAAACACCTGGAAAATACTAGACGAACGTTGATAAAAATGTCAAAGCTTTGACTTGATCACACCCAATATGGATTCATATGTGTTCTATTGTGATGGCTTACATCACCATCAGAGGGGGAAATGGAGTAGCACAATTTAGACTTCATTCTTTACATGTCAGCCATTGACCAGATATACATTTATATATGGCATTATGTTTAAAGTGCGTTTAAACATTAACACATGTGCAAACCTAGACAATTAATTAAATGTACCCACTGAAAGACTGAAGCTTTATAAATGTACAAACAAATGCTTATATAAAATACTTACTAGTATTCATTATTCACGTTCTACATTTACATTGTAAGTTGCATTTGTTAAAGTAACATGCTTTTTCTTATTCATGTTTGCATATATTATGAAAAGTTTAATCTGTGCATATATACAACCATATATTTGAAATGCACATTAAATGTTTAAAGCTATCCTGACTTAAAGGCCTTAATTCTCAAATGCAATTTTCTTTGGCTAGTGTGTTCTTTCTTTGCAGGTGTGTTCAAGGCTTTAGCAGCTTATGTATTAGATCCACTAATAGTAAGGCCTGAGAAGAGAAATCTGGGCACGAGAAGAGAGGATATAATGAGCAGTTGAAGTCTCCAGTTTATCAGGTACCATGAAGTGGGATGTTCAAGGTTGCAGAGACTGTTCAACTTCCTTGGAATGTGAAATCTAGGTGATGTTACAACTTCACTCGGCGGATGAGAAGCTGATTGTTCCCTGAAAGGAAAGAGAAAATTCCACGGATGTAGAAGATTCTGTTTATTTTAATGAACGCTTACACTGTTAGAAGTTAAGGCAGATTCCCTCAGACTTCCAGGGGTACAGACTTCCCTGTTTCCTTTGTTCTTGCAAGTGTGAAGCTTTATGCTAAATACCTATTGCTTTCTTGGAAGACTTCTACTGAAGCTTTCACTATGCTGATGCCTTCTCACTTTCCAAGGTTTCTTAAAACTTCTTTCAAACCATCCTTAAGCCTTACTCCAACCATTCTTAAGCTTTATTCCAACCATCCTCATTCCTATTTAGGATTCTGACTAGATGATTTAGAATAATTTCATGTTTAAGAGAAAGCAGAGGTTTCTTTACGGAACATCTATTTCTAATTCTCAGTTTCTGTAATGTCTTGGTTGTAATTACTCTGTACATTAATCTAGTGGGACTGGACCGGTTGCGATGTTTCAGCTTGCCACCTGTAATCCTGTGTGTTCTTAATATTTTCATGGTATATATATATATATATATATATATATATATATATATATATATATATATATATTTCATTGATTGTTGATTGGGAATAAATTGAATTAACTTCAATCTTCAATTCCTGTTCCTTATTGAGGAGCAAAATGGGCGTTATGGAAGACTGAATTGTTTTTTATTGTAAATACCTTTGGTAACGATATATCTGGTAGAGACATATTCTAGTTGCAGATTCCTTATCTTAGAATTTTCCCCGAGACATCAGACTGGATCTGGAGATTTTTTTCATTGAGCAATACCCTTGCATGTCAGTAGGTGGTAGGTCGGTAGGTGGTGTCGGTTGACTCCGGGGGCATCGTTGGCGTCGTAGTCGTCGTGATGATGTCTGGAGTAGTACATAAACGCCACCTCAGTGCATTGATGTCGGTTTCTTTTAACGACTTTCCACGCCAAAGCGCACAGCTGCGAAGAACACTGAGAGTGGTGCACTGAATGGGGAATCCCTCTCCCTAGAAATCAGTTCGCAAGTGAGGATGGGTGGGCCGGTAAGGAATCTGCAACTAGAGAATGTCTCTACCAGATATATTGTTACCAAAGGTAAGTAACTTGGACATCTGATAGAGACTTCTAGTTGCAGATTCATTACCTTAGAATAGATACCCAAGCAATGCCATTCTGAGAGGTGGGCTGCGAACCAAGATCATACTAGAAAGTCCTGCAGGACTGAAGGACCAAAGTAGCCAGTCCGACGGACCGGACTGTTCAGGCAGTAATGTTCAGCAAACGTGTGCAGGGATGCCCACGTAGCTGCCTGGCAGATATCCAGGACAGGAACTCCGCATGGTAATGCAGTGGAAGCAGCAGTTGCTCTGGTGGATTGAGCGGGCAAGCCCTCAGGGGGTTGCTTCTAGGCCAAAGCATAGCACATTTTGATGCAAAGAAGTACCCATCGATACGTTTTTGCACCGCCTTCCCTTTCTTCGGCCACATATCCAACAAAGGATTGATCGTCCACCCGGAAATCTTTAATACGATTTAGATAGAACGCCAATGCTCTTTTTGGGTCCAGACGGTGGAGTCTCTCCTACTCATGAGCAGGATGTGGGGCGCATAAAAAGTAGGCAAGGTGATGGTCTGGTCTAGATGAAAAGGTGCAATAACCTTGGGAAGGAAGGAAGCTTTAGTGCGCAACACCACTTTGTCAGGGTGCACAGACAAGTATGGGGGCTTTGAAGAAAGAGCTTGAAGCTCACTCACTTTGCGAGCAGAAGTGACGGCAACATGAAAAACAGTCTTGAAAATGAGGAGCCATAAAGGGCAATTGCGCATCGGCTCGAATGGAGTGCAAATTAAGAAAGTAAGGACAAGACTGAGGTCCCACGGAGGAATGATAAATGGAGTGGGTGAAAATAAATGGGTGAGACCTTTAAGGAATCAATTGACAATAGGAGACTTAAAGAGTGAGGGCTAATCAGGTAACCTAAGAAAGGCCAAAATAGGCCGATAAATACCCCTTAAGGGTGCCCAAAGCAGAGCCCTGCTGGGCTAAAGAAAGGATGAGCAAAATAATCTCAGAAAGAGGAGCAGAGTGGGGATCAACAGATTTGTTGGCACACCATGCCACAAATGTATGCCAATGACAGGCGTATACCATCGTGGTGGGGGAACGCCCAGCTGCCAAGATAACATCACAGACTTCGGGTGGAAGGTCAAAAGCCGTCAACTGCTGCCGCTCAATCTCCATGCATGAAGGCGGAGATTAGACAGGATTGGGTGGAGAACCGTACCCTGCTGCTGCAACAGAACATCCCCCCAAAGAGGCAGTCTGAGTGGAGGATCCTTGGCCATACTCAATAGTCTGGGAAACCATACTCTCTGTGCTCAGTCCGGAGCCACCAAGATAACTTGGGCCTGGTCATTCCTGATCTTCTTGAGAATTCTGGACAGATGTGGTATAGGCAGAAAGGCTTAAAGAGGCCGGAGTTCCACTCAAAACTAAAAGCGTTTCAGCGCGAGTGCCACTTTGGAAACTCTAACGCGCAAAACAGTTGACATTGCGCATTCTCTGTGGAGGCAAACCGATCTAACCAAATCTCTCACCACTGCTGAAACTCCAGATGGAGACACCATTCGCGATCGGCTATGCATCGACAGCTGAGTTTGTCTACTCTGGCGTTCAGAGAGCCCACCAGATGTTGAACCAAAAGGGTAATGTCCTGATGTTCCAGCCATGTTCAGAGGTGTAGTGCCTCCTGACAAAGGGTGTAGGACCCTACTCCGCCCTGTTTGTTGAAGTACCACATGGCGGTAGTGTTGTCTGTGAACATCTGCACTACTTTCCCTTTGAGAGAGGGAAGAAGTGCTTGGAATGCAAGTCTGATCACCTGGAGCTCCCGAAGATTGGTATGGAGCCCAGACTCCGCTGGAGACTAGAGGACTCTAATCTCCACCTCTCCCATGTGGCCGCCCCATCCCAGAAGTGACGCATCTGGATTTGAAAGCCACCACTGCATGTCTTTCGCAGTCCCCTCTGAGATCTGGACCATGTCGGAGAGATTTCCCTGATGCTACGCCCAATGGAACTTTAAGTCCCACTGCAGAGCCCACATATGCCATCAGGCATGTGTCACTATCAGGATGCAGGAGGCCATGAGGCCCAGCAGCCTCAGAGTCAGTCTCACCGAAACCCAAGACAGAGGCTGAATCATAGCCGCAATATTTTGGACTCGCTTTTCGGGAGGATAAGCCTGAAACTGCACTGCGTCCAGAGCAGCTCTGATGAAAGGGAGCGTCAGAGAAAGCCAGGTGTGACTTCGGCACGTTTATAGAGAACCCCAGCATGTGCAGGTTTGCCGTAGTCTGAAGATGGGAGTCAACTTTCTGGGGTGAGTCCGCCTTCAACAGCCAGCGGTCAAGGTAGGGAGAGACAAAGCCCCAACCTGCGCAGATGAACTGCAACCACTGCCATCACTTTTGTGAACACCTGAGGGGAACTGGTAAGGCCAAAGGGGAGCACGGAAAATTGAAAGTGCTTGTGACCTACCACGAATTGTGGGTAACGACTGTGGGCAAGTAGGATGGGAATGTGGAAAGAAACGTTCTGCAAGTCCAACGTACCATCCAGTCCCCTGGGACCAAGGCAGACAGGACCTGAGCTAGGGTGAGCATTTTGAATTTCTCCATCTTTAGGAGGTAATTGAGGTCCTGAAGGTCTAGTGTAGGACGTAAGCCCTTGTCTTTTTTGTGCACCAGAAAGTAGCAGGAATAACAACCATGACCTAATTCTGGCGCAGGGACCTTCTCTATGGCTCCCTTAGCCAAGAGAGCCCCAACTTCCTGGCGGAGAAGTGTCAAATGATCCTCCGGAATATGGCTGACTAATGGAAGGCATATTGCAGCGGGGGCAAGGGTGGACTGGGCAGACCTCTCGTTCCCTGTCCCATGCCCACATGGGATTCCTTGTCCCGGGCCACGCAGCGGCTGAACAGCATGGGTGGCAGGGAGGCTGGGATGGGGAAGCGACAGGGAGCCCCTTCCGCTGCCACGAAAGGGGCGAAAGGCGGACTGTTGAGGGTGGGGGCAGTGGAAAGGCCAAGAGACCTAGTTGAAGCCCGGGAGTCCTTGAACCTCTCCAAAGCCAAGTGCACCTTGTCTCCAAAGAGACAGGAGCCATCAAAGGGCATGTCCACAAGAGTCTGTGGGACAGCCCCTGAAAAACCAGATGTACGCAACCAGACGTGGCACCTCAAGGCTACTGTTGTTGCAACCGATCTACCTAGAGAGTTGGTCATGTCCAGCCCACATCTGATCGTGAACTTTGCCGCATCTCTACCATCGGCGACAGCTTGGGAGACAATAGCATGGGCCTCCTCTGGTATCTGCGGCAGAACCTGCACAAACGTATCCCACAGAGAGTGGGTGTAGCAGCCAGAAAGGCATGCAGTGTTCACGGACCGCAGGCGAGACTGGAGGAAGAAAACATCTTCCCAAATTGTCCCAGCCTTTTTGATTCCCTATCTGGAGATGCAGAAGGAAATGCGCCAGAGGAAGAGGATGCCTGGATGACAAGACTCTCAGGTGTTGGGACAACAATTTAGGGTCTTTTGGGGGGTGGAGGGGGACGATGGCGGTGTGCAGTAGTTCTAGTCACAGGAGCCCCTGTGTTGGGTGTGGACCACGTACCCACTAAGACATCGGTGAGGGCTTCATTGAATGGCAGAAGGGGCTCAGATGTGGAAGCCCCTGGCGGAAGAACCTCCGTCAAGAGATTTGACCTGACCTGAACTATAGGCAGCTCAAGGCCAAGGACCTCAGCTGCCCTACTTACCACCATAGAATAAGTCGCTCTGTCCGCCGCAGCCACGGAAGGAGGAGACAGCATGCCAGCATCTTGAGAAGTGTCTGGGCCACTGGTGTCGCCCAACTCCTGTGCCCAGTCCAAATTAGGGTCATCCTGGTATTCATAAGGGTCCAGGGACCCCTCCAATCCTTCCCCAAATTCGTACTCATCAGAAAAAGGATCAGAATCCAACCTGGGGTGGATAGGCCCCATCAAAGACAGAGCCGGTGTCGGTGCTGGAGGTGGTCTCAATGGTATGACCGGTGCGGATCTGAGAGCGGATCCGGAGGGGACCTCCGTGGCCGGAGCCAAAGCCGCTGGTGTGGAACCCGGAGGTCCCCCAACCGAACCCCTTTGGCCCGAAGGCGCCGTATCGTGGTCGGCATGCCAAAAAATTTGATGCATGGCCTCATAAAACTCTTTCAATTGGGCAGGGGTTGCTCCAGCTCCCGAAAACTCCAGGAAGCGCGGAGCAGACCCAGAAGCAGGCTCCGAAGACAGAGGCCTTGAGTGTTGCGCTCCTCTAGCATCGCATCAGCTGAGAGATGGGGCGAAGTCAAAGGCTGACGGGACCTCTTCGATGACTTCTTCTTACCTCGTCCCGAAGACTTTGAGGAAAAAGAATGGGGGTGGCCCTGCAAGCAGTCTTGAGACCTTACCCTCGAATGAGACCGGGACCTAGGTGGAGTCGAGTGCCGGGCCACCCGATGCTTGAGGGACCACTCCCTCAAGGCCTTCAGGTGCATGGCCGGGCACGCTGAGCACAACTTTGGGTCGTGGTCGCGCTCCAGGCACCACAAGCAGATCCGTCACCGACATCATGCAGTGACAGTCCTTGCACGGTTTGAAACTGATTTTCAGGGACATCCTCGATGCACACACACAAAAACAACAAAAAAATCACCAATAAAACTTGACAAAAGGGTCAAAATCGGTCAAATAGAGACCAAGGTAGCTCTCTCCGGATCAGCGCGTGGCACAGAAAGAAAAGAATTGATGCTACTGCGCTGAGTCAGCATCTATGTACTACTCCCGACATCATCACAGCAACTACGACACCAACAATGGCCGCAGTCGACCAATGCCCCCTACCAATGCGCAAGGGTATTGCTCAAAGAAAAAAATCTCTGGATCCAGTCTGATGCCTGAGGGAAAATTCCAAGGTAAAGAATCTGCAAATAGAAGTCTTTATCAGATCTCCCTTTTGTAACTCAATCAACATAAAAAAGTCCATCAGACAAGAGTGTAAAATCACGCTATCAATAGGTTTATATTTGCCCACAATGGATCTGTTACAAGTGGACTGCATGGGGCCCAGATATTTTTCCACCCCCTGTAAACATTATTACCCAGGATAAGTTATTTACTGGTGTGATGCGATGCCCTCTAGTAAAAGTTTTGCATTTGGAAATGAAGTATTCATGGAAGTGAATTTCACATGTTTGATTTATTTTTTACGACTCTCCGTTTCCTCTGTCCGTCACCAAACAAGGTTTGCCCTGCTCTGATCTGCTGCAAAAAAAAAAAACACGGTAGGGGTAGGTAATTATTTGCACAACTCGGAATTCTAACCCCAGACTGTTCCAGTGGACTACCACGGGCTTAACGTGCTGTGCGTGCTGCAGGATCGAAAGGAGAGAAGATTATTCTAGTCTTCCCCATGTCCTTGAAAACTACGTTTTGTTGCAGGCAGCATCAAAATTCCAAGGTTCTGTTCGGCGCAGAATGCCTCTCACGAACCGTGGCTGGCACTGCAGTGCACAGAGAAGCTGCACACCTACTGCATTTACATAGAGTCTAAGGGGAGGACAGCTCCTCAAAGACCAATATAAAACATCGCCCTTCAATCAACAAAGCCCCTCTGGGTCGAGCTACAAGATGGGACGCACGAGCATGGCGGTCACGTCCAATTCTTCGTGGATACTCCGCTCAGTTGCTGGGCTCGGCACAGTTTACCTTGCGAACATGATCCGAGTGACATTTCACAAATTCCTGGATAAACGGTACTACACACTCTGCCAGCAGAAAGGCAGGCCGTGTCATGCACAGATCAATAATAGCACTGTGTTTCATCAAGCTCCAAATCAAATGCGCTACTTCTGGCAAAAGTCATGGCCCTGGAGGTTCTGACATCTAAAACCAAATAACCTACTAGGAATGTGGGCTGCACAAAGCCGTCAGGGAGAGCATTAGCAGACTGCCAAGAATCATTATTAAGAATATTAGAAAGTCGCTTTCAAAGTATATTTGAGCAAATTTAAGAACGTACTTGGAATGACTCAAAGAATGGCATTAGGATGCTCCTGGATATAGATAAAAAGCGAGCACTGACAAGGTCTGTAGGTCTGGCTACGTTAGGAGTTGGAAGCTTGAAACAAGAGGCTCAGCGAAAATACATACTTTTAACAAGGTCGCTTTCAATAGCATACGTCAGAGCAACAACAGACCAGAGATGAGTTCTGTCTGCATGCATTCTTGGCAAAAAGTGACAGGGGAGATACACAGAGGTGCATGCGATCACAATTACACAAATATCACAAAAGGATTCATCAAGACAAACTCACTAACAGCAGCCTCGTGGCACCTCTAACAAGAGGGCAGGGCGTAACCGATGACGGCGTGTGGCATCATACGAAACAAAGAACAAAGAGAAGGTAAAAAGACCACAAGAACATGCAAAAAACGTCAGGCTTGGGAAAAGTGGTGATGTCTTTAAACTAAGACGGGGGTAGGGGTGTGGGGAGTGCAGGGTGCACTGTGGCAGTCCACATCCCACTAAGGAATGTACCATCTGCCTCCAGCTGCTGCATGTCTCCAGGGCAAAGTCACTGGAGCTCTACACGCACAGAAACACCACCGCAGAAAGTCACAATGTAAAATACTCCTTCATGCCAAACACACTATTAGCAGCTCCATGTAAATAAAGTTTAATGGTTCCTCCATGCAAGGTGGCAGTAAGGAGAACCGAAGGTGTGCAAACATTCCCAATATATTATTATTTTTTTAAACTTAACATTAAGCAATATTCCTAGAGGCACATGAAAAACTACTACTACTACGCAAAGGATGACTAACAGGCACTGGACCCTCTCACACTCACATAAAATGGAAATGTTTCCCTAGAACTATACTTCTCCATCAAGGTTATCTTTACCAATGATCAGTATTAGGACACTGCTTAGTCCAGCAGAATCCTGGAACACTTTCATATTTAAGAAACAAAACAGTTTAAAAACATTTTAAACAACGTACATAATTTCTCTTAACATAGACATTCCAGTAGAATGGGCAGATGGAGTTAGAGGACATTCAATTTAGGGCCATAAGCTCTAATCATCCTACACTCAAGAGCACCCGTGGGTTAAAAGATGCCCCCACCCACCCCGGGAATTTCTTCAAGATGTGGAATAGCTATGGGATTGTTTGGGGAGGGCCTAGAACACAAACAGTTTTTCATTTTGAGCAGGCGGTGTTTCTTGTGAAACCGATTTTCTTTAGAAGTTTGGGGAGCTTGGTATTATCCATTAGTAGAGCAAGTCGAAGAGAAGGAAATGAAGGATTTAGAAATTGGCACTCTCATTTTGCATTTCTCATACATTACTTGTGTCTCAGCACGAAATGCGTATCAATTTCTTTGTGTTCAACATCAGTATGTATGTAGATAAGGAGCCCAACGCCAAGCATGCTTGTTCAAATCATTAAACCAGTCAAACCACCAGTGATTGTGTCAACAATGTCCTTCATGGTTTATAATTATTTTAAAGCAGCTTCCTTACCACCCGATAGCAGAAATAGGACTTTCTCTGCTGGTTTAAGACAGGGAATTAGACCTAGCTTGGCTTAGATATCCCCTTAGGAGATGAAAGAACACTTCTGGAGCTCCATTAAAGTACCTTAGAAAGACAGGCATTCTGATACAATATTTTGCCACCTTCTTCCCAAATCTCTTCCTCTTTGTCCAAAGCCGATCAGTACTGAGATGCCTATGTCCTTGCCTACAGTAGCTGTAATCGCAAATGAACTGGCTGAAGGAATATCAACCCCAATGATGAGCCTAGTATTTATTAAAGGAAGACTTAGACATAGACAATTCTGAACGTGCCCTGTGTTATTCATTCAAAGACGGCTGCACGACTTGCTTAACAGGCCCCAAACTAGGCAGTGCTGAAGAGAGCCCTGAAAAGGAGGCCTGCGTTGGAGGAATCATATCTAAGGTTGCTGTACTCTGATATGGCAGTCTGCAGCTGCTCAGGTGGGGACAAATGCTCACCCTAACCGTGTTTGAAAAGTCGGCGCATGCATCGAATCAAGGCTGAGTTTCCATACTGCTGCCTTTGCGCGGATTTGTTATGCAATTATGACACACTTCAGACACCACTTGTATGATGCAGGAGCTGAAGAACAATCTGATGAACCACCAGATCACAGCCTGGGCCTAGATAACCTGGCAAACATTCTCTTCCTCTAAAAAAACCGGACAAGTCCCAGGTTTCTTAAAGGAGATGGCCTTTGAAAGTGAGGATTTCAAAGTAGGGCACTAGTTAGGAGTTAAATTTGATGTTTAAAGATAACTGAACTTGATACCGAATTATTATTAAGGAACACATGTAGTAAAATGTGTATCATTCCCTCCACAATGAAAGCGCATACCTACGTCAATGGTGAAAACTGAGGCATAAGTGTCTCAATCTCTCTTACTGAACAGCCAAAGGAAAGCACAGGATTTCCTTTGAATCAGGAATCCAAATATACTCTGAGCAAGCACCAAAAGCTGAAATAATGGTCTTTTTTCAACAAGCAGGTGTGGGAGGGGAATTTGTTTTGGATCCATAAGGCTGCACATCAACAGATGCTAGTATCACATGGCAAATAGAAAATCAGACCTCTCGTGGCTTGTGTCAAAATCTGCAACCGCTCTATTGTTATTTCTCATCGCACCTGCCCTTTTCAGTTCACATTGCAATACTCAAGAAACCTCTTTCTGGATGACTTTACACTGCACAGTGAAAAATCAGCCTAATGAGCTGAACATCCGCCCAGGTTTCACTTGAACAGTATGGATGCCACCTCCAAAAAGAAGCATTTCTGATGCTTAATCTCGACCTATCAGCTTCTTAATCCCCTCCTATTCGTAACGCACTTGTAGTTATCATATTTATGAAACTGACATTCTGATGATCTAGATAAATTAGTAATTTGTTGGAAAGCAGAACATTTGGGAACCGATGATTTATAAAGTGGTGGCTAAAGCTTTAAGTTCAATAAGAAATACCTCATACACACTGAGTATTAAAACACCACAGCATACTCCACCTCAGAAATCTCGCTGTAGCTTTCTGTTTATGACCACGTAATATCACACACACAATAACCTACACTGTTACTTGGTAGAGTGTATACATCTGCAGAGGTTAACATATGGACGAGAGGGCTGTTACTCTAGGGTTATGAAGGTGCAGACAAACACATTCTTATTATGTTTTGTAAAGACTATAACACAGCCGTGTTGAGTACATGTGTATCCAGTTTTTTAATTTTGATGTAAACTCCCTTCATATTAATCAACACATACCTATAGCCAAGTGCGGAGTACACAATACATTGTTTGATCAGTCGGCAGGGGCAAAAATACAAACCTACTAAACGTCACCGTAGCCCCAAGAAAATGCTGATGGAATCTCTGTTTTTTTTACCCAATACAACAATATGATAAAAAGGGAATACATTAAATGAAAAGATACTTTAAACACAAAGAAAGCCACGAACAAAAGCATTTGCCAGGTAACTTTATGATCGTGAGTCTTTTTATTTAAGTAGACATCTACTCTGTTAGAAAAGTAGTAATGTATAAAACCCAGTTACTGGATAGACACAGCACCTAACTGGCACGTCCTTCAATGTGATTATGCAAACAGTGTAATTATTTCCTGGATATATGCCCTTCAAATATATATTTTTTTAATTCAGGTTCATTACTTTAAGTATAAACACTTGTGGCAGTGTCTTAAACGTGTAGAATTGCCCCTAGAAATGAAATTCCCACACTGATTTTGCAAAACAGCAGTAAAGCTATTGTTTGTGTGCCTCCTTCCTTTACGCATTCCATGTGAAAAATGTTAGGCATTGCATTCACAACCGAGCCACAGAGCTGGAGTCTGAAGGCACTCTAAGCAACGAGCACTGAGGAAGCAAATAGATCTCGCCCTGCTGGAGGATACACACAGAACAAATATGCAAGAGACACGTGCCAAAAGTGGAGACGCATAGGAAGAGGAAGGGCAGCGCAGGCCAGGATCAGGGGCAAAGCTAAGGACGGGGTTAGGACTTGGCAGACAGGCCACCAAGATGGGGCTATGGCAGGGCGCTGGTAGAGAGAAGAGAACAGGCAAGCTAAGGACGTTGCGATAAGAGGATGATAAGATCTGGGAGTTGTAAGCAACTGCAATGCAAGAGGGACAAGAATCAAAGGAGGGCAGGAATAGAAACAAAGAACTGGGATGGAGAGGCAAGAAAAATGTAAGCAGGCACGAGAGATGAGGAGAGGTCGACACACGGATGACAGTGCAAGTCAGCATGGAAAAAGAAGAGATGGAGCAATGGTACAGGGAAGTTAAGGCTCTTGGAGGCAGCCACCGAGCATTATAGATTAAGTGAGGAAAGCAGGCCATGAAAACACCAGTATGTTCACAGACTTTACACTTCATTCACAAAAGCGACTTACACTTTTGAGCTATTTACCACTTTGTGGCTATTAACAAAATCAGAGGGTAAATTTACTCCAAAAGTGTAATGTACTTCAAAAGTGTAAGTTACACTAGGACTTTGTGAATAGCAAAAAGTAGTAAACGTACTCAAAAGTGTACAGTACTCAGAAGTGTAAGTTACCTTTGTGAACCATGCCCATAATGCTAACAGAAGAAAAAAAAAGAGCCATGGTTGCCTCTGTCCACCCAGCATGCTACTGCTAACCAGGAGGATTAGAGAGAGCAGAGCCCCCCATTACTGCATACATCTAGCAGGCCCTGCCCCAAAGAGACATTTAGGTCCAGCCAATGGCTCCATCAGTAGAATCCAAGCCACACCATCTCAGCCAGTTAAGGGCCCACAGGAAGCTTTCCCACTGCAGCCCACATTAACCTTCTCCCAGCCTGGTACTGTGTTAGAGAGACTGCATCTCAGGAGAGGCTCGGACATCAGATGGCACACTAGTGAGAAGTCACACTGTGATGGAACAGAGGCAGTCTCGACCATAACGCACAGTGAAAGTGCAAAAGAAGAGCAAGTGAGGCAGTGCATGGCTGGAAAAATGTGAGGAAGAACACACGGAAACACTGTAGAAAAACAGGGAGAGAGTACAGGGAGGCTGAGTGCAAATTCAAAAGGGATCAGGTTTGGATCAATCGGAATACGAAAGAAATAACCAATGGGACTGCTCCAGGAAACTGAGAGACTACAGGTAGATAAACAAATGTGGGAGCATGGGGAAGGTGTAGAAATTAAGCAGAGAAGGCAGGATGACACCATGAAAAAAGAAAAGCTAACAGGGGGAAAAGGTCTCACATTGGCATGAAAGAAGTAGGCCAGCACCAAGTGCAACTTTCCAAACCCTTGATTACTACTAACTTAAAATAAATCCTTGGCGCCTAGCACACAAAAAGCATTTATTAATTAAAAAATTGGGAGCTCCTATCTCCAAAATCATGTATCAGATGCAGGATGTAGAGAGCACTGCATGCAGTGATGCGGTTACATGCCAGATGACACATTGTGCTGGATAGAGCTACAGTTATTGCAATAGTCACAGTACAATAAACCTTCCTAGAAGGGTAGTTTGCAAGGGGTCTAGTGTCACAGAGGCTTCTTTGCAATGTGGTTGACATACATCCCTAGGCAAACTCATACAATTGCTATACCGAGGAAATGCCTTTAGCTCGTATGGAGGAAGAACTCCAAGTGTCATGATTGATATCTGCAATCAAGCCATGTCTGATGAATAAAAGCGTATCGAGATGTGAATGACACTTAGAACAACCAAAGACTGAGGGGGGGAAAAACAAAAAGACTGAAATAATTAAAAACAAATTTACTCCATTCTAAAACACAGAATGTCCCTCGTTCTTTGTGAAACAAACCTATGATAGGCTCAGTTAACATGCCTCTCTCTTCTGCTACCAAATTTAATTCAATTTGACATAAGACTACTTGAGACATTTCTGCACCGGAGATTAATTAGGATTAGTTTTGGGGATTTTAGTGCAGTCCTGTTCCAATTTACCAGTGGAGTCCCCCAGGGCTCATCACTCAGACCTACACTTTTTAATCTATATGTAGCCCCCCCGGCAAAACTTGTTAATTCCTTTGGATTTCAGGTGTCTTCATATGGGGCAACAACCAAATTATTGTGTCCATCAGAGATGGCTGGGAATCAGTGGCGGACAGATTTCACCTGCATGAGGGAAGTTAGCCAATCGATGGACTGAAATTCTGTTATTTGGGGCTCATACTTCAATTTGGAGCAGCCACAGGTGGCCAGAGTCCTATGGGACACTGCTTATCCCCATTAATGCAGCAAAATAACTTGGGGGTCATGTTTGACCCCTCCCTGACCTTTGACGTGCAGGTCAATAAAACTACGAGCAGATGCTTCTGGCTGGTTAGGATCCTAGGAAAAGTTCTGCCTTTTATACCAACAGAACTCAGGGCGACGGTGGTCTTGGCACGCATCACATCTAAACTGGACTACTGTAATGGCTTGTACTCAAATATAAATCAATCTTCTCTGAATAAACTTCACCTGATTCAGAATGCAGCTGCCGGCTGGTGCTTGGCCTGCCAAAGCTTTCTTGGGCTAGAGAGAGTCTTAAAAAGCTACATTAGCTTCCGGTTAGGAAGTGTATCGCATTTAAAGCTTTGTGCCTGAACTTTAAAGCACTACACTCTGAGAGGTCAGGATACTTGCAAGAGGTCCTTAAATGGTACTCTCCAAACCACCCTTTAAGGTCTGTTGACCTTAGGCTGGCCCTGATATCTTGTTGTAAAAAAGCTAAATGAGGTGATCAGGCGTTCCCGGTGGCAGCGGCGAAATTATGTAATGGATTACCTGTTCAGATTAGAGGAATTAACTCTCTTTCATTATTTAAAAAGTAACTGAAAACCTGGCTGTTTGCACTGTAGTCTCTGGATGGTCCGCTCTCTATCTCCGCCTAGCGCTTTGATACTGTTGGTCTGAAGGCGCTCTAGAAATAACTAATACAAAGAAAACAGCTTTCTTGCTGAGTGACAGACTCTCTGTTCAGAGAGATTAATCAGTGCCCAAAGGAAGCAACAGAGAGATGAGCTTCCATTGTTAAAGACAATTATGAATGCCCTTATCTGAATTCTGACTCGCACTGAACAAGGATGGGTGGCAAGGATGAAAAGTAGACCAGTATGAAATGAGATCTTGTCACTATCAATCTGGAATGTATTGGTATCTGCAGTATAATTCGGCGGTTCTTAACCTATTGATTTATGTGGAACCCCACGTAATCAGTGGGATCGAGCCCCCCTCACTGAATCAATACTGGAATTCGGGGAGTCGCATTGAGTCATTACTGGAAGTCGGGGCACTCACCCTTAGCAATTTAGATAGTTTGAACCACAAAACAACGCACAAAAATAAAGAAACGAGTATTCATCCAACAAATACACTACTGATGAAAATTTTTATTTAAATGACAAATATAAAAATGAGTATTTTAATGGAAGGTTGGAGCTTTTCTAAATTCAATTGAGGCAACCCATAATCTAAACTATATTCTGTTTGGAGCATTTGCACTGTTCCCACAGTGAGCATAACAATTTACATTTTTACTAAATCCCTTCAGATTAACAGAACGCTTTATAAATTTCATTTTACATGAATCTGTTATTATTAAAAAAATGTAAGCTGCTGCAGAGCCCCTGGGGTCCGCAGACCTCAGGCTACGACCTGCTGGTCTAGATGATTAAAAACTTCCAGAGTCTATCCCTCTTCCCTAGAGAATAACAGCAGTTAAATACAGAACACTACATGACAGAACAAAGTTTCTCTCTGACACAAAAAGTTATTCTGGGGGCAGGTCAAGTCAATTTCTTGGTGATAAGTCTTCATACCAGTACCTGGAAACCCTAAGAGATCACAGAAATTCATTAGAAATGAGACTGCGCACATTCCTAATTACAGTGCTAAGCTTCCAACTTTATGCATCACATAACATTCTTTTAAATATTTATTTTTTTAGTTTCCTAAAGTAGAACTTTCTGCAAGAAACGAAAAGCTATGTTAAAACAAGCGAAAAACATTCTCCTTGGGACTATGATAACAAGTGGATCGGCCATCAACAGATGCCAGTCAATCCTCAGGTTGAATGGAGGGCTGAAATATGTCTCAAAACATGTGGACTACGTTTATCCTCAAATCAGGACTCAACTGCATACTTTCAGACTTCTTAGGGATTAGAACGTTCTGACTGTAAAACATCTGTCTACAAATAGGTGTTTCTGCCAACAGGGTGATCTTTTGGGGGCACTATGGAGGATACGTCTGCTCAAAAAACATCTCTTCCAAAACACTTCCTTAAATGTTGTAAAATGCAAAGGAAGTACAGAACTGCAGGTGCACAAATTTACTGTGAAATATTTATTAACCAAATACAATTTATATGAACACAGACACGTTTTAAATGGCTATATTTTGCAATCTTGCTGGTCGCTACTTTAAGAAATGATCTGAATTATTTCCCTACTGGCTACTACCATTAAAGCATGCATACATTTAAGACTATGCGATAGTACACTTTTAGCACGGATGCAAGTGCGTAAGGATACTATTTATGTAGCAACAACGGGGCTTTATAATCTAGAATACAAATAGATGCCTTCCACATTCAAACAGATTTTTTAACAAAGCATCTTACCGTACCTGAAGGTGTGGATGTATCCAACAGCTGAATTCAAAACAGTATCAAACTGAATAAACATGAGCAATTAGCAATGGAATGATTAGGACGAAAAACAACAGGGTGTTGACAAACACAAGCTGTAGAAGAGCAGGGCAAATGCGCAAGAGGAAAACAGTGTGATAGAACAAATGCAAACTTAATTCAGAACTGTAGAACAATGATTTAGTTGCAGTAGATACACACCTTTATAAAAAAAAAAACGGGATGACTTGCACCTGCCAGGCAAGTGACTTAGCGTTGTTGCCCCACATTTAAAACGTTTTTATAGAAGGGCAATAGTCTGCAATATGCAAGAGCTAAGGCTCTTAAACAAAAAACAAAAAAAGGAAAACATATGTCTACTACTAGCCTGTGACAAGTAAAGAACAATTCGCACTGATAACAATTCTAACCATTTATAATCTGTTGTAAGACGTCACTTTTCTTCAACTACATGTCAACTACATGTCAACTCTCCAAGCATGTGTCTTTAGATAGGAATGACAGTAGGAAAAAAGATTATCTGGGTGGTCAGATGGGTCTGCTGTGGGGGCACAGGACAGTCCTGCCTCTATCAGGACAGACATCTCTCTGCCTCAGTAAAGGATGAGGTGGTGAAAAACGCAATTGGAGAAGGACGACAACATTCAGCCTCCCAATGTCCTATTCTCCCCCCTAAAACAGATCAAACAATGGCATGAGGGAAATACTCAGTGAGTGGTGGCTGGAGGAAAGTAGTTGATTTCTGGATCCAAGCGAAAAAGCGGGGTGGCTGCAATAACTCAACGGCCATGTAAATATTGGACTCAGGTGAAGGGAAGGAGCTGAGGGGTAAGCATTCACAAGTGCCCTGTGCCTCCATAATAACAGAAGACGGCAGAGAGAAGACCGCTTGATCTAGGCAAGAAAACTCAGAGAAAAAAGGGCAAAAGAAAAGAATGAACAAACAAGGGATAGCTATCCACGACACAGCAATTAGGACTTTGCGAGCCAGGCTTACTAGATTTACAGCCTTTTGAGTGATGTCCCCAGCATGCCTATCTTTTATAAAACTGGCTTGATCTGGGTTAGGCTCGACTTACATCACCATTCCAGACAAAATGTTAGGTTTCTGGTATATAGCCTTTCCCACCTGCATATAAGAGCCGTCGGTCTAGAAGAGAAAGGAGAGCCACACCCTTGTTAGCTTCATGGATAACGGGTTATTATGATTTTTTCATATGTGCATGGATGGCCTGGGATAGCATAAATCCATTATAGAAGTCGGAGAGGACTATTAATTGGGTCAGTGTTGCTGATCCGTAGACGAAGGTGGCAAAAATATATGTTGCTAGGTCATTATTCATTTGATTCACAATACATAACAAGAGTACCTCTTTTAAGATAGGGGCTTCCAGGAATTCCCCATGTGTCTGATTCAATTTATTTAGGGAGGCCATTCCCACATATCAGTCTTTTTGAGCTTTGTAATTCTGCACGTTACCCTAAGTCTATGACCCTGGGTATCTGTGATCTGATTCTCTAAGTCCTTTAGTTTGGTCTACAGTAGGCGGCTGACTATATCTTCACCATCACAATAATTGTGGTTAACTTTCAAAAGGAAGTATTCTGTTTTGACAGTCGGCCACATGTTAGGTTAGCTCCTCCACAGTTTCTGGCTATTATTGTGTTTCTGTGCGGACTCCAGACATGTCAATTTGGTCATCAAGATTTTATGAACATCCTCCCTCATCTTATGCTATGAATTTTGGCTGTTTTAGCATGTTTTACATGCATCTCATACAATCGATACGCCTAACTTGCCAGTGTGGCTTAATGCATTATACTCTTTGAGACAAGCCATCACCCACACATATTCCAAAGAACCTTTCAAGAGATAGTCTCCCAACTTCAGCATCAAGGTCACAAAATCCCAGAGACCGGTGACTGGTCTAATATGGTAAATTGCCTATGCCCGAGGTTACAACATGTTGCAAAAGCATAGAAACACAGAAAATAATCCATTATGTAGCATGCTGTTTTTGCATATGCCTGTCAGACCCATCTCTCCATTCTGGTTTTCATCCTCCAGGACAAGACCCTGTCCTTCCAGTCCTTGTGATCTACTAAAGTTTCTATTTGTGGCTAGGTGAAGTCTCAAACAAAAAATAAATATTTCTCTGAGATATCAGCCGAAAAAAAGGGTAATTCCTCCTAGATGTTGACCTGTCATTTGTTAAATGTGCATCAGAATGTCAAGACAACAAAGCTGTCCACAACGAACTCTTCATTCTAGCCTTCCGTTACTTGGAAATGAGAAAGACTTTGTCTATTTCTCAATAATTCCCTCCATCTTAGCCCTATTTGAGGATAGGGATTGTGTGGTTAAGCAGTAGAGATCTTCCAAGACTGGACCTTCTTAAGAAAGTGACTGTCCTATTAAATGGCATCATATTCAAGAACTTTAGTCTACTTAAGAAGCTTGCTTTCAGTAGGCACATTTATGAGCCGCATATTTAATGATAATGCCTTAATAAGTGTGTTGTTTGTATCAGGCTTTGAGATGAAGAACTAGGAACCTGGTTGAATAAGCTGGAGTTCAATACGTTGCTTGATTAATTAAAATCACCAATAATACAGCAATCCACATGCAAGGCAAAATTTAAAAATCTTATTAAATGATTCAATGCAATAAAAACCTCTTAGCCATCATCTTAAAGCACCTAAACGTGCTCAAATGCATTGGCTTATGAACAAAATTAGAAACAGAACTCAATTCATCTACACTCAGTTCAATTGATTCATATCACTACAACAATGGTATACAACTAGGAATAAAAATAACTATATAAAGTGCACGTGTGTGATAGAAATCAAGTCTAAAGACAGGAAGATTTATAAGTTAAAGGAGCAGATGAGGTTGGTGTCTTACTCAGAAGATGACCTGGGACATAGAAATAAACCCCCACATCCTAAACCTGAATCATTGACTTTCAAACTAATTAGAGGCACTCTAGCCCAGAGTTTTCACATCACTCTGGGGATTAACACGGTGGCAGTCCATCCTCCAACTTTCGCTCCCAGTCAAAAATTACTTGCACTTCATAATCATTTAATTTCCACCTACACCTTTCAGGACCCACCTTGAGGTAAAACACCGACCCCAAAGTATATAGCTTTTGGGATACTCCGGTTACGTAATCACTTCCCAATGATGTCCAGTTACCAATGATCAGCAACTGTGCATGTGGATAACGCTGGAAAATGTTGAAATGTAATCAGCCATCTCTGACAGAACTCCTTGTAACACCACTCTTTCAAAGGTGAGTTCCTTTTACCGGCGACTCCTTTTTCCAGGGTCATGGAATGGAGTTACTAGAGCACTCTTGAATGCTGTTGAAGAGTTTCATACCATCTTGCATACAGGAGATGCTGGACCTGGTCCTTTTTGAAGGGACATCCCCAACCTTTTTGGCTCCTTCCTACTACTTTTTCTGACTTGTCGCTGTTGGCTCTAGGACTCTGAGCACGTTATCACTGCTAATCAGTGCTAAAGTGCAGGTGCTCTCCCCACTAAAGTTGGTATGATTGGCGTACACCTAATTGGCACATTTAATTTACCTGTATGACCCTTGTACAGTGGTATCCCTATACTCAGGGCCTGTAAATTAAATGCTACTAGTGGGCCTGCAGCCCTGCTTGCACCACCCACAGAAGTACCCTTTCAAACCTGTCTCAGGCCTGCTAGCGCAGGGCCAGCGTGAACAATCTTCTGCCACAGGAACCTGGCATCTAAATGTGCTTGCGAGGCCCAGAAGTCCCCTTCTGCTACATGTAAGTCACCCCTAAGGTAGGCCCTAGTTAGCTCTATGGGCAGGGTGCTATGTATGTAGAAGGCAGGACATGTGCCTGTTGTGTGGCCTGTCCTGGTAGTGATAAACAGCCCATTGGTTTCTCACTGCTGTGAGTGCTGCCTTGCTCATAGGATTGCATTGGAAATGCCCTGCCTTATGTCTAGGGGGTACTGTCTCATTTATGAGGGGTAGCGTAGGCATGTTTGGAATGGTTGTAATGGTAGTGAGAAATGCTGCTTACTGGTGTAGGTGGATTTTTTACTATCATTATAGAAATGCCACTTCTAGAAAGTGGCCATTTCCCTGTGCTTATGACTCTGGTGTTTTGCAGCTTGACTCCAATCCACGCCTGGGGCTTTGTGCATACTTTTTTAGACAGCCTGTACACAGGGAGGTTGAAGGTGTCACAGAGGTACATCTGCATTTTGAATGGTCTTCCTGGGCTGAGATATGGGGAGGCGGGGCACACCTGCATTTATAAAGGCTGTGCCCTGGTCTCACACAAAGGGCTCGTTTACCCCTAACTAAAGTCTGGAGCCTGTGCTGGAGGAGAGAGCGGACACTCCTAGAACCAGTTGTGACTCGTTGGAACCTCTTCTCCCCCTCTTTGAAATTGCTTTGCAAAACTGAGTATAAGTACAGGGGATTTTCCCCATGTAAAGAGTGCACAGGAAACATACTTGGAACTGGATAAAATGCTGCCGGAGGGACTCACCAGGAACCGCCTTGGACTGCTGCTGCTGTGCTGACCTGTGACCTGCGGGGTCACTAGGAAGAAATGCCACTGACTGCATACCCTTTGTGCTGTCCTGCTTTGTGGGCCCTACCGCCCTGTGCTCCACTTATGTCCTCCAGGGGCTGGGTGCTGTGGCGCGTGCCCCCTTGGAACCTTTGGGTTTTTCAGCGTGAGGATAGCGCTGTGTTTGAGGCTCCTGGGCTTGGACAGAAACGCCTGGAGAGTGCTCTGTCCCTTATTTGTTTAGCACCTGGAGAGCACTTTTTTCCTGGTGGCCGACTTAGCTTTAAGCACAAGTAAAGTGCTTTTAATTGTTTAAAGTTGCAGCACATGAGGAAAGCTGGATCGGATGCGACGATCCATGAGTGCAGAAATCACCACCGTAGCCCGGATACTCTAAGCGCCCGAAATGTGCTCCTTGACGTGCCCCCGGGGCACGGGAAAGACAAAGACGGGAGCAGGCAGGCTCCTGGTGGTGCCTGCGGGGTGTGGCGTACTGAGGAGCGTCCCCGAGGCACAAGCAGGCATCCATCCTCAGAGCCTGGGGCTGCTGCTGCCGAGCCACGGAGAACAAGGAAGCTGGCTCCCCGCGCGGAGGCAGGTGCCGAGAAGGAGGATTACCCCGCCGGAGTCCCCCGCCCCCCATAGGGAGCAGCAGGCTTGATCCTGGACTGGGCGGGGTCCAGAGCTAGAAGGCTCACCCCCACCCAGTCTTTTGAGACCACGGACATGCGGTCTTCAGCCACGGCAAGAGACAGGGCTGGCTGGAGCTGCTCCTCTCACTTCTCACTGCACCCACTTCCCAGTGAGCCTAGACTGCGGGGAGAGAACTGGCCCTAAGATAGGGGTCACTGTGCGAGGTTGTTTTGTTGTGCATTCCTCCCCGGGCATATTTTGGGGATCGCAGGGGCCTTGATTGTGCAGCGCATCATATCGTAGGACAGGTGGAGACCTCAACGGAGGCTCCATCCTGCCGAGGGCCAATGGCTGCCTTCCAGCACTAGGAGCATAGGAGCTCCTGTGTGTCACACATGAATCTGGAGTGACTGCCCCTGGTATATGTCTATACTGACACATGTGGGGATGTCTTACTTTTTGGGCATTCATGCTGATGTCTAGGTAGTAATGATCATGTGTTTTTGTTATGACCCATACCTTTAAGGTGATATGTTTTTGTATAACTTGCCATGCGCTCTCTGATGTCCTGATGTTCCTTTTATGAGCCTTTATGATAGTATGTTCGCTAGGGCAAGTGCATTATTAGTAATGTGTTTACTGTCACCTTATGTCTTTATGGTAATATGCGCTTTTACCCTGATATGTGCATTTAATATTTACCTGACTACTGCTTATGTTGCAGAATATCCAGTAACCTGCTGCAGAACATCCAGTAACCTATGTGTTGTATTTGACTACTGCTGGCTTTTGCAGAGTAATAGTATTGTGTAATGTTCTGACAACTGCTTGGATAGCAGGGTATTACTGACTTGTTGTGTTTGGACTAATGATGTTGTGTACAATACAGTTTCTTTTTATATAACTTGGTGTTGTGTTTCCTTTGTGGTGGGTATAGTGCATCATGTGTGTTGTGCAATCGTTGTAACCATTGCCTCTGGGATTGGCCTGACTGCTCGTGCCAAGCTACCAAGGGGGTGAGCAGGGGTTATTTTGGGCGTGTAACTCCCTCACCCTGCCTGACTAGAGTGGGTGGGATCTGCCTGTCTTAGGTGCATACCCTAGACAACCAGAAACCCCATCAGAGTTATCTCAGACCAGTCAAAAAGGAAATGCCCAGGTAGATACGATTGTCTCATGGAGAACTTCCTTAAGTAAAGTAACTTGCGACAAATTTTGTAAGAGTTGAATTTCAAATTCACTAAATGTAATATAGTCTATGTTGTGGCTTCCAGAATTCTTTCCTTCAGCCTGAATGAGTACAGCTTTGCAAGACTGTCTCAGACTTAGTTTGAGGTCCACAGTCTTGGCCCGTGTAATAAATATGGGATAGCTCAATGGATTCAAGCAAAGCTCAGTGACCAAATGTTCCATAGCCGACCCTTCTTAAAGGGGAGTAATTATTGATGTCTTTGTATTTTTCTACATATGAGTGTTTCATTCTAGAATGTGGAGAACTTGGCGTAAAAATGGGATTTAAGGCAGTGATAATCATGAGCGACCCTTCAACAGTACAATGATATTATACCAGTACATACAGCTCTATGCATATGCATTCTACCCTGGTCATCCTGTCACAATTTATTTGATGTTCTCAATCATCTCCAGGCCAAATTGTTGAAAACACAGAAGTAGCTGAATTTAGTTCAGGGTTTCAGACAGCACCACCATCTTTCCCATGCTGTTTCATGGGCCATCATCGGCAGGTGCATCTGAACCTCTGGAAGCACCTTGTTCAAAACTTGCTGTCCAGATACACCCTTAAGTACTTGATTAGTTTAATGTCTGACATTTTCCTTACTTGTGTCCTTCATTTTGTCATGAGAAAGCTGCATACAGGGTGGCAATGTCTTTTTTTTTATTTATTTTTTACCTTGAGCAAGCATCAATAGGATATTGCAATGATTGCCACTGCTGTGAGAGAGAGTATCCCATTTCATCAGTTACTCTGTTGGAGTTCTTACTCTGCCAAGATACAATCTAAGCAGACTATTTCAAACCCAACCATTGTACCATGTTACTAGCTCTTAAACTGGTGCTTTCTGTAGGCAGTCACAGATCTATGAAGCCCTGAGTTCAACCAGTTGAGCCAACAGTTTAACAGGTGCCCAACTTCAGTGCATCTGTGCTGGGGATGGAGGAATGTACATGGCTTGATCACCATCCACTGTCGCTACTTTGCCTCTCTGACCCAGATTCTGCCTTGTACTCAGTCTTCCCTGGTGGTCATAATTTCTCTTCCCCAGCATCTACTGATACCCACGTTAAGTGGGGGGACCTTCTCTAGACATGGGGAATATCTACTTTTAAAGTTGCTACCAGAATCGCGTCCTTTTATACCAAGCTAATTTCAGGCTGAGCAATACTGCTTGTTCCAGTACACGCTACCTAAAAAACATTTTTACCTTTTAGGTCCAAAATCCTATGGTGACATCCCTGTGCTTTGTTTCTCAGCTGTCCACTAAGATATATCAGCAGTTCTCTAGACATGGGCAGGGTATCTGCTCTTGCCCCCATGACACCTGCTCCAGCAGGTGCCTAGTTGTCGCCTTTGAGAGTGAAGACTAACCATCATATGCAGTGAGCTACCAGAGCTAGGATGACTCCACCTCCGAAGAAGGTCAGAATTCTGGTAACACTTCTTTTCTCAGTCTGCTCATTCTGTGTATCTAAAGAGTTGTACTTGTCAAAACGGGGTGGATGCAGGTTACAAACAAAAGTGCAGGTTACAAACAAAAGTGCATGTTGATGGGGACTCAGGGCTAGCCATAACAAGAACAGGATCAGCCTTAAGCATGAGGAGCACACCCCATGAATTGTTTTTAGTTTTCTAAAATAAAAGATGATGTGTTTCAGTTTAGTATATGTGCTGGTGATGTGGAGGCATTTTTTAATGTTTAGAATGAGGACTGGGCTGTGAACGTGGGTGCATAGAGATTTGCCATTTAGGGATTTATGAGATTATGTCTGTGGAAAAGACTTTGAAAGCTGAAACACTGTTCCCGTTAGACATACATCATTTAAATGAATACATCTACAAAAAATCTTCACTTGCCGTCACATCATTCTTCAGTTAGGTATGAATCATGAAGGTAACCATTATAGGCCCCTCATATCTCAGGAGTTGGTTACAATCTAGTAAGTCCAAAATGAATCTGACTTTTCTACTGTTATCTCCTGAAAAAAAGTTTAAAAAACATTTTTACCAGAACAAATTGACTAGAAGAGGGTGGTGCAAATCAATACTACAAGTGCAGTCAGAATCAAGTTCCAGTGATCTCCGAGCTGGTGGAAACCCACCCGCTTCCTCCCTCTCACCCCAGCCTGTAGACATATCTCCTTTTGGGCGGGGGTGGGGGAGAGGGATGGGTGTTGCATACCGCTGATGAAAGTATAACATATCAGTAGTGTCTGAACATTTCTCTTATAATTATTTCTGCTTCACCTGGCCACAAGTTACACTTCCAAGATTGAATAAAAAAAATAGCACAGATCTCAGGCCGGTGATCTTGGAGGACATTTTACTTTCCTGCAGTATTTGTCAATGAATTCTAGCAGGGGCTCAGATCACTCCGAAAACATCTCTACCTTTAAGTATCTGGATAGCAACTTCACTGCCATTGTATCCCACATTTTGCTGTACCACAAATGGGGTTGCAAGGGTTTTTTCCACCACATATGCACTCCCACTCTTTTGGCTTTCACCAACAGTTGAAACACCAGCGAACATTTCCTTTATTTTTTTTTAACCCATTTCATTTTAATGATATAATAACCAAAATCACTACTGTAGGGTCTGCTGTGAAGAGAAACCTACCATTCAGCAGCCAGACTCATCCTCGACCTCTGAAGACAGACCCACATAACCCCTCACCTGAAGAAACACCACTGGATCCCCATCCACAAGGGATGCCAAGTCAAGATTCTGACCCACGCCTACAAAGCCCTACACAAACAAGGACCAGCATTCATCAACTACTGCCTGAGCTTCCACCAAACCTCCAGACTCCTGTGATCCACCTCTCTCTCCATTCATTCCCACCACATCCACCAAAGCAACAGTGGAAGATGCTCCTTCTCTCACCTCACCATGACATCCTGGAACAGCCTGTACCTCCGGGCTTAAGCCTCTCTTCAGGAGTTCAGACGGATGCTCAAGACCTGCTTTTTCAACTGATGCCTCCCGAACAGCTTGCATATCATTGCTTGGATGCTCTCAGGAGTGATTATCGTGCTCTACAAACCCCAATTGACTTCCTTCATTGCCACCAACACTTCTTTCCAGGAGAGTGGCACTGTCGGATATTACCATAAAATATAAATTGGGCCTACCTTGGTTCCACATCCCCTAAAATAGCAGTCAAATACTCCCTTGTACAGTTTGCTTAATTTGTCAGGGTCAAATTACAGTTCTTCATTACTGTGAAGGATGATTACTGATGCAAGATAGATGTATTCGACCTTGTTATGCCTATTCACAGGTCTTCCAGTGTCCTGGTTGGCCTGACTCTTTTTACCACTTTCTCTCACCTTTCCATAAAGTCCCATCACTGCAGTGCAGTATTGTAGTAGTAATTTATATATTTTGACACCAACCCCTCCAGATTCATCAATAGTTGTAATTAGTGTTTCAAATCAATTAGCTAATAGCTGGGACTATTAAAAGCATGATTTGCCTAGTGTCAAAGTTTTTGATACCATAAGAGTTCAACTTCAGACACACCAACTACTCGCTTGTATTCCTCAAAGGATTTTATTTAAGCCTTCAAGTAAAGGTTACTAGCATCTTACAATCTCAGTATTCCTGGGCTTGTAACCATTAACTATACTGGAAGCTATGAATTCTTTATTATTATTTTGGATGGGTATCAAATGTTCCCAGCTTTTGTGCTAGAATTACAGCTCCAATGCCGTACTTGTAATATGACTGTAGTAACGTTGCTGTGGCCTTAGTGGTTTGGGAAATCCCAAAGTCCTACTTGTCAATAATCTGTTCATATGAGCTGGAATACCCACTGTCCTACAATTAAAAGCTGTGAAGCAATATAGTATATTCTAACTATTCTAGCACCTTGGAACCCCAAGGATTTATTATAGCCCCAGGGACTGTTCCAGGGACCCCCCAACCCTTCCGGGTCAAATCAGAGTAAAATAATGCAGGAGGGCCCGCATGTCTATACATAAATTGACTGGGGGGGGTGGGGGTGGCATGCAGACCGCTCACGAGCCCTGGGTACAACCACTTCCCTGGGACTCAGTTAAATATAGAGTAGGGGCCGGACAGACACCACCCCTTCCCCCATCTCCCACCCCCAATGGACCATCACCTCCACTGGGGATTTCTTTAAAAACAAACAAAAAAAAGCAATCCACAGCTTGTGGTTGACCATAAGGCCTGACTTGTCTGCTTGCAGCCATCCCCCTACCACGCATGACGTTTAGAACTGTGCGGTTTCCTGCAGAGTCTTGATACACTAAGGCAGAATCCATCCCTCAGATCATTTTTAAAGAAAAAGAATGAGGGGGGAGAGGGGGCGCAGTGTCCTTTAGCGAGCCATTGCAGGCTCAGGGGCTGCCATTCCTGGGGCCATATTTTTTTGTATTAAAAGGTAGAGAGGCACACATCTCTCCTCCTCAAGCCTTTGTAGCCCTAGGAGCGCCAGCCACCCTTGGAGCCTTTTTTTTTTTTCTTTAAAAGGGGAGGAGGGTGCTCAGTCCTCCTACTTGAGCCTTTACAGTCCCTGGGACCCCATTCCTGGAACCTTTATTTTTTTTTTTTTTTTATGGAAGAGAGAGAGCGTGCCACTCTTCTCCACAAGACAAGCCTTTACACCCCAAAGACCCCAAACCATGGGGCCAAAACATATATTTAATGATGGGGGGGAGAGGGAGCGAGCATGGCTCACTTTTCCTAGCCGATTCAAAGGGCCTTACTTTAAAAAAAAAAAAATATATATATATATATATTTATTTTTTTAAGGGGCGGATGGCCTGAGGTCCCCCACCCAAAGCCACTATTGCCCCAGGGGACCGTATCCCACAGGGCCTTTTTTTTTTTTTTTAAATAAGGGGATGGGCTCATGTGGCCCCCTCCCCAAGCCTATAGTGGCCCCATGGACCCCATCGCGTGGCCTTTGTTGTTCCTATATGGGTGCACCCAGTGCTCACCCAAAGCACCCACTACACAGTCCCTACATGCACCCATCCAGGATGATGCTGGAGCCAGCATTGATCCTGCCAGGTGGGATCTGCCATTTGTTTGCTCCCATCAAGCAGGAGCAATCTGAGTTTTCCTGCTGTGCACCCCCGGCTCTTAGTTTCTCACGTCAACCCCTGGCTGCCAGTTTTTTTTTTTTTTTTTTTTTAATGCTGCAATCACGGCTCTTTATTTAAAAATATTTATTTTGGCCCCAGAGGCGGTGTTGGACCTGGTCCTTTTTGCAGTGTTACCCCCAAACGTTTTGCATTCTTCCTCCTATTTTTTCTGGCCTTTTATTGTTGGCTTTAGGACTCTAGGCACTTTAACACTGCTAATCGGTGCTAAAGTGCAAGTGCTCACTGTCTAAATTATATTTGTGATTGGTTTATCCATGATTAGCATATCTGCTTTACTAGTAAGTCCCTAGTAGAGAGCACCATGTGTGTCCAGGGCCTGTAAATCAAATGCTACTAGTGGGCCTGCAGCACTGACTCTGCCACCCACAAGAGTAGCCCTGTAAACAAGCCTCAGATCTGCCACTGCAGTGTCTGAATGGGCAATATTAAGCTGCCATATCAATCTGGCAATGACACCCACTTGCCAGGCCCAAATTTTCCTTTTTACTACATGTATGTCACCCCTAAGGTAGGCCCAAGGCAGCCCCATGGGCACGGCGCAGCGCATTTAAAAGGCCAGACAAATACTGGTGTGTTTGACATGTCCTGATAGTGAAATACAGCTAAGTTCTTTTTCCACTATTGCAAGGACTATCTCTCCCATAGGGTAACATGGGGATTGCCTTGAAATATCTTTTAAGTGTAATTTCCCATTAGGAGCAGATAGGGATATGGAGTTTGGGGCCTCTGAACTCACAATTCAAAAATACATATTTTTTAAGTTGTTTTTTGAACTCTGAGTTTGAAAATGGCAGTTTTAGAAAGAGGGCATTCTCTTGTTTAACCATTTTCTGCATCTGCCTGGCTGTGGAATACACATCTAGGTCAGAATGACAGTTGGGCTATTTGTAAATTCACTCTAGATAGTCAGTCACACAAAGGCAGCTGAAGTGTGACTTGCATATCCTGGTGGGTCTTTCTGGGCTAGAGTGGTGGGAGGAGCTGACACTTGAATAGGGATGTGTCTGTCCTTACACTAAGAGGTCTTCAATCCCCTGGAATGTGTCTGGGGCCAGGACGGGGAAAGGCAGGGTCTTGTGCACTACAAAGACTTCTCTTTAGAAGTTTGCCTACTTTAAAGACAGGAATGGGTAAAAGTATTGGACTTCTGACACCACATAGTTAGAACACTTCAGTACTGAGGAAATTCTGCAGGAAGAAAAACTGTATGCTGTACAGGGACTGCCACTCTGCGTGTTGCTTTGCAGTGCTGGCGTGGTGCTCTGTCCTGGGGGTGAAAGGACTGGACTTGGCTTTCTACATCCTGCTTCTAAAGTTCTCCAAGGCTTGGACTGAGCTTGTCTCCTGTTAATAAATCTCAGGGACATCAAAGACTTCATCTGCCAGCACTTGGGCTCTCTTGCTGAGAGTCCTGACTTCCCAAATGGTGCCATATCCAGTTTCTGGGCTCTTGGGAGTGAGTTCTGGTGCAACCAAGATGAAACTAAGCCCCTCAGCGACTTTGGAACTGGCACCACTGCCTGCACAGGGGCAGTGGTCCCCGCTGAGTGGAACATCCACGACCAGTGACACAGGCCCAATGCCACCACAACACCTCAGAAGTCCCGCCACAGCGCAAGTCCAGAGCGCCGTGTCAACGACGTCCATGGCACCCATCTCCGACACCACCGCAGAACCTGTGGCCCTGTGGTGTGATCATAACACTGTGCATCTATACATGCTGGATTCATTGACCCCGCCATGTCGGAAGGAACTGATGAGTTGCTGCCAACGTCACATAACCTCCCCTATAATGGGAAGGAACCAACGCCTCACCTCCCCTGACTAGCAGTAAACCTTTCCGGTGGCAGTAAGGTGCCAATGCTGCATCTGCTCCAGCGACGCCTCCGCTCCTGACTCCATGCAACATCTTTGCTTTTTCCTCGTCTTCTAAAGTACTGTAGCTGGAGTCCATGTGACTCTGTGACTGGCCCACACTCCTTGGTGAGTGGCATCGGACAGTTAGGAATGGTTCAGTCACGATGTTGTGATAGCCCCAATAGGGGTTATTGTGTTTCTAAGCGCTATACTAAAATGTAATCTTTGAAAATGTGTATCTTTACTTTTGCATGTTGGATTTTTGTAGTTTTGGTCTTGTTTTATTCAGATAGAATATTGGCTGTGTGGAGTACTTTTGTAGGTGTAGGTGAGTTTGTGTAGGGGGAGAGAGAGAGAGAGGAAGGGAGGAGAGAGAGAGGGAGGGGAGGAGAGAGAGAGGGGGAGGAGAGAGGGAGGGAGGAAGGGGGGAGAGGGAGGGAGGGAGGGGGAGAGAGAGAGAGAGGGAGGGAGGGGGAGAGAGAGAGGGAGGGAGGGAGAGGGGAGAGGGAGAAGGGAGAGAGAGAGAGGGAGAGAGAGAGAGGGAGGGAGAGGGAGAGGGAGGGAGAGGGAGAGGGAGGGAGAGGGAGAGGGGGAGGGAGAGAGGGAGAGGGGGAGGGGGAGAGAGAGAGAGGGACAGAGAGGGAGAGAGAGAGAGAGAGAGAGAGAGAGAGAGAGAGAGCGCGAGCGCGCACGCATGGGTTAACCTAGTCGTGGGACTCCCCTACCCTGACTAGAGTGAGAGTCCCTACTTGGACAGGGTGCAAACCACTGCCAACTAGAGACCCCATTTCTGACAGGAGGTTCCTCTAAGACCCTCCCACCCTCCCACCCCCCCACCCCCACCGAGCCCAGGGTGGCAGGGAATGCCTACTGTGGCTCCCTATATTATTTTTTAAATATAAGTTCACGATAGGGGACTAAGTCTCCGAGTCCTGTAATGGTTGCCTGCAACATTTTTCTGCATGTTGCAGGCAACCAATCAGAGCACTCACTCCAGCAGGATTCTGTATCCCATGGCAGCGAATTGGCCCAAGGGAAAAAAAGCACCCATGGCCAATCAGAACACTATTTTTTAAAGTGGGTTTGAGGGATTCTGGCCTAGTTTGTGCGTAGAAATTTTCGGGATGATCTGTCAAGCAGCAGCCGTAAAAATACTTCCCTAGCTCCTGCAAAAAAAAAAAAAACCACTTGTTTTTTTTTCAAAAGTAAAGAAGTATTTTTGAAAATGCAATTTTGTTATCTAGTCCAAAAAATGCAATTTCGGGTCAGCAAAATGAACTACTGAAACAATGCTTTCTTTATTCTTTTTACTCCCACGGATTTTATTGAGTTTTACCAAGATAGCATGGCCAACCTGGCCAGGAGACACAAAAAGAATAGAGAAAACTAAATAACTATAAATAATAACAGAATATGTGCACAGTAAACACCCCATTCGCCGCACCCTACCAACCAGTGGCAATGCACATACTTCTCATTAGGGAAAAGATCAACGCAGCTCTCCATGTCTACCCTTCTTGTTGCCATAAGTTTGAATCTCTTCTTCAATACATGTGCTGATGGTATGAATTAGTTTCAAAACAATCCCACTA
Organism: Pleurodeles waltl; assembly: GCF_031143425.1. NCBI lineage: Eukaryota > Metazoa > Chordata > Amphibia > Caudata > Salamandridae > Pleurodeles > Pleurodeles waltl. Next base: position 342,845,476 of record NC_090437.1, read on the forward strand.
CTCCCTGCCCACCGGTGCCAGATTTTGCGGTGTTTCTGGGACATCCCCTTGCCTGGTACACAGCAATCTTCAACAACCTGCAGTAATCCAAGCAACACTTCAACAACGTTGGGGAAGAGGGATGTTCAGCCTTCCAAGCCAGGCAATGACTCTCTTGCCAGCATTAGCCCCAGAAACAGGAGTGTCCTTTTATATCTATTACCCCCAAGCCCATCATTGACATGTGAGAGAGTCAGCTTTGGGTCCAATGGGATTGTCCAGGAGAGAACCTCGCCAAGACAAGAGATCATCCCACGCCAAAATCAAGTTAACACTGTACAGTCCCACACCATGTGTATGAAAGTGAAGTCGTACACTCTGCAACATAGGTACAACAGACAACTCAACATTCCCATGCGCCATAAACGATATCTTGGGTAGTAAGCCTTAAGCAGGTATTTCAGTTGAATAAGTCAGAGAAGCGCCGATATGGCCGTCTCTCAAGGTACTCTTAATGTAATGTGTCAGACCAGTCATCGTCATCTCATGTATTAAGATCAGTCTCCCATGGAGTTCAAAGGGAGTGGTATGTGTGTGTGGGTTATGTATAACTAAGGTATGGTATATTTGAGCAATTCTATGATCTCCCAGGAGGAACTGACCCTCTACTGGGTTTTATTTCAGGAACAGACTCAAGGTGTCTAGTGTAGGAGGCAGTGAGGTGTTGGAGCTGTAGATAGTGATAAAACTGGCTGCGATGTAATTGATATTCAAGTTGCAAATGATTTCAAAACTGTGTCACTCATAAAGTGGGGATACCTATAATATCCTATTTCCTAAAACCTTCGAGCTGTGCCACCTGCTGCAACACAGTACCGTGACATTCGGTTAGACGTTCCCACCACCATATGTGCCATAAGGAATCCTTCAATATATATTCAGGACTTCTTGCGTTGCCGAGGGAAGAAAAGCAACCCTCCATCCACCACATAAGTAGTCGAGAGCAAGGGAGTCACGCCCATTTCTCAGATGCAAAAGCCAGATCACCATGGTGAATATACCACTAGTCATTGATTATTGTTAATCTTGAAGCAGAGTAAAACGAGTATACATCTGCAGTCGCAATACATCCCCCATCCCAAATACGTGGTTTACAAGCGCTTCCTTCATTCCAAAGGACTCCAATAAGGATAATCTGTCTGAACCAGGACTGGAAAGTAGTAGATGGGTAATTATTTCAGTATCTCCCAAATTTGAGTTGGAAATCTGATACAACATTTTTCAGGCAGTGCTTCACAAATGATTTAACTGGACAAGAGGAAGAGTCTCCACAAGTTTCTCTCAACAAAAGCAAGAGAGTTCAACAATAGCAAGAGAATTTCTTTCTTTTACAATTAAATTGATCTAGTAGAAGGCATGTAGATCCTCTCAGAGTAGTCATCTGCAAGGTCCAGGTATTCATATATGTATCCTTTCAGGAGACAGGGCATGTCTGATTAGTACTGGACGGTCCGACCTGTGAATCAATAAAGGGTACCATGGAACAATTGAATCTTAACTTGGGCAAGTGGGCAGGGCGCTAGAGAGTCTATGGCAAGATGGCTGTAAGCCTTTGCTGATGCTAAGTTTTGAATTAAAGTGTGCTGGGACCCTGCTAACAAGGCCCCAAGCACCAGTGTTCTTTCCCTAAACTGTACCTTTGTCTCCACAACTGGCACAGCCCTGGCACTCAGATAAGTCCCTTGTAACTGGTACCCCTGGTACCAAGGGCCCTGATGCCAGGGAAGGTCTCTAAGGGCTGCAGCATGTCTTATGCCACCCTGGGGACCCCTCACTCAGCACATGCACACTGCCTTACAGCTTGTGTGTGCTGGTGGGGAGAAAAAGACCAAGCCGACATGGCACTTCCCTCAGAGTGACATGCCAACCTCACACTGCCTGTGGCATAGGTAAGTCACCCCTCTAGAAGGCCTTACAGCCCTAAGGCAGGGTGCACTATACCACAGGTGAGGGCATATGTGCATAAGCACTATACCCCTACAGTGTCTAAGCAAAACCTTAGACATTGTAAGTGCAGGGTAGCCATAAGAGTATATGGTCTGGGAGTTGGTCAAGCACGAACTCCACAGTTCCATATTGGCTACACTGAAATCTGGGAAGTTTGGTATCAAACTTCTCAGCACAATAAATGCACACTGATGCCAATGTGCAATTTATTGTAACATGCACCCAGAATACCAATCCGACTTCTAGTGTAGGCTGACCAGTTCCTGCCAGCCTACCACAAACCAGACAAGTTGCTGGCCACATGGGGAGAGTGCCTTTGTCACTCTGTGGCCAGGAACAAAAGCCTGTACTGGGTGGAGGTGCTTCACCACTCCCCCTGCAGGAACTGTAACACCTGGCGGTGAGCCTGAAAGGCTCACCCCTTTTGTTACTGCACCCCAGGGCATCCCAGCTAGTAGAGATGCCCGCCCCTCCGGCCACTGCCCCCACTTTTGGCGGCAAGGCTGGAGGAGATAATGAGAAAAACAAGGATGAGTCACCCACCAGTCAGGACAGCCCCTAAGGTGTCTTGAGCTGCGATGAACCCTGCCTTTGGAAATCCTCCATCTTAGTTATGGAGGATTTCCCCACAGGATTAGGGATGTGCCCCCTCCCCACAGGGAGGAGGCACAAAGAGGGTGTAGCCACCCTCCAGGACAGTAGCCATTGGCTAGTGCCCTCCCAGACCTAAACACACCCCTAAATCTAGTATTTAGGGGCACCCCAGAACCCAGGAAATCAGATTCCTGCAACCTGAACTACAAAGAAGGACTGCTGACCTACAAGCCTGCAGAGACGACAGACGACGATGACAACTGCTTTGGCCCCAGCCCTACCGGCCTGTCTCCAGAGTCGAAAACCTGCAACCAGCGACGCATCCAACAGGGACCAGCGACCTCTGAAGCCTCAGAGGACTGCCCTGACCCCCAGGACCAAGAAACTCCATTGAGCAGCGGCTCTGCTCAAAAACAGCTACATCTTTGCAACAAAGAAGCAACTTCCACAGAACCCACTCCTCCTGCCAGAAGCGTGAGACTTCCCACTCTGCACCCGATGCCCCGGCTCGAGATCCAGAGAACCCTGTGAGTAGTCTGAGACGACCCCCCGAGCCCCCACAGCGACACCTGCAGAGAGTATCCAGAGGCTCCCCGGACCGCGACTGCCTGTAACAAGGGACCCGATGCCTGGAACAAGCACTGCCCCCGCAGCCCCCAGGACCTGAAGGAACCGAACCTCAGTGCAGGAGTGACCCCCAGGCGACCCTCTGCCTAGCCCAGGTGGTGGCTGTCCCGAGAAGCCCCCCTGTGCCTGCCTGCACCGCAGAGTGACCCCCGGGTCCCTCCACTGAATCCTATCTAAAACCAGACGCCTGCTTTGCACACTGCACCCGGCCACCCCTGTGCCACTGAGGGTATGTTTTGTGTGCCTACTTTTGGGGACCTCTGCACCTGACCAGCCTGGTGTGGTAACTTTGGGGTAGCCTTGAAACCCCAAAGGTGGGCTGCCTATGCCCAGGAACTGAGACTTGTAAGTGTTTTACTTACCTGACAAACTAACCATTACTTACCTCCCCCAGGAACTGTTGATTTGTGCAGTGTCCACTTTTAAAATAGCTTATTGCCATTTTAACAAAGACTGTATATGATATTGCTTTTATTCAAAGTTCCTAACTTACCTGTGTGAAGTACCTTGTATTTTATGTGTTTACTTCAAATCTTGAACCTGTGGTTCTTAAAATAAAGTAAGAAAATATATTTTTCTATATAAAAACCTATAGGCCTGGAGTAAGTCTGAGTGTGTGTATATCCTCATTTATTGCCTGTGTGTGTAAAACAAATGCTTAACACTACCCTCTGATAAGCCTACTGCTCGACCACACTACCACAAAATAGAACATTAGAATTATCTAATTTTGCCACTATCTTACCTCAAAGGGGAGCCCTTGGACTCTGTGCACACTATTTCTTACTTTGAAATAGTATATACAAAGCCAACTTCCTACAATGGCCGCATAGTAATGTAGCTTTGCTGACCAGGATTCTAAATCCGACATTCATCCGCCTAATTATCTGCCATCTGCCCAGCAAAACGGGGACACTGCACCAGCATTGCTCCCTACACTGCTTTGGTTCAGCTGGTTCCAGCGATTACCTTAAAATCGCTTAACTGCAGCACCCTGATCGCGCAGCCGAACATTCTCAACTAATAAAATGGTGCCCATACCTCCCTGAGTCGGATGGAGTGAGGGAGAGAGGCGGTGCTATAGCGGATCTGTGGTACAGTCGGAGGGACGGATGGACGGCCGCGGCGACAACAGACAACTTGCTGCATTTGGAATCCCGCAGCCGGCCCTGCTGAAGTGGAGATCCAGACCCCCTGTGAGCCGCGCTGCCAGTGTGTTTCGCTGGGGAGAGGTGCTGCTGACGCAGCCTGTGGCAGTTGCAGTGAGCGGTTGACTGGGGGAGCAGCTGGCTACTGGAGACGGCTGTCTCGGACAGGTAACTGGCCGGATTGCCAGGCTGTGTGCCTGCCCCTCCTGGGTGGTGCTGCACGGGCTGCTCTTGGGACGCCCGAGGGGCTGCCTACTGGGAGAGTGCGTGGCGGCAGGCTGAGGCCTCAATCCGCCGATGTCAGTGTCAGCCCTAATACTGCAGCTACATGTGTGCAGTAGTGTCCACCGGATATCTGTTGCCAACAATAATTCCAGGTATGTTACTGGGCCTAGTGTGCCCAGGCCCTCCAGAGGGCGTATTCTGGTAAAGTCGTTTGGCGAGAGCTGCTCACAGTGTGCACCTTAATCACGGCAATGGGCCTGGGAGACTCAGTCCCAGCCAGTTCTCTGTGCAGGAGTGAAGGGGAGGAGTGTATACTCTGGGCAGTGGGGCAGCGCACGGGATAGCAATCCTCCCCAGGTTAGATGGTCATTGAGTGTGGTGGGCGGGCCCCAGGATCGCAGGTGGCGGGCGTGTCGCCATGCTAATTCGAGTGTGAATCCAACGCTACCATGCAAGCAGAGGCGGTAGCTTCGACCACCCCTTGCTCACAACCCCACGGCCGCTACTGCACCATAGGGAGGTGGCCACATAAATCCTTACTGTTTATCAGTCCTGTTGCGCTGCCTTTGCGACTATGGGGAAAACAGACAGACAACAACCCAAGCTCACCTTGAATTCCAAAAGCACGACCAGACCGCAACAGCACACTTTAACAGACACTGAACAGGAGCTGCAGCCCCAAAGCACTCCACCTCCAGAGACCATGTTCTAGCCATGCAACAGAGCCTGAGGACAATAGACAGGAAAATAGATACCCTCAACATGAAACTGGTCAATTTGGCAACAAAACTCAACAAGCAAGTGGCACGGCTCGCAAATGCGAAGCAAAGGCTATCAACTGCATAAGATGATATACAGTTACAACCAAATGCCTCAACATGTTAAAAGTTGATCACAAAGCAATAATCTATGCATCACGGGCATTCCTGAATCCACTAATACTGGCCACCTGGAGCACTATGTAGAGGATATGGTGAGGGAAATCTTTGGAAGCGAACAGCTTCCTGCAGTACTAATAGTGGAAAGAGCGCACAGGTCATTGGTTGCTCGTCCGCCTACTGAAGCCCCGCCTCGTCCCCGAAACCCATTGTTGCCAAGCTGCTAAATTACCATGACACTATCCTACATATCGCCAGAGAGAAAGGATCCATAAATTACCTTGGTTATGACACTGCATTCTACCCAGATTTTACAACGGCAGTGCAGGCAGCTAGGCCTGAATTTCTCCAGGTAAAAAAGAAACTGCAAGCAGCAACAGTGTGCAGGGTGATGTTCTGACACAGATGAAATGGGGGCACCACCTAGGGGAGGAAAGAGGCCTGAGTTCTGAGAACCACCTTGTCTGAAAATATGGTGAGATATGGTGGCTTGGATGAAACAGCCTGCCTCTCACTCACCCTCCTGGCAGATGTTATTGCCACTAAGAAGGCTGTCTTCATGGTGACCAGCCAGAGGGGACAGTTGTGTAAGGGCTCGAAGGGAGCACACATAAAAAATGTGAGGACCAGATTTAAGTTCCATTGGGGCATAATAAAGGGCATAGGGGGAAATATATGTACAAGCCCTTTGAGGAATCTATGTACAATGGGAGATTTGAGAAGTGATGGCTGATCGGGGAGCCGAAGGAATGCTGATAAGGCAGAAAGATAGCCCTTAAGGGTACCCAACGCAGAACCCTGCTGGGCAAGAGATAGCATGAAGAGAAGGATATCAGAAAGAGAAGCAGAAAGAGGATCAATAGACCTTTCTGTACAATAATATACAAAGTGTTTCCAACAGCAGGAAACAAGGACACCTGGCTGACAAAATTACTTTACAGACTTCAGGCGTAAGGTCAAAAGCGTCAACTGCCACCGCTTAATCTCCACGCATGAAGGTGCAGAGTAGACAGGTTAGAGCGGAGAATCCTCCTCTGCAGCTGCGACAGAAGATCCTCCTGAAGAGGCAGCCTAATCGGAGGATCGATGCGCATTTTCAGAACCTTGGGATACCAGGCTCTCCGTGCCCAATCCAGAGCGACTAAGATTACTTGGGCCCAGTCGTTCTTGATCTTCTTGAGAACTCTGGGCAGAAGTGGTATGGGTGAAAAAGTATACAGGAAGCCTGAACTCCACTTGTGACGAAAAACATCACAGAGTGATTTCTGCCTGGAAACTCCAACGCGCAATACTGCTGACATTGCTCAATCTTTGTGAAGGCGAACAGATCTAACCAAGGCTCTCCACACTGCTGAAAGAGTCCTTACGCCACCTCTGGATGAAGATACCATTTGTGATCTGCTAGTCATTGATGGCTGAGTTTGTCCGCCCTGGCGTTCAGAGAACCTGCTAGGCATTGAACCACCAGGGTTATGCCCTGCTGTGCCAGCCATGTCCAGAGACACAGAGCCTCTTGACAAAGGGCTCACAACCCCACACCGCCCTGCTTGTTGCAGCACCACATTGTGGTGGTGTTGTCCGTGAACACCTGCACTATCTTCCCTATAACAACAGGAAAAACTGCTTTCAATGCCAGTCCGATAGCCAGGAGCTCCAGTAAGTTGATATGGAGACGGATTCCACCAGAGGCCTCTGACCTCCGCCTCTCCCGGATGGCCGCCCGATCTCAGAAGTGACGCATCTGTCACTACTCTGAGATCTGGCTGGGGAAGGGAGAGAACTCTGCCTCTGACCCAATCGCAGTTCACTAACCACCACTGCAGATTTTTTGCAGTTCCATCTGAGATCTGAACTGTGTTGGTAAGATTCCCCTGATGCTGCGCCCACTGGAACTTCAGGTCCCACTGCAGAGCCCTCATATGCCATCTGGTATGCTTGACTAACAGGATGCAGGAGGCCATGAGTACCAACAGCCTTAGGGAGTGTCTCACCGAAATCCAGGATAGAGGCCGAAACATCGGTATCATAACTTGAATATCCTGGACCTGGTATTCAGGAAGATAAGCCCAAAACAGCACAGTGTCCAGAACGGCTCCAATGAAAGGGAGCTTCTGAGAGGGAGTCAGGTGTGACTTCGGCACATTTATAGTGAACCCGAGTGAATGCAGGAGGTCCGCCGTAGTCTGAAGGTGGCTGACGAGAGCCTGGGGCGTAGAAGCCTTCAACTGCCAGTCATCGAGATAGGGGAAGACTGAAACCCCCAACCTGCGCAGATAACCTGCTACCACCGCCATCACACTGGTGAATATCTAGGGGCACTGGTGAGACCGAAGGGAAGCACAGTGAACTGAAAGTGCTTGTAGCCCACCTTGAACTGCAAGTAACGCTTGTGGGCGAGCAGGATGTGTGTAGGAAGCTGGCTCTGTATATACTACATCAAAATGAGATACAGGGGGTGATTCTAACTTCGGTGGGCGGCGGAGGCCGCCCGCCAAAGTTCCCCCACCAAAATACCGCTCCGCGGTCGAAAGACCGCTGAGGGTATTTTGGGATTTGCCCTGGGCTGGCGGGCGGCTGCCAAAAGGCCGCCCGCCAGCCCAGGGCAAATCAACCTTCCCACGAGGACGCCGGCTCAGAATTGAGCCGGCGTAGTGGGAAGGTGCGACGGGTGCAGTGGCACCCGTCGCGTATTTCAGTGTCTGCATAGCAGACACTGAAATACTTTGTGGGGCCCTCTTACGGGGGCCCCTGCAGTGCCCATGCCATTGGCGGTCAGAGACCGCCGGGGTCAGAATGACCCCCATAGTGTGCATATAGTCCAAGGGCTCCCCAGAGTCTTAACAGAGGCTAAAGTAGATAATACTAACGCTTTCGTCTGTGGTGGTGTGGTCGAGCAGTTAGGCTTATCAGAGGGGAGTGCAAAGCATTTGTTGTACACACACAGACAATAGAAGCAGCACACACTCAATGACTTAACTCCAGACCAATTATATTTATATAGCATGAATCTTAATTTATTTCTAGAACCACAAGATTCAAAATGCAGTTAAGTACTTCAATAGATTCGTATTTCACACATATATCAACAGAGTTTTGTTTGAAATCAATAAGTTATACAGTTTTTGAAATATTGGCAATTATCTATTTCAAAAGTCGACACTGCAATTTTCAGAAACAGCTCCTGGGGGAAGAAAAGTTAGTATGTTTTATAGGTAAGTACTCCACTTACAATTCCACTCTCCGGGGGTTAGGAAGTCCACAGCAACAAGGGCCTGTTGGGTGCGAGGTCAAAGTTGAGACAAAATTAACATGTGCTCCTATGGAGACTGGGGCACTCGGAAACAGGCCTGCCTGTTGGTAAGTAACCGTGACTTCGGAGGGAAGACCTGGGGGTTTTAGGGGAGCACTGGGAGGGGGAAAGGATGAGGGGGAAGAGGGGGAAGAGGGGCAGGCTTTGGCACCAAACATACACCCTCAGCGGCACTGGGCCGGCCGGGTACAGAGTGGAACCAAGGTGGGTTTCCAATGATTCTCTATGAGGGGAGCCCAGGGGTCACTCAGATGCTGCAGGCAAAGTCCAGGGGGTCAACTGGGGCACACCATAGGCTGGATAGGGAGAAGGACCGTCTGCTAAACAAAGCTGCACCAGGGTCAGATTCTCCAAGGCCTGGGGGCTGCGGGTGCAGTGGTCTTTTAGGCATCAGATATCTTTGTCCGGAGCTCCGCAGTCAGGAAGTTCCTCGGGATTCCCTCTGCAGGCGTAGTCATGGAAGGGTGGAGAAGTCAACCCAGGGTGGGCACTTGCTCGGAATCGCCTGGGGATCCTCTCTAGTCAGTTGGGCCACCTGGATATGGGCATCCGGTGCAGAGTGGTCAGGGCTCACGCATCTGGGGTGGGGCTGGAGTCCTTGGTTGTTGTTTCTTCTTAGACAGGGCCGCTGTCCACAGAAGTTCTTTGTCCTTTTGGCTGCAGGGCAGACCTCTGGAGCTTTGCAGAGGTCGCTGGTCCCGCTGGATGCGTCGCTGTCTTGTGCAGGTTCTTTGAAGCAGGAGGCAGGCCAGTAGAGCTGGGGCCAAATTAGGTGTCGCCTTCCTTTCTCTGCTGGGGGTGAAGCTTAGCAGTCCTCCTTTCTTGTCAGGTCACCAGGAATCACGTGAATTGCGTTAAGGGAAGCCCTTAAATCCTGGATTTAGGGGCGTTAAAGGGGTCAGAGGGCAGTAGCCAATGGCTACTGTCCCTGAGGGTGGCTACACCCTTCTTGTGTCCACTCCCTTTGGAGAGGGGAGCACAAACCTAGCCAAATTGGTCCCCGTCCTCCAAACTAAGATGGAGGATTCTGAAGGGAGGGGGTCACCTCAGTTCTGGCCACCTTAGGGGTGGTCACTTCACTCTGTTTCCCTAATTTTCCCGCCGGACTTGCCACCAAAAGCAGGGCTTTGTCCAGGGGGTGGGGCGGGCAACTCCACTAGCTGGAGTGCCCTTAACCAGAGACCTGAGCCTTTGAGGCTCAGCGCCAGGTGTTAAAGTTCCTGCAGGGGGAGGTGTGAAGCACCTCCACCCAGGACAGGCTTTGTTTCTAGGCACAGAGAGCATAAAGGTCCTCACCCCTTGTGGTCAGAAACTTGTCTGAAAGTGGCAGGTAGGCACAGACCGGTCAGTCCTACACTGGCAGTTTGGCTAACATCCAGAGGGCATCTCTAAGATGCCCTTTGAGTACATTTTTCAATAAATCCAACACTGTCATCAGTGTGGGTGTATTGTGCTGAGAAGTTTGATATCAAACTTCCCAGTATTCAGTCAAGCCATTATGGAGCTGTGGCGTTCCTAATGCCAAATTCTCAGACCATATACTCAATATGGCTACACTGCACTTACAATGTCTAAGAATGGGCTTAGACACTGTAGGGGCATATTGCTCATGCAGCTATGCCCTCACCTGTGGTATATTGCACCCTGCCTTAGGGCTTAAGGCCTGCTAGAGGGATGACTCACCTATGCCCCAGAGAGGGGTGCCAAGTCGACTTTGCCTTTTTCTCCCCACCAGCACACACAAGCTGCATAGGCAATGTATGTGTGCTTGGTGAGGGCCTCCCAGGGTGGCATAATACATGCAGCAGCCCGTGGGACCTTCCCTGGCCACAGGGCCCTGGGTACCATGGGTGTGCCAATTGTTGAAACAAAGGTACAGATTCTGGGAAAGAACATTGGTGCTGGGACCTAGTTGGCAAGATCCCAGCACACTTTCAAAGTCGGCATCAACATAAGGCAAAAAAGTGGGGGGTAACCATGTCAACAGTGGCACTTTCCTACAATGGGTATATGAAAATATGCATCATGCAACTCCGACGCTACCATTCTGTCTCCTTGGTCTAGGGCAGACAAGACCTGAGCATGAGTGAGCATCTTGAATTTCTCCTTTTTTATGAAGTACTTGACATCCCGCAAAACCAGAAGGGGGCGAAGACCCTTATTCTTTTTGGGAATCAGAAAGTAGAGGGAATAAAAACCACTGCCTACTTCTGATATTGGGACCCTTTCTATAGCTCCCTTGGCCAAGAGAGCCATAACTTCCTTGCGGAACAAAATTAAGTGATCTTCCATCAGCCGTTATTTTAATGGAGGCATAGCAGGGGGGGGGAGACTGGAAGGGGAAGGAATAGCCCTTCTGTATGATCTGCGAGACCCATCTGTCCGATGTTATGGACTGCCAGTGAAGGCGATGAAATCTAATCCTCCCTCCAACTGGATGCATGTTGCCTTGCTTAACCACACTAGGAGGACTTCGGCGCTGTGCAGGGGGGGGCTGGGTGGTTGCCGACCTCTGGCCAGACCCTCTGGGTTTAAAGGTACCACGACCTCATCCTCGCACTGGATGCTGAGATGCTGGAGGCTCATTTGAGGGTGACATGGTGGTACCTCATCCCTTACGAAGCCTCGAAAGGGGAGAAAGGAAGACTACTGACGAGCTGGCGCCAAGAGGCCCAAGGATCTGGAAGGAGACCGGGAGTCATTGAACCGCTCAAGCACAGAGTCTGCCTCTCCAAAAAGGCATGAGCTATCGAAGGGCATGTCCATGAGGTTTGTCTGGACATTCCCCGGAAAGTCGGAAGCATGAAGCCAGGCATGGAGTCGAAGGGCTGGTGTCGATGAAATCGCCCTGGCGAGCGAGTCGGTTGTGTCAAAACCACACTGAATCGTAAACTTTGCTGTGTCTCTCCCATCACTGACTGCTTGAGTGAGAGTGTCCGGCATGCCTTTCAGGACCTGAGGCTGTATCTGTGCCACCGTATCCCATAAAGTATGGAAAAAATGGCCCACTAGGCATGAGGTGTTTACGGACCTGAACGCCAGGCTGGAGGAAGAAAATATCTTCTTACCAAGCTGATCCAGCCTCTTGGATTTCCTATCCGGAGGAGGGAAAGGGAAGGCACCATGGGAAGTGGAGGCCTGGACCACCAAGCTCTCCGGGGTGGGGTGTTGGGTGAGGAAACTTGGGTCAGTAGGAACTGGTTGATGGTGGGGACCAACTGTCCTATTTACAGGAGCCCCTGTGCTGGGTTTGGACCACGTCCCCAGGAGGACATCAGTGAGGGCTTCGTTTAAGGGTAACATCGGTTCTGAAGTGGAAACCCCTGGCTGAAGCACCTCTGTCAGGATGTTAGTCCTGACCAGCACCGTAGTCAATTCTAAGTCTAATACCTCAGTTGCTATACGCACCACCATGGCGTATGAAGCTCCCTCCTCCATAGCCACAGAAGGAGGTGAGAGCATGCCAGTATCTGGAGAAGTATCCAGTCCACTGGCTTCCCCTCGATTCTCATACCAGTCCTGCTCCAATCCACATTCTGAAGGGTCCTTAGAACCCTCCAATTCCTCACCTGTGCCTGGCTGTTCAAAATAAGCCTCAGACACTGATCTGGGTGGTATCGAAGTCAGAATCGGCATCATACGATGCCGTTCCGGCTTCGGATCATCCGGAATGAGGATGGGATTCACACCACCGGTGGGCGCCGGCGTTGGGGTAGCGTCAACGTCTGGACTGACGCCAGAGGAGGGCGACTGTGTGGTACCGGCGTCGATCCAGATCTAATCTCGGATCCTGGGGTCCCCAACAGCGCAGCGGTCAAAGCTGCCGGTGTCGAACCCGATGGGGCTCCTGCAGACCCCGCGGGGCCCGTATGCTCACCAGCGAGGGCAGCCCACTCAAATACGAGATGCATGGCTTCGTCAAATTCTTTAAATTGACTGGGGATCGCTCTGGCTCCTGGGGGGTGCAATGCATGTGCAAAGTTGGCCCTGGCATCGGATCCGTGGAACCGTGCATGGAACGTCGATGTTCCCGAGTTGCCTTGTCGGCTGATGGGCCAGGCGAAGTCAAAGTCACCTTGGACTTCTTCTTCGTGTGACTCTTTCCCGAGTGCCCCAAGGACCTCGAGTGCGAAGAAGAGGACTTGGGGCTCCTGGAGCGGTCCCGTGACCTACTCGAGCGAGACCATGACCTCCTAGGAGTTGCGCCAACTGACGTCGATTGCCGGACGATGGCCCAGCAGTCGGAACACAACTTCAAGATGTGGTCGCTGTCGAGGCACCAGAGACATACCTGGTGGGGGGTCCTTCACCGACATGGCGAGATGACATGCACCACACAGCTTGAACCCAGTCTTCCTCAAAGGCATTTCGCACAGATGAAAAAAATCTTCAAAATAAAAGTAAAAAAATGCCGGCGAAAAAAGACAGAGGGTAGCTCGATTCCAGACCTGCGCTTAACCGGTGCAGAAGGAAAAGAACTGCCATACACGTCCCGAGGTAATGCCTTTATAGACGCCCATGACATCACAGACGGCTCCAATGATGCGGACGATGCCACATGGAGCCAAACAACGCCACCCGATGGAACGCACAGGGTATTGCTCAGCAAAAATATTCCGGATTCGAAGCGGACTCCAGGGAATTCTAATGTAAGGAATCTGCAGCTAGAATTCTCTATCTGATTTGGTTTTTTTTTTGGCTTTTTGCCAATGTTTGCTACAATGGTCAGGGCATTACAGCTCACATAAATACACTGTGTTACAAAAGCCATGTAAAAAAAAAAAAACACGCATTCACAAAACCAAAAGATTGACCACCAATGTTTGATCGTTTGGCTTTGCCAGTGCATGCTTTATTTTCATGTTTCCCATAATCTTGTTGAAAATGATTACATTGATTTTCCATTATGAATATTTCTGGGAAATATACTAAACGATGCTTCAAAGAAATAGTACCTAAAATTTCACTGTAATTTAGCAAAGCGTTTTTTCCTACTTGCATTTTTTTCTGAACATTTTATTTTGAAAGCAAAGCATCATCAGTATTGCTCACAAGCTTCTGCAAACATTTGCATCTAACCAGAGAGTATTCTGGGAGTATTACCTCCTATACTATACTATACTTACTATAGCCTCATATTGTTAAACTTTTTAAATGTGCGTACACACATTCTTTTACTGGAACCACTGTCAGTAATACAGTGTGACCTTACAGCATTTATTTCGATTGCTCACCCAAAACAATAAAAACTTTGCATTAATGAACCATAAATACAAGTTTGAACTGCATTAATGTACAAGTTACTTACCTTCGGTAATGATATATCTGGTAGAGACATATTCGAGGTTCAGATACCTTACTTTTGAATTCCCCAAAGTGTCCATCTGGATCCGGAGATTTTTCTTCGAGCAGTACCTCTGGGCACAGTCAGGTGGTGTCGGTCGACTCCAAGGGCATCGCTGGCGTCGTGATGATGTCGCAATCATATATATTTGCCACCCCGGCGTGCTGACGTCAGTTTCTTTTCACAACTTTCCACGCCAGTTGCACGGTGCCATTAAGAACACAGAGTGGTGTGTCAAAATTAGGGCACTTAAAAGGAAGTTCCTGTCCCTAGAAATCGTTTCGCAGTGCAGGGAGGATGGGCGGGTCGGTAAGGAATCTGCAATTAGAATATGTCTCTACCAGATATATCGTTACCGAAGGTAAGTAATTTGTACATCTGATAGAGACTTCTAGTTGCAGATTCCTATCCTCTGAATAGATACCCAAGCAATACCATCCCCGGTGGTGGGCTGCGAACCAAGATCACACTAAGAAGTCCTGCAGGACCGAACGGTCAAAGTAGCAGTCCCTGCGGACCTAACTGTCCAGTCGGTAGAGTTAGGTAAAAGTGTGCAGAGATGCTCACGTTGCTGCCTGACAGATGTCCAGGACTGTAATGCCCCATGCTAGCGCTGTGGTAGCAGCAGTAGCTCTGGTGGAGTGAGCACGCAAACCTTCAGGAGCTTGCTTCTTAGCCAGAGCGTAGTACAGTTTGATGCATAAGAGCACCTATTGTGAAATGGTCCTCTTCTGCACCACCTTCCCCTTCTTTGCACCCACATATCCCACAAAGAGTTGATTGTCCACCCGCAAGTCTTTGGTACGATCAAGGTACAATGCCAACGTTCTTTTTGGATCCAGACAGTGGAGTCTTCCTCTTCATGTGAGGGATGTGGTGGTGCATAAAAGGTGGGCAAGGTGATGGACTGCCTGACATGGAAGTGTGTCACTACTTTAGGTAGAAAAGAAGCCCTTGTGTGAACTACCACTTTGTCAGGATGTATTGCAAGGAAAGGTGCTTTACATGAAAGAGCCTGGAGCTCACTTACTCTGAGGGCAGAGGTGATGGCAACTAAAAAGATAGTCTTGATGGTTAAGGGCCGTACAGGGCAGTTGTGAAGCGGCTCAAACGGGGCACACATAAGGTACGTTAATACTAGGTTTAGATCTCATTGGGGCATTATGAATGGGATAGGAGGAAAAAGATGTGTGAGGCCTTTCAGAAACCTCCCAACAATGGGAGATTTAAATAAAGAAGATTGATCTGGTAAGCTCAAGAAAGCAGAGATAGCAGAGAAATATCCCTTAAGGGTGCCCAGGGTGGAGCCCTGTTGGGCAAGGGAAAGAATAAAGAGAAGGACCTGAGAGAGAGAAGCAGATAGAGGATCGACAGATTTGACGATGCACCATGCCACAAATTTCTTCCAACATTTGTCGATGCACCATGCCACAAATTTCTTCCAACCACCGGCGTATACTGTTTTGATTGAGGGATGCCTGGCTGCCAAGACAACATTACAGACTTCGGGTGGCAGGTCAAAAGACGTCAACTGTCGCCGCTCAATCTCCAAACAAGGAGGCGGACCGGTTTGGGTGGATGACCTTCCACTGCTGCTGCGACAGAAGATACTCCCGAAGAGGCAGTCTGATCGGAGGAGCTATGGCCATGCTCAACAGCTCGGGATACCAGACTCTGTGCCCAGTCCAGAGCCAACAGGATTACTTGGGCCTGATCTTGCCTGAACTTCTTCAGAACTCTGGGCAGAAGTGGTATGGGTGGAAAGGCGTACAGGAGCCCTGAATTCCACTTGTGACCAAAAGCGTTGCCGAGCGAGTGCCGCCTTGGAAACTCCAACGCGCAAAACAGCGAACATTGAGTGTTCTCTACAGAGGCGAACAAGTCTAACCAAGGTTCTCCCCACTGAAGGAAGAAACCTTGCACCACATCTGAATGGAAACGTCATTCATGATAGACCATGCATCGTCGGCTGAGTTTGTCTGCCCTGGCATTTAAGGAGCAGCCAGGTGTTGAACCACCATGGAAATGCACTGATGTTCCAGCCAAGTCCAGAGACGAAGAGCCTCTTGACTAAGGGTCCACGACCCCACTCCGCCTTGTTTGTTCCAGTACCACATGGAGGTGGTGTTGTCCGTTAACATCTGCACTGCCTTCCCTTTGAGAGAGGGAAGGAATGCTTTTAATGCTATTCGAAACACTCAGAGCTCCAGAAGATTGACATGGAGCCTGGTTTCCACCGGAGACCAGAGGCCTCTAGTCTCCCCCTCTCCCATGTGGCCGCCCCATCCAAGGAGTGGAGCATCTGTCACTACTGTAAGATCTGGTCGGGGAAAGAAGAGGGATCTGCCTTTGACCCAATCCTGATTCGTTAACCACCAGTGCAGGTCTCTCGCAGTTCCTTCTGAGATCTGGACCTTGTCTGAGAGATTCCCCTGATGTTGCGCCCACTGAAACTTCAGGTCCCACTGCAGAGCCCGCATCTGCCATCTGGCCTTTTGAACTAGCAGGATGCAGGAGGCTATGAGGCTCAGCAGCCTCAGAGTCATTCTCACCGAAATCCAGGATAGAGGCTTAAACATCGGTATCATAGCCTGAATATCCTGGACTTGCTTTTAGGGAGGATACACCTGAATCTGCACTGTATCCAGAACAGCCCCCATGAAAGAGAGTCTGAGAAGGAGTCAGGTGTGACTTTGGGACACTGATAGTGAACCCTAGCTAATACAAAACGTTCGCCATAGTCTGGAGGTGGGACACGACTGTCTGGGGCAAGTTCGCCTTCAACAGCCAATCATTAAGATAGGAGGAGACTGGAACCCCTAACCTGCGCAGATGAGCTGCTGCCACTACCATCACTTTAGTGACCACCAGAGGGGCACTGGTAAGGCCAAAAGGGAGCACGGTAAACTGAAAGTGCTTGTGACCTACGAATCGTGGGTAACGTCTGTGAGCTGGCAAGGCGGGGATGTGGAAGTATGCGTCTTGCAAGTCCAACGCTACCATCCAGTCTCCGGGGTCCAGGGCAGATAGGAACTGAGCTAATGTCAACATTTTGAACTTCTTGAGGAAGAGGTTGAGGGACCGCAGATCTAATATAGGACGAAGATCCTTCTCCTTTTACGGCACAATAAAGTAGTAGGAATAGCAACCACAACCAACTTCTGGCAAAAGAGCCCTCTCTATAGCTTCTTTGGCCAAAATGGCTTGGAATTCCTCATGGAGAAGCGCCATATGATCCACCGATATGCGATTGTATGAAGGTGGCATGGCTGGAGGAGGTGTCTCAAAGGGAAGGGAGAAGCCCCTTCGGACAGTCAGTCTGAGGTAATGGATTGGCATTGGGGCAGGTGATGGCAAATCCTGCCACCAACTGGTTCCAGGTGTACCCCCGGACTAGGAAGGATTGAAGGCTGCGGAGGAGGTGGGGGGGACTGGGCGACCCACTGGCTCCCTGAACCCCGGGGGCGCGGGATCCCACATGCACAAAGAGGCTGTACAGCATGCGCGGGTCAATGGCCAGGGGGAAAGAACACAGTTGGGTGCCCCTTCTGTAGCCACGAAAGGGGTGAAAGGTGTACTGCTGGGGTCTAGGAGCAGGCGCAAGGCCAAGGGACCGGGCTGTGGCTCAGGAATCCTTGAAGTGCTCGAGCGCTAAGTCCGCCTTCTCTCCAAAGAGACGTAAGCCATTGTAAGGAAATGCCTCCTTGGCATGGTTACCTCCTGACTTTTTGCCTTTTGTTGATGCCAGTTCTGAATTAAAGTGTGCTGGGATCCTGCTAACCAGGCCCCATCACCAGTGTTCTTTCCCCAAACTGTATCTTTGTTCCCACAATTTCCACAGCCCTGGCCCCCAGATAAGTCCCTTGTAAATGGTACTCCTGGTACCAAGGGCCCTGATGCCAGGGAAGGTCTCTAAGGGCTGCAGCATATCTTATGCCACTCTGGGGACCCCTCACTCAGCACATGCACACTGCCTCACTGTGAGAAAGTAGCCTCTTTCCAGCCTTGTTACCCCCACTTTTGGCCTGTTTGTGAGTATATGTAAGGGTGTTTTCACTGTCTCACTAGGATCCTGCCAGCCAGGGCTCAGTGCTCATAGTGAAAACCCTATGTTGTCAGTATGTTTGTTATGTGTCACTGGGACCCTGCTAGCCAGGACCCCAGTGCTCATAAGTTTGTGGCCTATATGTATGTGTTCCCTGTGTGATGCCTAAGTGTCTCACTGAGGCTCTGCTAACCAGAACCTCAGTGGTTATGCTCTCTCTGCTTCCAAATTGTCACTAACAGGCTAGTGACCAATTTCACCAATTCACAGTGGCATACTGGTACCCCCATATAATTCCCTAGTACATGGTACTGAGGTACCCAGGGTATTGGGGTTCCAGGAGATCCCTATGGGCTGCAGCATTTCTTTTGCCACCCACAGGGAGATCTGACAATTCTTACACAGGCCTGCCAGTGCAGCCTGAGTGAAATAACGTCCACGTTATTTCACAGCCATTTACCACTGCACTTAAGTAACTTATAAGTCACCTATATATCTAACCTTCACCTGGTGAAGGTTGGGTGCAAAGTTATTTAGTGTGTGGGCACCCTGGCACTAGCCAATGTGCCCCCACATCGTTCAGGGCAAATTCCCCGGACTTTGTGAGTGTGGGGACACCATTTCACGCGTGCATTATACATAGGTCACTACCTATGTATAGCGTCACAATGGTAACTCCGAACATGGCCATGTAACAGGTCTAAGATCATGGAATTGTCACCCCAATGCCATTCTGGCATTGGGGAGACAATTCCATGATCCCCCGGGTCTCTAGCACAGAACCCAGGTACTGCCAAACTGCCTTTCCCGGGGTTTCACTGCAGCTGCTGCTGCTGCCAACCCCTCAGACAGGTTTCTGCCCTCCTGGGGTCCAGCCAGGCCTGGCCCAGGAAGGCAGAACAAAGGACTTCCTCAGAGAGAGGGTGTTACACACTCTCCCTTTGGAAAAAGGTGTCAGGACTGGGGAGGAGTAGCCTCCCCCAGCCTCTGGAAATGCTTTGATGGGCACAAATGGTGCCCATCTCTGCATAAGCCAGTCTACACCGGTTCAGGGATCCCCCAGCCCTGCTCTGGCGCAAAACTGGACAAAGGAAAGGGGAGTGACCACTCCCCTGACCTGCACATCCCAGGGGAGGTGCCCAGAGCTCCTCCAGCGTGCCCGAGACCTCTGCCATCTTGGATTCAGAAGTGTGCTGGCACACTGGACTGCTCTGAGTGACCAGGGCCAGCAGGTGACGTCAGAGACTCCTTCTGATAGGCTCTTACCTTTCTTACTAGCCTATCCTCCTTCCTAGGTAGCCAAACCTCCTTTTCTGCCTAATTAGGGTCTCTGCTTTGGGGATTTCTTCAGATACCGAATGCAAGAGCTCACCAGAGTTCCTCTGCATCTCCCTCTTCACCTTCTGCCAAAGGATCGACCGCTGACTGCTCAGGACGCCTGCAAAACCGCAACAAAGTAGCAAAGACGACTACAGCAACCTTGTATCGCTTCATCCTGCCAGCTTTCTCGACTGTTTCCTGGTGGTGCATGCTCTGGGGGTAGCCTGCCTCCTTCTTGCACCAGGAGCTCTGAAGAAATCTCCCGTGGGTCGAAGGAATCTTCCCCCTGCAACCGCAGGCAACAAAAGACTGCATCACCGGTCCTCTGGGTCCCCTCTCAGCACGACGAGCGTGGTCCCTGGAACGCAGCAACTCTGTCCAAGTGTCTCCCACAGTCCAGTGACTCTTCAGTCCAAGTTTGGTGGAGGTAAGTCTTTGCCTCCCCACGCTAGACTGCATTGCTGGGTACCGCGTGATTTGCAGCTTCTCCGGCTCCTGTGCACTCTTCCAGGATTTCCTTCGTGCACAGCCAAGCCTGGGTCCCGACACTCTAACCTGCACTGCACAACCTTCTGAGTTGTCCTCCGGCGGTGTGGGACTCCCTTTTCTGGCTTCGGGTGGACTCCAGTTCACTCCTCTTCTAAGTGCCTGATCCGGTACTTCTACGGGTGCTGCCTGCTTCTGTGAGGGCTCCCTGACTTGCTGAGCACCCCCCCTCTGTCTCCTCATCCAAGTGGCGACATCCTGGTCCCTCCTGGGCCACAGCAGCATCCAAAAAACCCTAACCGCGACCCTTGCAGCTAGCAAGGCTTGTTTGCGGTCTTTCTGCGTGGGAACACCTCTGCAAGCTTCTTCACGACGTGGGACATCCATCCTCCAAAGGGGAAGTTCCTAGTCCTCTTCGTTCTTGCAAAACACCAAGCTTCTTCCATCCGCTGGCAGCTCCTTTGCACCCTCAGCTGGCATTTCCTGGGCATCTGCCCACTCTCTACACTGTCGCGACTCTTGGGCTTGGTCCCCTTGTCTTACAGGTACTTGGGTCCGAAAATCCACTGTTGTTGCTTTGCTGGTGTTGGTTTTCCTTGCAGAATTCCCCTATCACGACTTCTGTGCTCTCTGGGGGTTGTAGGTGCACTTTACACCTACCTTACAGGGTCTTGGGGTGGGCTATTTTTCTAACCCTCACTGTTTTCTTACAGTCCCAGCGACCCTCTACAAGCTCACATAGGTTTGGGGTCCATTAGTGGTTCGCATTCCACTTTTGGAGTATATGGTTTATGTTGCCCCTATACCTATGTGCTCCTATTGCAATCTATTGTAACTTTACACTGCTTGCATTACTTCCTTTTGCTATTACTGCATATTTTTGGTATTGTGTACATATATCTTGTGTATATTTGGCATCCTCATACTGAGGGTACTCACAGATACTTTTGGCATATTGTCATAAAAATAAAGTACCTTTATTTTTTGTATATCTGTGTATTGTGTTTTCTTATGATATTGTGCATATGACACCAGTGGTATAGTAGGAGCTTTGCATGTCTCCTAGTTCAGCCTAAGCTGCTCTGCTATAGCTACCTTCTATCAGCCTAAGCTGCTAGAAACACCTCTTCTACACTGATAAGGGATAACTGGACCCGGTACAGAGTGTAAGTACCCCTTGGTACCCACTACAAGCCAGGCCAGCCTCCTACACTCACAGCTTGTGTGTGCTGGTGGGGAGAAAATGACTAAGTCGACATGGCACTCCCCTCAGAGTGCCATGTCAACCTCACACTGCTTGTGGCATAGTTAAGTCACCCCTCTAGCAGGCTTTACTGCCCAAACGCAGGGGGCACTATCCCACAGGTGAGGGCATTTGTGCATGAGCACTATGCCCCTACAGTGTCTAAGCAAAACCTTAGACATTGTAAGTGCAGGGCACCCATAAAGATTATATGGTCTGGGAGTTTGTCAAACATGAACTCCACAGTTTCATAATGGCTACACTGAAATCTGAGAAGTTTGGTATCAAACTTCTCAGCACAATAAATGCACACTGATACCAGTGTGGAATTTATTGTAAAATGCACCCAGAGGGCATCTTAGAGATGCTCCCTGAATACCAGTCCGACTCCTAGTGCTAGGCTGACCAGTCTCTGCCAGCCTGCCACAACCAGACATGTTGCTGGCCACATGGGGAGAGTGCCTTTGTCACTCTGTGGCCAGGAACAAAGCCTGTACTGGGTTGAGATGCTTCTCACCTCCCCATGCAGGAACTGTAATACCTCGCGGTGAGCCTCAAAGGCTCATGCCTTTTGTTACAGCACCCCAGGGCATCCCAGCTAGTGGAGATGCCCGCCCTTCCGGCCACTGCCCCCACTTTTTACGGCAAGGCTGGAGGAGATAATGAGAAAAACAAGGAGGAGTCACCCACCAGTCAGGGCTGCCCCTAAGGTGCCCTGAGCGGAGGTGACCCCTGCCTTTAGAAATCCTCCATCTTGAGATTGGAGGATTTCCCCAATAGGATTAGGGATGTACCCCCTCTCCCCTCAGGGAGGAGGCACAAAGAGGGTGTAGCCACCCTCCAGGACAGTGGCCATTGGCTACTGCCCTCCTGACCTGAACACATCCCTAAATCTAGTATTTAGGGGCGACCCAGAACCCAGCAAATCAGATTCCTGCAACCTAAACAAAGAAGAAGGCCTGCTGACCTGAAAGCCCTACAGAGGCGATGGCGACTACAACTGACTTGGCCCCAGCCCTACCGGCCTGTCTCCAGACTCAAAGAACCTGCACAGCAACGCATCCGGCAGGGACCAGCGGCCTCTGAAGCCTCAGCGGACTGCCCTGAACCGATGGACCAAGAAACTTCCGAGAACAGAGGCACTGTTCAGCTATAGCAACATTTTTGCTACTTTGAAGCAACTTTTAAAACAACACACTCTTCCCGCCGTAAGCATGAGACTTCATACTCTGCACCCGACGCCCCCAGCTCGAGTTTCAGAGAACCAACACTGCAGAGAGGACTTCAGGCAACTGCGACCTCGTGAGTTACCTGAGATGACCCCCATGCACCCCCACAGCGATGCCTGCAGAGAAGATCCAGAGGCCCCCCCTGACCGCGATTGCTTGGAACAAAGAACCCGACGCCTGGACCAACCACTGCACTAGCAGCCCCCAGGACCAAAAGGAACCCTACTCCAGTGCAGAAGTGGCCATCAGGCGACCCTCTGCCTAGCCCAGTCGGTGGCTGGCCCGAGAAGCCCCCTTGTGCCCTAACTGCACCGCTAGAGTGACCCCCGGGTCCCTCCATTGATTTCTACAGAAAACCCGATGCCTGCTAAGCACACAGCACCTGGCCGACCCTGTGCTGCTGAGGGTTTGTTTTGTGTGCCTGTTTGTGCCCCCCCCCCCCACAGTGCTCTACAAACTCCCCCCACCCCCCAGTCTGCCCTCCGAAGACGCAAGTACTTACCTGTTGGCAGACTGGAACCGGAGCACCCCTGTTCTCCATAGACGCCTATGTGTTTAGGGCCCTCCTTTGACCTCTGCACCTGACCCGCCCTGTGTTGCTGGTGCAGTGACTTTGGGGTTGCCTTGAACCCCAACGGTGAGCTGCCTATGCCCAGGAAACTGAACTTGTAAGTGCTTTATTTACCTCAGAAACTTTACCTAACTTACCTCCCCCCCAGTAACTGCTGATTTTTGCACAGTGTCCACTTTTAAAATAGCTTATTGCCATTTTAACCTATACTGTGTATGTTACTGCTCTAATTCAAAGCTCCTTCCTTACCTATGTGTTGTACCTTGCATTTTATGTATTTACTTCAAATCTTGAATCTTGTGGTTCTAAAATAAATTAAGAAAATTTATTTTTCTATATAAAAACTATTGGTCTGGAGTTAAGTCTTTGAGTGTGTGTTCCTCATTTATTGCCTCTGTGTGTACAACAAATGCTTAACACCCTCTGATAAGCCTACTGCTCGACCACACTACAACAAAATAGAGCATTAGAATTATCTCATTTTGCCACTATCAACCTCTAAGTGGAACCCTTGGACTCTGTGCACACTATCTCTCACTTTGAGCTAGTATATACGGGGCCAACTTCCTACAGTCATCAAAGGGCATGTCCATCAGAGATTGCTGGACATCCCCTGAGAAGCCAGATGCCCTCAGCGAGGCGTCTCAATGCCACCGTCGATGCAACCGATCTGCCCAGAGAGTCAGTCGTATCCAGTCCACAACAAATCATGAACTTTGCTGCATCCCTCCCATCCGTCACGGCTTGGGAAAGGACAGTCCGGGCTTCCCCCGGAACTCTAGGCAGCACTTGAGCGACCGTATCCCAGAGAGTATGGGAATAGCGGCCCAAAAGGCATGCAGTGTTCACGGACTGCAGCACTAGCTGTTGGAAGAAAACAACTTCTTCCCCAAGTTGTTCAGTCTTTTTGAGTCCCTATCCAGGAGTACAGCAGGGAATGTGCCCAATCGAGATGAAGCCTCGATAAAAAGGCTCTCGGGGTGGGATGTTGGGTGAGAAATTCTGGGTCTGTCGGCACAGTTCGATGGCGGCGGGCAATCGTCCTATTCACAGGAGCCCCTGTGATGGGTCTGAACTAAGTACCTAAAAGGACGTCCGTCAGTGCCTCATAAAAGGGAAGAAGGTGTTCTAATGTGGAATACCTCGGCTGAAGCACATTTTTAGGACATTAGGCCTAACCTCCACAGAAGGTAGCTCAAGGTCCAAGACCTCAGCCGCCCTTCTCACCACCATGGAGTATGAGGCGCCCTCCTCCGTAGCCACGGTAGGAGGAGAGAGGTGTTTACACCACTGCCATCACCCAAATCCTGCACCCTGTCTATTTGGGGGTCAAGCTAGTATTCTAAAGGGTCCAGCGTCCCTTCCAAACTCTCCCTGTATCCATACACGTAAGCATAAGGGTCTGGATCAACCCTGGGCCCTGGAGAGCCCATAGAAAACGGAATCGCCATTGAGTGATGTCGTTCCGGCTCTGGGTCGTCAGGTATGAGAATGGGATCGACGTTGATTGTGGGCCCAACCAACATCAGGGGCGTGGACATCTGACCCCACGCCAGGGAAGGTCGCTGTGGCACGAACGGCGTTGGGACAGATCCGAGATTGGATCCAGAGGAGCCCTCCGCAGCCGTGGCCAAAGCCAACTACTTTGAACCCGAGGGGGTCCCCATCAACTCACCCGTGCCCGAGGGTGCCAAAGGTGGGTGGGTCTGCCCAAAAATGTGGCGCACTGCCTCATAAAACTCTTTGAGCTGGGCAGGGGTGGCTCGAGCTCCTGCGAAGTCGGGGAAGCCTGGAGCGGACCCAGATGAAGGCTCTGAGGACAGAGGCCTGGAGCATTGACGCTCTTCCCTGCCGCATCATCCGAGCGACCGGGTGAAGTTGAAGAACGCTTGTCCTTCTTCGACTTGAATGTCCAGATGACTGAGGACGAAGAGTGGTGGTGACTCCATGGCTGGTCTCGAGACCTTCCTCTCAAACAAGACCGTAAGCGCCGCAGAGTCGAGTGTCAGGCCGCCATTAGCTTTAGGGACCACTCCCTCAAAGCTTTCGGGTTCATGGCCCGACACTCCGAGCACGACTTCGGGTCGTGATCGTGCTCTAGGCACCAAAAACACACAAGGTGCGGATCCATCACGGGCATCATTCGGTGAAAGGAGTCGCAGGGCTTAAAACCGGTCTTCCGGGACATCCCTCAACGCATTCACGACCTCGTCAAAAAGAATGTGACAAAAATGTAATTGTAGTCAAAAAGTGGCTGAGGTAGCTCTCTCCGGATCTGCGTGTAGGCTGGTGCGGGAAGAAAGGAACTGATATCAGCGCACCGGGGTGGCGCCTATATATGACTGTGATGTCATCACGACGCCCGCAGAGTCGACCGACGCCACCTGCAGAGGCACTGCTCGAAGAAAAATCTCCAGATCCAGATTGACGCCAGGGAGAATTCAAAGGTAAGGAATCTGCATCTAGAAGTCACTATCAGATATATGCACACATATATTACCTCAACTTTAGACAATTCCCTTCCTTGTAAACTGACAGCCAAAGTGTTTGTGCGCAGGGGTTGGGCCTACTTATCTCAAGGACAAAATAAATGTACTTGAAAACTTCTTGTCCTAGACCCAAAACAATATTCCCTGGGCATCAGGCGTTAGGAATTCCACATCCCTGATAGAGGCCTACAAGAAAAGATATTGGCCCCTACCCTCAGAGAAGCTCTGGTAATAACACTCAAATCTGATAAGTCACCTAACTGATGTGACTCATATTTCCCATTATCATTAATTAATAAGGATGTCAAAATCCTTGCTAAACACCTGGCAGCCTGTATGGAACCGCTACTCCCCACCCTGGTTCTGCTAGACCAGTCCGGGTTTATTCCTGTGCTCTCTACTACGCAGAACTTTTGCACGCTCTTTGCTGTGCTACACCAACTCGGCCCCTCACTCTCGGCAGCGGCGATTCTGCTTGACGCTGCAAAGGCGTTTGACACCATACAATGGCCATACATGTTCGTGGTTCTCCAGCGCATGAGCATGCCACAGGCATTTCTACAGTGGATTCACCTACTATACACAAACCCAATGGCATGAACCTGCAACAATGGTAATACTTCAGAAACACTTAGAATACTGAGGAACGTTGCAAAGATGCCCACTGTCGCCAATCCTATTTTCTCTAGTGTTTGAACCCTTAGCATGTGTAAATAGACAACGGCATGCTAACACCACCGTACGATTTCACCAATGCCCATTGGCAATTATATCCCTCTACGCAGACAATATGTTACTGTACGTCAGTCACTCGGCTATAAACTTAGCACCAGTTGTCTATGAATTTGTGAAGTATGAGTGGCATTCTGGACGGAGCATTGATTGATTTAAGTCAACTGTCTTCCCATTGACCCCGGGCACCACACCACAGACTGTGGAATTCCCATTAGAATGGTCCATGGACCCCATACAATACTTGGGTTTATGAGTACACAGTGATCCAGAGATAGTTTTCCAGCAGAACTATGGCACTGCCATTTCAAATCTAGAGGACGAAATAGGCCATTGGATAAGGCTTCCTCTATCACTCGCTGATAGAATAGAAATTATGAAGTTGGTCATACTTTCTAAGTTTTTACACCTGTTCATAAACATCCTCATTCCACTGACGCAAGCTTTCTTTAAGACCCTCAGAACCCACATGGTCAATCTAGCCTGGGCACAGCCCAGCGTTAGTTGGAATACACTCACATGCCCGTACACGCAATTAGGATTTGGAGCCCCGGATTTACACATACTGTGTATGTGCACAGGCACACTTTGCACACAATTAGTACTACCCCCCAATATACGTCACACGTAGCGGTAGAGAGCGATGATGCGTACTCTACACCACTCAGAGCCATTCTGCTTTACATACGCACTAATATATCCTCGAAATAAACCCAATAAATATCACTACGAAAGTCTGGCATGCACAGGGTAAACGGGTGGGCAAAAAAACGCTATATCCCCAACTGCTACCACTTTCATACCACCCAGCAATCTCAGTCACACAGGAAACCAGCACATTATCTATGTGAGAGATGGCAGGTTTGCAGATGATGGGGGATGCGTTTGAGGGTGGAAACTTTATAGAACTTGCAGACTTTCTAGGCACACAGAAACAGACCCCTCTCATTCTTCTATATGACTGTCTGTGTGGGGGCATAAGAGCCTTCTATACCACATTCCCACACGAACCTCCCTGACTAGAAGCCCAGTAAACTACTCAATGTAATATCAGAATAAGCCTAATCACTAGACTGTACAACACATCTCAGTAGGGCGCTGCAACAGACACTTCAGCTGCACTTGAAAAATTGAATGCTCTATTAGATGTCCCACTATCATTAGCAGACTGGGAGTTTTGTTGCGCCGTGATGAGTAAACTGACTTTGAATTGTAATTAAGCATTATCCACTTTAAATATCTGCAGCAAATATACTACTCACCCCACCGACTATGGAGATTTGGACTGCAGGCGGAAGACTGGTGTGTTCGCTGCCATACAATGGAAGCAGACTTTCTGCATTTGGCATGGACCTGCAGCCCTGTGCATCAGTACTGGGTGCAGGTGTCCCTGGCCCTATCGACAATAGCAATGGTGAGTGTACCTTGCACCCCTCAAAGGTGTCTTCTTGGCCTTGTTAAGCCGCTCCAACCAACTAATCGGAAATTTGTAGCAGTAGCAATTCTGTTAGCCAAAAGAAGAGTTGCTATTTATTGGGGTAGTAGTACATCATCCAAATTCGATGTGTGGTTAAAAGACCTGGCATAATGTAGGGATCAACTGGACCATTAAGTGGAAGAACTTCCACAAGCCTCGAGGCCCAGAGATATATGGAGGCCCCCTTCAGCGCATATCTGTTATCGTCAGCCACTGTGACATAGGCAGATATACCCATTTTGTATGTGATGCGTCATGTACTACAGTGTGCACTGCAATTGATATCTGCAAGGATTGGTTGAAGTGATGATAGTATGTTGCATCTTTTGTTTTGTTCAAGGCTGTAAGTCTTATAAAATCTAATAAAACAAATTGGGCATGTGAAAAATCTGTGTAAGAGCTAAAGGGAAATGCGTGTTTGGTGCACATTAGCTATGTATGCAACTGAGACTCGTCTTTTTCTGGCCTTATTTATTATGGTTGCCTCTGTTCATGGAAATAAAAGAATGGAAGGCATAAAGGAGACTGTGTCCATCGTTTCTGGTGTAGACTGAACAGAAAGTCATGTGACATCTCGGAGGATTCATCTGGTAGTTCGAAAACATGAGTGAAGTGGTCAGGCTCTTTTTTGTTGACTGAAGTACACCAAGACCCAGCCTTGCATAAGAACAACAGACGGTCGGAGCAGCTTATCTTAACAGATGCTCTGTCCAACAAGAACACATTTTCATGGTCAAGTACTTGCAACTAAAACTGTGCAGTCATCTTGGCAAACATGTAATTACACGAGGGTGGCAGTTCAAAAGAAGCTCTGCTATTGCACTGGGTGCCTCTGGAGCGGATAATCAATACAGGATGTAAGATACTTTGTTACTTGGGGGGACGGGGAGGCTAGAGGGGAGTCATGCAGCTTCTTACTCCAAATACCAAAGGCTCAGTGTGTCCATGTTACTTATGGATATCTGGTTCCTGCAGTAGAGACATTCTTCAGACCTTGATTCATATGTTTATGAGCTGGGCCTGAATGTACATTTGGTGACGGTCTTAAAGCTGTCTCTAACCCTGCCTACGTCAGGTGCTTCTGCATATTCCTCTGCAGAGAGATTGTCCTTTGCATTGAAACATAGGTAGATCGCTAGTAAGGGAACATTTATCCATCAGCAATGAATTCATGTCGACCTTATGGACTAACCAGTAGAGACGAAAGTTTGGAGAATCATCACTTACCATTTCTTACAAGAACCATGACTGGATCGGAATAGCGGACTCCCACGTTATCAGTGTATACAAATGAACAGTGTATTGCTCTGGACAATGCACACAATTTACAGTTTGAGGACACACAGATTTAACAAATATATTTTATTCTACTCATATTTTCAGAGGGAAACGTACTTTCAAAGAGGAATAAGAAAAATGTAAAAACTTTTCATTTGAATTTTATTATGAAACAGCCCCTCCAGGGGAACATTTCCTGAAATGTGCTTTTTATTCATTTTGACACTTTTCTTCTATATCTCGATAGCTGCTTATTTAAAATTTCAAGTGAAATCTAAGTCTGGTACACAAAAGCCGATCTTTACAAAGAACCAACAAATACACGGCCCTATACGGTTAGAACATAAGGTAGTCATGTATTTTTAAAGCTAAGGCTGCACTGGGGAGAAAAAGGGAAACGTTTATTAAGATAATTTAATGCCAGAAAGGTAGCAGAGGAGCCAGATGGGATGGCAGTAACAGTGGTAGCGTGAATGAAAGCTGGGAAAGGAGTTGTGAGATCAGACGAGGAGTCAGCAAAGGGCAGGTGCATTACACTATGGTATAAACAATATACATAATCATGAGCTGTGAGAATAAACGCCCTGCGCTCAAATTCAACCATGTTGCTACAATCTGTTGAAAATAAAATGTAGTATGCTTCAAACTGTATTTTTAGGGCCTCCACTGGCTATGGCCTTTGAAACCACAAAGACTGTTTCTTGCAGTTTGTGCATAAAGGGAAACTAGTCGCCATTACTTCACAGCACCTCAGGGCCCTTCGCAACTTGAGAGCAGTGGAAATATCCAAAAGAAAAAAAGCAGCAGAAGATGTAAATGTATATGCTGTATGTAGAAAAAAAAACAGAACAGCCATGATACAAGACCATATTCTCATGCTACGCCACAAATCAGATACAAACAGTACAGCTCCGGATAAAACACAAACCAGTCATAAACAGAAAAGTTTATAACATTTATGGACGATGATAATTATCACCTAAGATACATACCATTGCCTAAAATTCTTGGCTCTTCATGCTGATCAAGTTTTTAAAAATGATGCAAATAATGATGAGGAACAGTTCATAGTAAACTGTTTTAACACTGAGAGTATTATAAAAGGTTGCATCCACTAACTACCCAAGCAAGAAACTCGGTGGAGGACCAACAGGTTAATGGGGGCCAGGGTCTGACCCGCCAGAGAACATCCAACTGCGGCCCCTGAAGCTGTATGGGGCCCGAATCGCCCTAAAAAACTGTTGTCTGGCCTTCCTTAAGGCCACTCTATATGGTGTGGGACTGATGACAACCAGGGGGACTGGGTGAACGCCAGGACCAGCCTCAGAACAGGCTTGGAGTCGAACAAGGGCAGCAGAGTCTTGTTCCTGGAGTGCTAACTGCACGAATTCTCCCAGGGGTGGCAGGTTGGGAACGAGTCCTACATGGACTTCTTGTGCTTGTGGCATGACTTGTCCCTTAACTTTTTATTTTCAACCTTCCCGAAGGCTTCCTGGAACGGGACCAGGAACTAGACTGGAAGCGCTTTTTTGTACAGAGCCATAACTTTCCTTCTTGGTCTCCGATTGCATTTGGGTGCATCAAGGAGCATTTGTCATATGACTTCAAGTCCTGCCCAGAGCCTGAACACCAAAAGCAGACGTGGCTCTGTGAATGACATCTGTTTCCTGCATTCAGTGCACAATTTGAAGCCTATGATTTTGGTCGCAACATTTCCCTAGCAAACTGTCTTTTTTTAAAATTAAAATGCAATTTTGTCGTCTGTGAAAACCAATAAGGTGGAAAGCGGAGCTCTCGATCCATGTCAAAGGCAGTGGAAAAGAAAGAACAGACATAAGTCTGGAGTGATAGCGCTTATATACAACTGCAAGCCATCACTTCACAGGCTGCAAGGTTGCTGGGGACTCCACCACCTGCTGGGGCTCTGGAGCTACTGCTGTGAAAAGGTATGGGTACAGTCTGGTGCATGGGGAAGTTGAAAAAGTAAGGATTCTATAGTTGAAAATATCTATCAGAACAAAGGTTTTGGTTGCCATTTAAAGCCAGCGCACACCTCCATAGCCTTTCTCCAACTGGTTGCAGTTAATTGTAGGGAGCCAGACAGGTGTTCCAAAAATAAAGGGTGCACCTAATTTGGTAAGACCTTATTCCTCATTCATACTATCAAAACCTATTCCAAGTGACATGAGTACCTCTTATTTTGCTCTTTTTCAAAGGGGCCCAAGGCAGTTTGTCATCTACTAAGTTCTAAAAACATGGATACTATTTAAGAAACTTCCCATATGTGGCCATTTAGCTGCCAGGATCTATAATTAATATTTTTTAGTTGAACATTCATGACTTTGCTCTTACAGTGAAGTATTTACAATCAACTCACATTACAACAAATCGCCAGAACCTACTATGCACTAGATAGATGGCACAGGAAAATGTGTTTTCTGTTTTACGACGTTTTTTTTTTGTTAATAAAGGGGTAGTTTCGGGGGAGTTCAACAACGACAAAGTGCTATGTTGTAAATATGTAGTAAAACCTTTAGCGTAGATCTCCAAAACAAGAGACTTGACTCTCCTCTTTTAAGGGGAGTTCTGCTACTTTAAGCAGAATATGTTAATTATGTCAAAAAGTATGTTCGGTGTTCTCTAAAACTGGTAAACCTGACAGTTTCGATTCACTGTTAAAATCACAATATAAAATATATTGATGGTAATTTGAGCAAAGTAAAATACGAGGGCTGCAAGGTTTTAAGGAAAAACGAAATATGTGCCACAATCTTTTACTCACCGCCATTCACCAACCTTAGGCTTCACTCACTGCTCGTCCCATTCCCAAGATGTTTACATTGTGAGGATTACTTCTGGCAGTAACACTAATGCAAATTGCCGAAAATGGGCAGAAGGGCTAAAGAATAAGGGCTTTGCCGTTAGGCAGAGATTTGACTGTGTTCATGCATGCAAAAAAGATTGATGGAGATTTTGTGAGGGAGCTCAGATTTCGGAATGTTAAACAAGGCCTGTTCCAAAGTATGTTATCTTAGGTATGTTATTGGAAGCGAAGACGTCACAAAAATACAGGATATTGTGGATTAGAGTGGCAGGTCAATATAATAGGTGCATGTTGCTGCTCCCTACCACGAGCAATGGACGGGAGCTGTGGATTGTTGCAAGGACAGCGAGAAAAAGGTTCAAAAACAGGAGAGTGTCAACAAAAAGTGTATAACGTCTGGGGAACGTGTAAGGACAACTTTAAGGAGATTAGGGCGTCAGAGGGCACTACAATGCAAAAGCAGGATGCAGGGGCACTCGTAGTTTATGGGAACAGGAGAATGCAACACTTAGCTGTCTAGGTTAATGTCAAGATTGGGGTATTGTACCAACCAGGTTTCACATCCAGCGAAACTGTTAGCACATAGGTTACTCATCATTTCATCACATCATTTTTACAAGATAGCGGACCTTCACCTTTTGTTAAAGAACTTTTATATTTACATACAGTATAAATAAAATAGTTCAACAAGCAAAATCTTTTTTTTTTTTTTTTTTTTTTTTTTTTTTTTTTTTTTTTTTTTTTTTAAATCAACGCGAGTTCCAACCCACACTATCAATGTGGAAGTAAATATGTATTTTACGTGCTCCTATGGTCAAATGAACTCTCCTGTGTTTGACAGGCATTGAGGAAATAAATGCATGCAGTAAGGTTAAATCACGATCAACGAGGGTATTTCCCGAAAGTAAAACATTTACTCAGCACTGAGTATGCCACAACCACCAAATCAACATTCAAACTTCAAGGTTTAGAAATCATTTAAACAAAATGCCCCTGAGGTTGTACAAATCAGCAGCTAGAAATCCCATAGTGGCGTGTTACCTATGACAGACTCCTCAAACAACTGCAGTGTGAATAGTCGCTTCATGGCTCGATCCCTTATTTCTACATTTCATCCACTTTTTTTCTTCTAAAGATGAAAGCTAACCTCATCCCTTTGTGAATGTGTGATCTTGTGACTCACTGCATTCCTTTCAAGCATGTTAACCATAAGACTATATGGATATGAGAATTAATCTAAAAAAGAAACAATAATCATCAGGACTAGAAGGACAACCAGACCGAACCAGAACCATTAACAATCAAGACAGTCGGACTACAAGCCATCTGCACTTGAGGGTGTGATGTAGGACTAAAATGTCTGAACTCCACTCTCCCAGCATACATGAGATTACATCAGCTTCACAGGGGATGGAAGAGGCTTATGTGCAGATGTGCTACACGAGGCAGCATGAAGAAACAGTGAGAGGATCAAAGATTTGTTTTGTGGTAGTCACTCCATGTTTGAACAACCGAATCACAGACTGATACTGAATGATAACAGAAAAAGTTTTATGATGGTTTAATACAATTTACACTGTTCCTTTGTAATGTGATTGCTTCA
The DNA here is from genome assembly GCF_031143425.1 of Pleurodeles waltl. Classification (NCBI taxonomy): domain Eukaryota; kingdom Metazoa; phylum Chordata; class Amphibia; order Caudata; family Salamandridae; genus Pleurodeles; species Pleurodeles waltl. Next base: position 342,878,885 of record NC_090437.1, read on the forward strand.
TTTATTTTTTGGTACGTGAAAATTTCTATTAATATTCATTCTAAGTACTTTCATACTTAGTCCAGATAACCAATCAACCAGGTTCCAAAAACAAGCCTTCGCCGTTAAACAGAGGTATTTTTGCCAGACTACAACCATATTTCTCTCAGTAAACATAGTCCTTTTCATGATGCCCCACGCCATTTCCAACAAAAGTCGTATCACTGGGCACAAAAGGTGCAAACTAAGCAAGGGTAGGTAAGCAGCATTATAAATTTGACAAAGGCTATTTGATGGTCAGAAGTCATCTAATACATAATACATTCTTTTTTTATACGCAGTATTTAGCTCACCAACCTGATGGAGCTTACGGGTGGAAATCTCGTAAGAAAAAGCAGCAAAGGACCAATATTTCTCAAAATAGGATGTGAAAGAGGAATTGCCACAAAGCTCTATTACAAAGAAGAAAGAAAGTAATCTTAAAGGCAGATGTGCGTTGCCTTGGTTTTGGTGCAGTGCACAGCAACAAGATGAGATGAATTACATCAGTACTTGCAAAGTCATTATCAAAGTAATAGAGAAGGAAGGCCCAAGATATATGGGATAAGAAGCACCAACAATTAATTAAGCATTACTGCCTGCACCTTCTGATTGGACTTCATTGTTAACGAAAGCCAGCATAGGAGGCCAGATCATAAAGCTTGTCTTGTGGTGCTGCTAGAAGTCCACCACACAAAAATGGACACCAATCACTGATCTTGATGACTGAAATTCATAACTAATACAACAATACTTAACATGTACAGTTTTGCATTCCCTGCTTCATTTAAAAAGTTGAGTAGATTAAGCAAGAAATAGGAATCCATGATTACAGGCGTGTATTTATAAAAATACTTTTGTAGGTCTCCAAACGAACATTGTCCAAAAAGGGTTTCAGAGTCAAGCCATGGGTGAGGAGTGTGAGACTAGATCATCCAAAAATGCTTAGTCTGTTAAAGATCAAATGGCTAGGAGTAGCCACCTCGACTGTGATCATATCCTCAACAAATACAAGACACATTCATTAAAATCAGAGTTGTGTGCCTAGAGTGTGATGCAACGATCAAAATTCAAAAGCCTTTCTCTTTACACATTCTGGAAATACAGAAACACTGCAAATGAAATTCTTGCAAACTGAGTCCGATTACAGCCGAATAAAAGGTTGATGAGGCATTAAGAAATTGAAACCTTAAGCCGAAAAATAATGTACAGTCACTGAATGACAATATTCATGTCAAACAAGGCTGGTAAGGTCAAAATGAGAAGATCCCCAATGCGGCAAGGAAGCAGGGCACAATGATGTTTAGTAACCAAGACCAGTCAGCCAATTTAGATCACGAAGAGTCACTCGTAATCAGCCTAAAAGATAATGTAATCTTCTACATTATTTTGCTATAACGAAATAAAATATCAATAGATCCTTTAAACATTCATATACAGCAATTATGAAAAGTTGCAGCAGCGCTAAATATATGGGAAATATTGTCTAATTAAAATGTCTGCATGCAGTTATTGCACATAAACTGCTGTCATGCATTCCAAAAAGATACGAAATTAAATACTGGGATAAATATCTGGTTAATTCCAATTTATAAGCTCTAACAGCAAAAGATGACCTCTTTTACTCTTGTATTAGGTCACGAAAAGTCAGCTGTAGGTCTATGAATGAAAAATAAAGGGCAAAAAGCAGATGTACAATGAACCATTCTGCTAACGTAATGATTGATGATGCTGAAATGTAATCTATCTATGCTCAATAGAAAAGAAGATCAATCTCAGTGGTAGGTGGAAGCAGTGCACATATACTGAGTTAAAGATGACTTACTTAAAAATAGACAGTGAACTCAGGCCAGAGGGAGAGCAGCAGAAATACTTGTCTGCCAGGAAGGGAAGGCTTAAGTTAGACGTACGTCTGACCAATACAGAAGAACCTCCCAAATGATGGAATTTGATCTCTTCTATTCCAGGAATCCAAATGCTTAAATGAACCATTAATTGATTTAACTCAAATTCATTTGTTACAATGAAACATTCAGTGAATGAATGCTTCGCAAATGTGGTACAGAATCACAATGACACCCTTTAAAGTGGCATGTATATGTTCCCACCTTTCTGAACCTTATAAGGTAGAGCACAGGTGTACTATTGGTTACAAATCACATTCTTACATTCTGGAGAAGAGGGAAATCAAAGAAAATACACCGTTTCACCAAAAATACAAGCTTACAAAGAGGGAAATTGTTAAAATAGCAAACATACAAGGAATCTGAACACAACGATGTAAATGCTGATACCCACATAAAAGCCAAAAAAAGAAGCCAGTTGAACATACACTAAAATGAAATAAAATACAAAATATTCTTATAAGAACGGTTAGCAAAACTAAGCTATGTCGCACTTCTGCAGCACAGGATTTAAAAAAATGCCATCTGCTGGGCGGAGTGAAAGTCCACTTTGAATATTTTAAAGTGTAGGTAACAACAGATATAAGAAAGAGCTGCACTGCCCTGACTTTAAAAGATATTGCTTTTGAGAAGGTATGTATTCAATGCATTACATTAATTAGGCTGCACAATGCTGTTTAGTCACTGGAGTCAGCCTGTTTAAGTGCTGTATTGGCAGCCAATTGATTCTCTTTTGTTAAGATCACACAGATCAGTTACAAATATCTGTACCGTAGTTCCAGACTTAATGGAAGTAGGGCTTCCAAAGACAGATAGATTGCCTTTGAGCAATGCCTCCTGCTGTAGGGACTCAATGCTTTTTATACTGCATTTGACACTTATGGTTTGTCCTTTCAATAAAATACAGACACACTGCTTATCCCATCAGCACTTGTCAATGCAAACCCAGTCTGCACTTAAGAGCTGCCCACAGGTGGTCGCCCTCAGAGTGTCTACAGACATGCCTCGACCACTATGAGTGGACCTGGTTTGGAATGATGTAAGGAAATGCCTCCGTGGCATGGTTACCCCCTGACTTTTTGCCTTTTATTGATGCCAGTTATGATTGAAAGTGTGCTGTGACCCTGCTAACCAGGCCCCAGCACCAGTGTTCTTTCCCTAAACTGTACCTTTGTTTCCACAATTGGCACAGCCCTGGAACCCAGATAACTCCCTTGTAAATGGTACCCCTGGTACCAAGGGACCCTGATGCTAAGGAAGGTCTTTAAGGGCTGCAGCATGTCTTATGCCACCCTGGGGACCCCACACTCAGCACATGCACACTGCCTCACAGCTTGTGTGTGCGCTGGTGGGGAGAAAATGACTAAGTCGACATGGCACTTCCCTCAGAGTGCCATGCCCACCTCACACTGCCTGTGGCATAGGTAAGTCACCCCTCTAGCAGGCCTTACAGCCCTAAAGCAGGGTGCACTATACCACAGGTGAGGGCATATGTGCATGAGAACTATGCCCCTAAAGTGTCTAAGCAAAACCTTAGACATTTTAAGTGCAGGGTAGCCATAAAGAGTATATGGTCTGGGAGTTTGTCAAACGCGAACTCCACAGTTCCATAATGGCTACACTGAAATCTGGGAAGTATGGTATCAAACTTCTCAGTACAATAAAGGCACACTGATGCCAGTGTGGAATTTATTGTAAAATACACACAGAGGGCATCTTAGAGATGCCCACTGAATACCAGTCCGACTCCTAGTGTTAGGCTGACCAGTTTCTGCCAGCCTGCCACAACCAGACGAGTTTCTGGCCACATGGGGAGAGTGCCTTTGTCACTCTGGCCAGGAACAAAGCCTGTACTGGGTGGAGATGCTTCTCACCTTCCCCTGCAGGAACTGTAACACCTGGCAGTGAGCCTCAAAGGCTCATGCCTTTTGTTACAACACCCCAGGGCACCCCAGCTAGTAGAGATGCCAGCCCCTCAGGCCACTGCCCCCACTTTTGGCGGCAAGGCTGGAGGAGATAATAAGAAAAACAAGGAGGACTCACCCACCAGTTGGGACAGCACCTAAGGTGCCCTGAGCCGAGGTGACCCCTGCCTTTAGAAATCCTACTCTTGAGATTGGAGGATTTCCCCAATAGGATTAGGGATGTGCCCCCCTCCCCTCAGGGAGGGGGCATAAAGAGGCTGTAGCCACCCTCCAGGACAGTAGCCATTGGCTACTGCCCTCCTGACCTAAACAAACCCCTACATTTAGTATTTAGGGGCAACCCAGAACCCAGGAAATCAGATTCCTGTAACCTACAACAACAACAAGGACTGCTGACCTCAAAGCCCTGCAGAGACGACGGAGACGACAACTGAATTGGCCCCAGCCCTATCGGCCTGTCTCCAGACTCAAAGAACCTGCACAGCAACGCATCCGGCAGGGACCAGCGGCCTCTGAAGCCTCAGAGGACTGCCCTGAACCCGAAGGACCAAGAAACTCCTGAGAACAGCGGCACTGTTCAAAAACAGCAACAACTTTGCAACTTTTAAAGACTTCACTCTTCCTGTCGGAAGCATGAGACTTCACACTCTGCACCCGGCGCCCCCGGCTCGAGCTCCAGAGAACCAACACTGCAGGGAGGACTCCCAGGCGACTGCGACCTCGTGAGTAACCTGAGACGACCCCCCCCTGAACCGCCACAGCGACGCATGCAGAGAGGATCCAGAGGCTTCCCCTGAACGCGACTGCCTGGAGCAAAGAAACCGACGCCTGGACCAAGCACTGCACCCGCAGCCCCCAGGACCAGAAGGAACCAAACTCCAGTGCAGGAGTGACCATCAGGCGACCCTCTGCCTAGCCCAGTTGGTGGTTGGCCAGAGAACCCCCCGTGCCCTGCCTGCACGCTAGAGTGACCCCAAGCCCCTCCATTGATTCCTATTGAAACCCGACGCCTGCTAAGCACACTGCACCCGGCCACCCCTGTGCCACTGAGGGTGTGTTTTGTGGGCCTACTTGTGTCCCCCCCCAGTGCTCTACAAAACCCCTCTGGTCTGCTCACCAAAGACCCAAGTACTTACCTGTTGGCAGACTGGAACCGGAGTACCCCTGTTCTCCATAGGCACCTATGTGTTTTAGGCCCTCCTTTGACCTCTGAACCTGACCAGCCCTGTGTTGCCGGTGCAGTGACTTTGGGGTTGCCTTGACCCTCCAACGGTGGGCTGCCTATGCCCAGGAAACTGAACTTTTAAGTGCTTTACTTACCTCAGAAACTTAACCTTACTTACCTCACCCAGGAACTGTTGATTTTTGCACTGTGTCCACTTTTGAAATGGCTTATTGCCATTTTAACTAAAACTGTGTATGTTACTGCTCTAATTCAAAGTTCCTTACTTACCTGTCTGGATTACCTTGCATGTTATGTATTTACTTCAAATCTTGAATCTTATGGTTCTAAAATAAATAAAATATATTTTTCTATATAAAAACTATTGCCCTGGAGTTAAGTCTTTGAGAGTGTGTTCCTCATTTATTGCCTGTGTGTGTACAACAAATGCTTAACACTACCCTCTGATAAGCCTACTGCTCGACCACACTACCACAAAATAGAGCATTAGAATTACCTAATGTTGCCACTATCTTACCTCTAAGGGGAACCCTTGGACACTGTGCACACTACCTCTTACTTTGAGATAGTATATACAGAGCCAACTTCCTACAAATGAGTATTCGATTTTCACTGAAACCGAGTTATGTGAGGATGGAGGATCTTGCAGCACACCGTTTAAACTCATATTGAGTTGCAATGTCCTTGGATTGTAGCTGTGCGGTACATCTGAAGGAAGGTAGCAATCGTCTGAGCATTCGTTCAAACCGTGGTAACTGTTGAAGTGTAGATTGTCGCCTGGGGTCTTATCAGACATTGTTCTACATGGCACGTTAGGAAAACGTTACTTGTAATCCTATTTCTGCATCATGGGTACTTTACTTTTACTGCAATCATAAATGTAGAATAATCCCACCTGGATACTGTCACCCCTCAACACTTTATTAAATAAGTAAAAAATGTCACACACTTTTTCAACTGGGGGTAAAAGCTACCATTTCCCAAAATGCAAGTCCAACATCAATTTAACAAACAGGCCAGCTTTCCCTAATGTTTTCGCTCTGGTAATAAATAACCTGTGAAATACAATACAAACGGCTACACTGCAGCATCTTATATAAAACTGTGCCAAAGTGTTAGAGTTGACTTTGACACCTACGTAGCAGACAAAAACATGAAAGAAAAGAGGCCTGTAAGGTTAAAAGCAGAATATATTGAAAACATGAACTGTTTATTTAAGAATCCAGCAAGTTTCATCTCCAAGCATGCACGGTACTGGCACTTTGCTTTACAGCCCCAGTTCTGTTTTTCAGGCTCATGCCAAGTAGATCACACCCTATTTTTTTTTAGATTTTCACTCAGGACTTAATTCAACACCAACCCCACTTGATGGGTTTCCCTCGAGTTTTTTGTCACCTTGTACGGGTGTTTCTTCCGATATGTCCTCAGATTTTGTAAAGTGTCCTTGTAATGTATACAAGCGGTAAAAGACCAGGAAGAAATTCTCTTGAGGAAGATGGGCGATTGAAAATAGAAAGGGTACAGGAAGAAACACTCTAGACCAACCAGAGAAGTTACTCCTTCTCCCTCATCTGTGGGCTCACCAGAAAAGGAATCCCCCAAGAAAAGATTTAGGAAGAAGATCATCATAATTCTCAACACCCCGATCACCACAGGTCAACATCACAGAACTCAACATCAAAAGATGTCTTGGCATCAACGTGCCTGAAGTAGAAGGCCAGCTCGGTTATAGGTCCAACTTCAATGCTGAAAGGGATACATTCACCGGAGTCCTACACCACCATTCCAAGCTGACTGATGTTGAAGCACTCACCAGAGACATCTAAGCACTCACCAGAGACATCTAAGCACCCACCAGAGACATCTAAGCACCCACCAGAGACATCTAAGCACTCACCAGAGACATCTAAGCACTCACCAGAGACATCTAAGCACTCACCAGAGACATCTAAGCACTCACCAGCGACATCTAAGCACTCACCAGCGACATCTAAGCACTCACCAGCGACATCTAAGCACTCACCAGCGACATCTAAGCACTCACCAGCGACATCTAAGCACTCACCAGCAACATCTAAGCACTCACCAGCAACATCTAAGCACTCACCAGCAACATCTAAGCACTCACCAGCAACATCTAAGCACTCACCAGCAACATCTAAACACTCACGGCTTTGATGAAAGTCAACACTGATTTATTTGCCATTGTGAAGACTGACGTTGAGGCAATCGAGGGAATCTGGTTTCTCCAGCTCTCTTTCTGGATGCCTTGGCTTTTTTGCCTCACCTTTAGAGTCAACGTTACCAACAGCCCACATAAGAGAAGGAGAGATCTTCATCTACTTCTCCAGATCGTATTTAATGGCTCATCATACAAGTCCTTAACTCTTACATCATCAGTCTGTTCACGGACAACATTATCACATATATACTGTACCAAATTTCAAGATTTGGATTTAAAGGCAGCGGTGAAGTTCAATATACAGGCTGAGGTCTCAGTCTCAGTTATTATGCAGACGTTGCAACCTGGATTTGTTCTTTGGAGGTTCCCTGCACTTATGAAAAAGGCAGCTTTGCCTGCAATGCATGGTACTAATGATGATTTCTTACTTTAAAAACAAAGTGATCCAAGATCCTGACACACAAGTCAGAGTATTGTGTCTGGGACTATCAATGAAAATGCTACAACGGAGAACTAGCATTTCCTGTGAGCTGGATGAACTATAATTTGGGTGGCCAGAGAGAGTTAAGCTGTGTTTCGCCATGCGTATGTGCTCTTCAGTCAAACCTAAAGCTAGGGATACTAACAGAACAGTCTCTTGTATTCCTTTGATTATGCTATTAGCTACTTATTACTGAGCACAGTTCAGCTCCTGGTCCCCTTCGTAAGACAAGATCTGGAAAATTGAGCAGTACCTTTGCAAGCCAGTAGGTGGTGTCATTTCGCTCCACATCAGCTTTGCCTGAGTGGGAAGTGATGTTGTGGTGCCTAAATAGGCACCACCCCAGTTGCTGACAGTTTCTTTCATGACTAGCTCTGCGCCAAAAACATGGAAACGCGTACAAACTAAGGCTAGGGTTTGACCAGTGTGCATCACCAAATAGGATGTTTTTTTGGAAAGAATCCACTTTATAGAGCAGAGAGGGGAGGAGGGTCTGCGAGGATTCTGTGGTCAGACAGTCTCTACCAGAAAAAGAGTTACCAAAAGTAACTAGTTCTTCTGATAGAGACTTCTAACCACAGATTCCTCACTTTAGAACAGCTATTTAAGTATTACCTCCCTGAAGGTGAGAATGGAAACTGCTTTAGAAGAAACAGACCCAGGGGACCGATCTGGCGAAATGTCCATCATGACGGACCTGACGGTCCAAGTAGTAGTGCTTTATAAACGTATGGAGGGAGGTCCACATGGCAACCTCACAAATGCCCAGGACAGGTCTCCACGCCCTAAAGCAGTAGTGGCAGCTTGGACCTGGTGGAGTGTGCCCAGAAGCTCTCACAGGGTTGCTTCTTCTCCAGTGCATAGCAGACCTTTATGCAGAGTACAATCTATCGGGAGAGGGTCCACTTCTGCGTGACCTTGCCCTTCTTTGCTCCAGTGAAGAGCTGATCGCCCCTGATGGTCTTTAGTGCAATCAGTACAAAATTACAGAGCTTTTTTAGCATCCAACCGATGGAGTCTCTCCTCCTCCTCAGATGGATGAGGAAAAGCGTGGAAGGCAGGCAAAGTAATGCTCTAGCCAACGTGGAAAGGGGTGACTACTTTTGAGCGGAATGAACCAGCTTCTTAGGGAAGAAGTTGGTGTATGGGACCAAAATGCTGTTTTCAGTGTCAAAAGCTGCAGAAGGCAGTAATCCAAGGACTCAGAGGGAGAACAAATTAGAAAAGTTAGGACCTAATTGAGGCCGCACTGGGACATTAAAAAAGGAGGAGGAACAAATGTTGCAAACGTTTCAAAAACTAACTGACAACACAAGAGTGAGGGTTGATCGGACAGCCACAAGAAAGCCAAGAGAACTGAAAAGTAACCGTTAACATTTCCAAGAGCAGGGCCTTGCCGGTGAAAGAAAACACAAACAAAACCTCAGCAACAATGCAGAGAGTCCACATGGCCTGAGGTACGCAAAGCCACAAACGTATCCCAGCAGCAGGCATAGATAGATTTAGTAAAGGGATGCCTAGCTGCAAGGATGACATTACTAAGTTCGGGAGGGAGACGGAAAACCCTGAATTGTCACAGCTCAATCTCCATGCAAAATGTGGAGCAGGTGCAGGACCGTGCACTGTTGTTGCAACAGAATATCATCGGAGAACAGATGGGGAGTACTAGAGATACAAGACCCTCCGTGTCCAATCTGGTGCCACTAGGATGACTAGAGCCTGGTCATTCCTAATCTCGTTGAGAAATCGGGACAGGAAGGGTATTGGTGGAATTGTGTATAGGAAGCCTGAGCCCCACTCGGGATGGAATGTGTCTATGAGCGAGCATGTTTGTCAGCACTTCAGCGCTAGAGTTTCTAAAATGTGCAGCAGTGGCGAATAGAATTAAACAAGGTCCCGCCCCTCCTCCCCACCCTCTCACCAATCTCGAAAGAGACCTTGCACCACATCCAGGTGCAGACTCCATTCACGATTTGCAAGGCATCGATGCTTGAGTTAGTCTGCCCTGGCATTCAGAGATCTGGCGAGGTATTGCTCAACCAGTAAAATGTCCTGATTCTCCAGGCTTGTTCAGAGGCACAGATCCTCCTGGCACAGGATACACGACCCCATCGCGCCCTTTTTGTTGCAGCACCACATGGTGGTGAATTTGTGCATGAATACCTGATCCAGCTTTCCTTTCATAAAGGGAAGGAAGACTTTCAATGCCAAGCGAATTGCCCTCAAACTGATGGGGGAATGAGACTCTGTCAGACACCAGAGTCCTCTGATTTTTCACCTCTCCCAGATGGCCGTGCCAGCCCAAGAGTGACGCATTTGTCCAGTGTGAACTCTGGAAGGGGAAGAAAGAGGGTAAGCCACTTGCCCAAATGAGGTACGTAAGCCACCACTGCAGATTCTTTGCACCTCCTTCTGATATCTGGATGAGGTCAGAGAGATTCCCCTGATCCTGTGCCCACTGGGACTTCAGATCCTACAGCACAGCCCGCATATTCTAGCAGGCATGCTTCACCGGCAGAATGCGGAAGGCCATAAGACTCAGCAGCCTCAAAGTCAATCTCATCAAAATCCAGGATAGAGGCTGAAAAATCAGAATCCTAGTTTGAGTATCCCGGACTCGCTGCTCCTAAGGATAGTAGAGGAACTGCACAGCCTCCATAATGGCTTCAATGAAAAATCAGTATTTGAGAGGCATTTAGGTGTGACTATAGCACGTCGACTGTGAACCCCAGCAAATGACAGTGGTGGCTTGGATGGATGTGGGTGATGGCCTCGAGGCGAGCCCATGTTCAACAGTCATATGTCAAGGTAGGGGAAGACTGGAACCCCCTCATCTCCACTGATGTGATGCAACCATGCCATTACTTTAGTGAACACTTGAGGGCCACTGGTGAGGCCAAAGTGGAGCACAGCAAACTGAAAATGCTCAATGCCCACTACGAACCGCAGGAAGAGCCTGTGGGCCAGTTAGATGAGGATGTGGAAATACGCATCGTGCAGGTCCATCAGTACCATTCAGTCTCCATGAGCCAGGGCAGCCAGGACCTGAGCCAAAGTGAGCATCCTTAACTTCTTTTTTCAGAAAGCAGTTGAAAGACTGCAGGTCTAGTATAGGGCAGAGGCCTTTGTCCTCCTTTGGCACCAGGAAGTACGGGAATCACAATCACACCCTTCTTCGGATGTGGGCACCCTCTCCATAGCTCTTTTGGCCAAAAGAGCCCGCACTTCCTGATGAAGCAAACAGAGTTGGTTCTCTGTCAGCTGTTCCCTGATAGGGTGTAGTCCCTCTGGATTATCTGAAGCATCTACTTCACTGATGTTATTACCAACCTTCGGGGCATGTGGTGCCTGACTCTGCTACCAACTGGATGTTTTTATGCTGGATGAAGGGCGCACTAAAGAGGCTTTGTGGCTGCGGCAGCCAGAGAGGAAGAGGATTAGACAGCATGCTAGGAAAGGCTACTGAATCCTTTGTTGTACAAGCTACTGGACTGGGTATGGTTGGTATTGCAGGCACCCAAAATGACCCCCTTCCAAGTCCACGATAGGGCCAAAAGCACTGCTTCTATGAATGGGTTGGAGGGAAAGGCTAATGGATCTGGCAGTGACCCTGCTCTTGCGAAAGAGCTAAAGTGCCATATCAGCCTTTTCACCAAACAGGAGGGTGCCACCCAAGGTCATGTTGATCAATTAACATTGGAAATCCAACAGGAACCCAGTGGTCTGTAACCAGGTGTGGTGACGCAGCTCCGCCATACAAGCCATGGCTCTACCCAGGAAGTCCACACGGTCCAGTGCACACAGGATGGTGAAATGTGTTGCACCCCTATGGCCCACCAGACCTTAAGGGAGGATGGTGCAGCCTTCTTCTTGCAGCATGGGTAACAGATGCACAACCAGAATCCCACGATACATGAGACTATTGACCCACAAGGCATGTGGTGTTCACTGACCACTGGGCAAGGCTGGTGCTGTTGAGGCCTTAACAACCAGGCTCTCGGGGAAAGGGAGCTGAGAAAGGAAGGCTGGGCCTCCTGGGGTGGCATGCTGTCGATCAGCAATTATTCGGTGCACAGGAGCGCCTGTGCAAGGATTAATTGAGGACCGCAGAAGCACATTGGTGAGAGCCTTGTTAAGGGGGAGCATGGATACAAATGAAGCCACCTCAGGTTGAAGCACCTCAGTCATGACGTTAGTCTTGATCTCGATGACTGGCAGCTGGAGATCGAGAACTTCTGCAACCTATGCATTATGGTGGAAGAAGTAATTGACTACTTCTAGTCCGGAGGTCACTTCCTGTAAATTAAATGCTACTATTGGGAATACAGCATTGATTGTGCCACCCACATAAGTAGCCCTTTAACCATGTCTCAGGTCTGCCATTGCAAGGTCTGTGTGTGCAGTTTCACTGCTCCTTTGACTTGGCATTTAAAACTACGTACCAAGCCTTAAATTCCCCTTTTATTACATATAGGTAGGACCAAGGTAACCCACAGTGCAGGGTGCTATGTAAGTCAAAGGGAGGGCATGCACTTATATGTTTTACATGTCCTGGTAGTGAAAAACTATCAAAGTCATTTTTCACTACTGTGAAGCCTACTCCTCTTGGGCCAGCATTGGAAATTACCTTACATACTTTTAAGTGGTAATTTCTGATCTGAGAGGAGTTGCCTTATGTTTGTAGTAATGGTAGTAAAAAATCCTACTTACGGGTAAAACTGCATTTTACATTATTATTTTAGAAATGACACTTTTAGAAAGTAGGCATCTCTCTGCCCTTACTGCTCCGTGTGCCTTACAGCCTGCCCCCAATCCACGCCTGTCTGTGCTGGTTGACAGCTTCCCTTGTGAATTCCACCCAGACAGCCATAAACACAGGATAATTAGCTTCATCTGCATTCAGCTGCATACTGATGGGTCTTCCTGGGCAGGAAGGGTGGAGGGACTCTCAATTAAACTTCAAAGGCTAGTGGCCTGACCTCACACAAAGTACTGCTCACCCCCCACAGATCTCCTGGCAGACAAGGCCAAGTTGAAAGGGGAACCTTTGCACTTCAAAACCAGTCTTTGAAGATTCCTTCACTTCAAAGGTACATTTGGGTTTATATACTGGGTCTGTGACCCCACCAAACCAGACACTTCTGGACCTAAAACTGGACTCTGTCAGAAGGACTGCCTTGCTGCTCAAAGGACTCATCTGGACTGCTTTTCTGGAAGGACTGTTCTTCTTCTTGTAGCTCTACTGCTTGCTGGCCCCTGACTCTGCTGGAAGGACTCTGCCTTCCCCTACAAGTGCCCTCTAAGGGCTTGAACCAAGCTTGCCTCCTGTTCTGAAGTCGCAGCGCCATCAAAGACTTCACCAAAGAGGGAAAAATCCAGTGCATTGGATAATCGACGCAGTGCCTACCTCCCAGCTGAAAAATCGCTGTATGGCCTACTGGATCGGCGCAGTGCCTGTTCCATCCTACAAGCGCGTTTTGGATTTTCCATGCATCATCCTTGGGTAGCAAAATACCCTCACATCGCAGTGAGGAACCAAGGCTGCTCTTCCAGAAATCGACCCATAACCTTGCCACTTTGCTGTGCCAGGAAAATGGACTCATCGCTTTATTTTTCCAAGCATCTCCTCCTCTGCATCGTTAATTTTTAGGCATTCAAGGTACTGTGTGTTAAAGGGCTACAACTAATGATTCTTGTGAATTAAGACTCATTTAATCCTTTAAAAAGTGATATCTTGACTTGTGCGTATTGGATGCTTGTCATTTTGATCTTATTTTATTCAAAAAAATAATATTTATTTTCCTAAACTTGTGTGGAGTACTTTCTGTGGTGTGTTCTCTGTGTTACTGTATGAGTTACTGAACAAAGACTTTACACATTGCCTTCTATGTTAAGCCTGCCTGTTCTGTGCCAAGTTACCAGAGGGTGAGCACAGGATAATTTAGGTTGTGTTGTGATTTACCTGGACTAGGATTGTGGTCCCTACTTGGACAGGGTGCATACCTCTGCCAACTAAAGACCCAATTTCTAACAGCTGCAAATCCTAACCATGCTCCTTGACTCGTTTCTTCTCTTTTTTGGTAACACCTTGTCAAATGTGTGGAAAGGACTTGCAGCACACATGGAAGAATCTTTCATAAATACTGAAATGTAGTAGCAACTCACCTGAGCCATCTGTTTGCCAATTTGAAGCCTTTGGTTTGCCAGGGTTAATTCAGTTGCTAATTTCTGATTGGCTTTCTGAAACTCTCTGGCAGAGCATAATGCTGATCTTTTTCCGTTCTGTAGAACAGATACCAGTTGTTGTAATGACACAATCCGTTCCTGGAGTGAAGTGAAATTGGATCCTTGCTTTTGGGCAAGACTTTTTCTCTTCTCTTTAACTGAAAAAAGAAGATTAAATACTTTTATTTTGACAGCTTAGGAAATCAAACTCCTAAATTTAACACAACTCAGAGAGAAAGAGAAAGAGAAAGAGTGTGTGTGTGTCTGTCTGTGTGTCTGTCTGTCTGTCTGTGTGTCTGTCTGTCTGGGAAGTGACCTCCGGACTAGAAGTAGTCGATGGCTTCTTTTCGAATTATCTCTGGCCACAATCAGGTCACAATCAGCCACAGCAATAGCTGTAATCAGTTCCACAGCAGAGGAAAGATATTGGTTCATTACATACCTAAGCTCAGTGGTGTAGCGTGGGTTGTCAGCACCCAGGGCAAGGCAAGTAATTTGCGCCCCCTAACCCGGGGCAAGGCAAGTAATTTGCACCCCCTAACCCGTGGATTTAGTCTCTTCCAAGATGTTGCGCCCGGTGCGGCCGGCCCCCCCCTGCACCCCCCAAGCTACGCCACTGCCTAAGCTACACTGTTCGTACCTGAAGTACTACAGCACATTGCAAGAGAATCCCAACATAAAAAATTGTGGGAATATGCGTACCTCTGCGGATAAAAGAAGAATTCAATCTTCGCGTTGGATGTAGCTTCGTTTGATGGTAGAGATGCTCTGTTAACTTGTCCTTGGAGTTCTACACGAAGAAAACAATGTTGTTATTGGTCAGTGTGAAAAGAATGGCACTGTGAGAAAATTACTTCTACTCTTACATGATTACCTCTCACCTGCTTTCTCATCAGAGCCAATCTACTTATTCTGAGTGAGCTTTTACCTGGGAATGAGGGTGCTCTCACTTGTCGTGCACAGCCAGTAGATTGGCCACTGGCCGCTCACAGTGAACTTGCTTAACCTCATGATTTACTCACAGAGATTTAGCAAATCGAACACACTTTAGGAAGAAGGCCTTATGAAGCTGTTCTCCTTCCTGATTGCATATTAAGCATTTCCAGACTTCACTGTTAAACAGTATTCAATGCCAGAGACCAATTTCAAAAAGGTCTCAGCAACATCAGCCCTTGTTTATTCTCCGATGCTTCCTTATCTCTGCTCCCCATACACAGTATTGCTTGTCAACAATCTATAACCAAAAAGGGTTAGGAGTTTTAGGATATAAAATCAATAATTGAATGGTGATGTTACCAGAAATATCATAGGACAATTAGGACGTTATCAAGGCAAAATTAAATCACATGTCACCGAGAATGGATTCAGCCCTTCTGAAGACCCAGTGATGCTACGAGTGCAGGGGCTGTTAACAGACGCATCTCTGGCAAACTGTATTCAGGTCCATTCCACTCATACAATTTATAGAGCAGTAGATGAGTAACAGTGAATAACAAGGACGCTTTTCACAGAGGGGGTCTGAGTGACTCCTAATACACAACGAGGGTGAAGCTCTACTTGTCTGTGATGTCCCTATAAAAACACTGCCGTTGTTCACGGTTAGCCATCTATAATATTATGTTATATGTGGCAACATACCGGTTCACCATCGTAAATCAGTTTTTTTAAACTGTATTACTCACTGTAAGCTCGTCATAGAAATGGAGATGTGTGAACAGTAGAATATTTGTGAATAAAGAATACTATTTGCAATACTAATTAATAATCAAACTACTTTTTAATACATCTAAAAGGATTGTTAATTTGAAACTATAAATTGTAAATTATGTACTTTTGGAGTAAAATTTATTTGCTTCGCTGTCTTAGGAGATCACATAACGTCTTTTTTTCGTTATGGAGAGTTTGGTGCTTTGAACCGTTTTATATTTAGGAATGCAGTGAATGCATTTTTTGATCCAAGCATGTTCATTTATGAAGGATGGATGGTTGGAGAAGGAATAATTCCCCTGTAATTGGCGCTTAATGGTAGTTGAGAATGAGATTGTTTTAACTTGTATGTTGTCTTCTATTAGTTTTCTTAGAATTAGAATTATTTAGAGTCTGACAACACTGAGTAGTAGTTTATTGACGGTATGTTATTGTGTCCTGAAACTTGGCGTCAATTTCCGAACAACAGATTTCCTGGTACTGTGGTTAGATAGTAGTTTTTCTGCTAGTTACCCGGCTTATTCTTTTAGCCTTTTCACAACTGAACACATTTTAGCAAGTTGTCACTGATGTGTACCCCAAAGAGCTGTAGGGTTATTTATTATGTTTGATGCCAAATTTAAAGGTGATTAAGGTTTCTTCATATTTTCAGGTCTGTTCGACAAGGGTGTTAGGGCAGTCTCTTCTTAGGTTTTGTTTTCATATGTTCTACTATACTGGTCTAATGTGATTTGTATTAATTCCTTTAAGATTTTTGATTTCCAGCTCTTTCTATTGTATGGATTTGTTTCAGTAATTATTTTCCAGCAATTGAAGATCTCCCCATTTTAAACCAATCAATCAATGAAACGTTTCTAAGAGTGCAGCAAATCACCCGTGAGGGGCTTGAGGCCCCTCAAGCTGTATGTTGCTGTGTGGAGGTATGACCATTCGAACGTCCAGGTGTTTAGTTTTCCTCTGAATTCTGAAGCGACGACGGTGCAGTCCTGAAGTGCAGGAGGAGGTTGTTCTAAGCCTTGGCTGCCAGGTTCAAGAAGGAGCGTCCCAAACTAATGACTCAACAGATCCGTGGGGTGTTTGCAAGGGAGAGCAAAGCTGATCAGAGGTGTCTGGTCAGTTGGTGGAAGGTTAGCCATTTGTTGATGTATGCTGGTCCTTCGCTGTGCAGGGCCTTGTAGGCATGGGTCAGCATCTTGAACTGGCATCTCTTCTGAATCGGGAGTCAGTGTAGTTTCTTGAGATGGGGGGTAATGTGGGTCCTTCTGGGGAGGTAGAGTTAGAGTCTTGCTGCTGAGGTTTGTATTGCCTGGAGTCGCTTCAGGAGGCTTACAGAGCATGTATCTGTAGTCCAGTCTGTACAGCTTGTATCTGTAGTCCAGTCTGCTGGTGATAGTCCTTCTGGTGTTTGCTGGGAGCTACCTGAAGATCTTGCGGAGCATGCAAAGAGTGTGGAAGCAGGTGGATGAAAATACGTTGACTTGCTTCTTCCTGGATAGCTTGCTACCCAGGATTATGCAGAGGTTGGGGCAGGGGGTGCACGGAGCACCGCTGGTCCATGGAGTGGTGTTGTTCCCAAAGATTAGGACTTCAGTTTAATCGGTGTTTGAGACAGTTGTCCTTCATCCAGCCTGCAACATTCATCACGCATCGGTGGACGTTACCTTTTGTGGTGGAGGGATTTTCAGACAGTGAGAGGACGAGTTGTGTCCTGTCGGTATAGGAAATGATGTGCAGTCTGTGTAATCTGACGGTGAAGGCCAGGGGGATCAGGTAGTTGTTGAAGAGGGTCAGGCTGAGGGATGATCTTTGGGGGACTTCATAGATGATTATCTTGGACTCTGAGGTGAACGGTGGGAGATGGATTCTTTAGGTTCTGCCGATGAAGTAAGAGGCAATCCATTTGAGGGAGTTTCCTTGAATTCTGAAGTGGTGGAGCTGGTGTCAAATGTGAGGGCTGCTGTTTCACCACGGTCCAGCAGGGCTCTGATGTCGTCTATGACTGCGATTAGGGCTGTCGCAGTGCTGTGGTTAGCTCGAAATCCAGATTGGGAGGGGTACAGGAGGTTGAAATCTTCTAGCTGTTGGGTGAGTTGCTGGTTGATTGCTTTCTCGAGAACTTTTGCTGGCTAGGTGAGAAGAGCGATGAGCTAGTAGTCCTTCAATTTGTCTGGGTCAGCTGATTTTTTTTTTTTCAGGAGGAGCCTCACTTCAGCGTGTTCCCAGTCATCAGGGCAGGAGGCCACGTGATTAAAGTGTTCAAGACCTTCCCAAGCTTGTCACCAATTGTCTTGCTTCTGAGGTTGAAGACGTGGTGGGTGTAAGGGTCTGTGGGTGCTCCTGAGTGCATGGAGTTCATGATGTAAATAGTGTCTTGTGTGGTGAGGAGTTCCCAGTGGGTGAAAAGGAGTTTGGGGATTTGTGTTTGTGGGTGCAAGCTGGTTGATGCTGTCTGTGGCAAAGGGTTGGCGTTCAAAGTTTTCGTAGATAGCTGAGATCTTGGCATGGAAGAAGTCTGCGAGGTTGTCGCACAGTTCCAGGGAGGGAGTGATGTCGTTCTTGGTGGTTGCAGGATTGGTGAACTCCTTCACAATAGTGAAGAGTTCTTTGCTCTGGTTTGCTCTGGCTTTGATGAGGTCTCCTAGTGTGTGCTTCTTGGTTTCTGTCAGGAGGCGTGGTACTGGTTGAGAGCGGTATTAAAGGTGGAGCAGTCTTGTTTTTTTTTTACTGATGGGCCGCTTCCTTTCCAGCTGTTTACAGGGGAATTTGGTGGAGTGCAGTTCCTTGGTGAACCAGGTTGCTCTTTTACTTTGTTCTTTGACCGTGGTTGCCTTCACGGGGGGCAATGGCATCAGCGCATTCTGTGATCTACTGGGAGAAGCTCTTTGCTGCTTTTTCACTGTTGTGTGTAAGGAGGTGGGAGCAGAGTGTTGCTCCACTGGTCTTCTGGTACCTTTTTCAAGTCTCTTTTGTGGATCTGGGGGACACTGTGTGCTGAGGTAGGTGGGTCCTGAGATGAAGTGTACGCTGTGGTGGTTGGGCCAGTGAGTGATGTGGTGTGGATGTACCCGACTGTCGCTGGAGGTGTAAATGGGGTTGAGCATGTGTTCTGCAATGAGAGCAGGGTCAGTGATGAGATACTTGAGGTCAAGGTTGCTCATGCTTTCCAGGAAGTCAGTGGAGATGATGGAGCTGGGGTCGTCAAGGATGAAGTTGAGGTCCCCTAGGAATATGTGGTGCTTGGAGTCTATTTCGTGCGGAGTGATGAGTTTCGGATGGCGTTGCAGAAGCTGGGGTGTGGTTCTGGTGGTCTGTAGGCAATAGTGCCTTTGATGGTACGTCTTCCTTCTGTGTGAAGTTGGATGTTGAGGTGTTCCATTACTGGTGTCAGGTCGTCCGGGGGAAGTTGTGCAGCGGATGGTGTCTCTATAGATAATGGTGATTCCGCCTCCATGCGTGTTGGTTCTGTCCCGGTGTGTTATCTTGTAACCTTCGGGGATGGCAGTGACTATGTCTGGTGCGGAGTCAGAGTTTATCCAGGCTTCTCTGAGGAAGATGACGCCAGGGAGATAGAGGAGACTGTGTCCCAGACCTCTTTGGCATGTTTACAGAGTGAACGAGCATTGAGTAGGATGCCCTGATGTTGTATCATGGTGGTATTGGTTGATGTGGCGGGTGCAGCTGCATTTGCGGTGTCGCTGGTGTCGTTACTTGCTTCAGTGTTGAAGGTGAGGCAGCAGTGTCCATAGGAGAATGTTCTCTGGTGGTGCACAAGGATGTGTGGCAGCAGTGGTTGTTGGGGGACCACGGCTCGGAGGTCAGCATCAGTGTATCTTCTCGGGGTGGGGGTGCCAGGGATCCTGGCGCTGGGCACGGTCCAGGCAAGAAGGGCACCGACGGGATTGCCTTTGGCACGTTTTCAGCTCATTGTTACGAAAGTAGATAGAAATGCAGAAGATCATCGTGCAGAAGTGAAGTTGGATTGTCTATGCCAATGTTGGGTTGGTTTCTTTCTCCAATCAGTTTATTACTTCCGGAAAGCTATTGACTGTTAATGGCATTTTTCATTAACAATTTCAGACCCTTTAATTTAGTCTGCTTTCTTTTTGTTACTTCTTTCAAAGAGCCTGGGTATGTGTGGAAGGAGGCAGGGTGTTTCATGTTGTTTTGAGAGAGAGAACAGCTTCATGAAGCAGGACCGTTCCTGGCTTTGAGGTCACTGGCTGACTACTGCCACCTGCAGCATCACTCCTGTTAATTTTCCCGACGTACTTCCTATGTCAAATCTAGAACGATGTACAGCATCTTTGATCCACAAGTAGGTTTGTAAATAATAGTACTTACACTGCACTTAGTCCATTTTTTCCCAATTAGCAGACTTCCCCATTTATGCGGAGATGGTCTGGTATGAGAACCTTTGCCAGTGGTAATTTTATGTTCCATTATGGCATTTGTAACCAACCATTTATAATTAAAAAATATATAACTATAGGAGTAAAAATTAAATGGCAAAAAACTTTATTCACTATATTACCCACATCCCAGAAGTCCAAATAAGAGCTCCTACCCACTTTGTTGGGTTCCTAAGTTTAAATCTGACCACAACAGATTTATTAGCAACATCAGTGAATAATTCAATAGGATGTTCCAAGTTGATAGCACTGGAATGACATGCCCAAGATGAGATTAGGTTATTAGATGCAAGGAAGTTGCTTTCACTGCTCAGGGTGAGTGCAGGACTGGGAGAGGCCTCATAGAAAACTAGTGCCACTCCATTTCGCAGTAGTAGGAATGCCACCCTTGAATACAAATGTGTGTTAGGACAGAAAAGTCCTCTGCATGGTAATGGAGATGCACCTTTGCCCTGAGCGCCCAATCGTACTGATGTCTGGATCCCTAATGCTGATTTTTGTTGTCATAGGCGAACACTGATCATGCATGTACGCCATGACATAGGCCTGTCTCTCAGATTGTGTTCTTGCTCGACTCGGAGAGCACCTAAAGCACTAGCCTCATAGTGACAGAACGTTACTGCCTTCACCAGGAGTTAATCAGCATGAGCTCTATAGTGGCAGCATATTATGCAGCGTTCAGTAGGAGTGAACGGGTCCTTTTGAACCTGTGTCACTGGAGTGAGGTCTACAGACTCACTAATTTTTAAGGTTTTGCTGCTGTGTCCGTAACTCACCCTTGGCCTAAATCCGTTTGTTGTGAAGTGCTGTGCTGTGCAGCACAGGTGTGGTTTATCTGCACTCGGAAAATGACTGCCTATTAAGGGCACAATACAGGCATAATGCAGTATTGAGAAGTGAGTGCATTGCAAGTTTATCAGCTGGGTATATGTGGGCCTATGAGTGGTACAATACATGGAGGATGTAGTGCAGCATGTATGCGTGCATGGTAAATACATGTGCTGGATGAATGTGTGCCTAAAAGTAGTACAGTATTTAAAGGATACATTGCGGTGCAGAGTGTAGGTTTTATACATGCACTGGGTGTATGTGTGTCTGTGGATGGTACAATAAGTTTAGAGAGGCCTGGGTTCCATTTTGGGAGACCCAGGCCTGGATTGTGAAAAATGGGGAGAAGGCAGAGAAATCCCTCCTGACATATTTGTGTATTGCTGTATTCCTGTAAGCTGGGTGGGACACACACTGGAGAAGAGAGAGCCAGGCTTTCTCTATACACTAAAGGGTGCTCTTTTATTCAGTTCAGTGAGAGGTCACAAGGAAGTGGCCTAGACACATCTCAGAAAGGAGATGGGGCTGATAAGAGAATAATAAAGAGTAGGGCTGGGGCCCTGGGCTAACCTTTTGATACATATCACTGTGGCTGCCACACAGGTCACTCCCATGCCCTGGGTTGTCACCCTTAGCATCATTCGTGCCGTGACAGACTGCTATTCAGGGGAAGAGAGAGCAGAGCAGTGGGCATTTCAACAGAAGCAAACCTCTAACACAAAAATTAAAAGACTCCGACCCTAAATCACATTTAATGTCTGGAAATGGACTATAAGGGGAGTGTGAGACCTCAAACAATCACATCTGCTAAACTGCAAGATGGGCTGTGTAAGGCGGGAGAAACTCTGCAAGACTCCTGTCTATGACCAAGGCCTGCTAGTGTCCGTTCAGGGTGAGGGACTTCACCCACGGAATCCATGAGCACCTGCTCGGGAGCAGCAGCATCTGCCTGCTTGCCAAAACCAGTGTGCCCTGTGAGGAAGATGAGGACGTTGGAAGGAGTGAGGACCAGTGGGGAGCACCAGTAGGGAGTCTTCCCTTTGCGAGGTGTGAGGAGACAGCAGCTGCACCTATCAGGTCATTGCCCATGTGCAGGACAAATGACAGAGGAAGGCCACTGTGAATTGAACCATGTATCACACAGCACTGATCAGGCCGGAGCCTGTGCATAGTGCTGAGCTGGTGACCTCATAAGCCAGGAGTCGCCACCATGAGAAGACTGCAGTGCAGAAAGGGCTAGAGACTTGTACCGTAGTGGGCTGGAGCCTCATGTCAGGAGGGGTAGCTGCCAAGGACTTCATTGTGCCAATCGGGCTGGGGCCCGTATACTGTAAAGATACAGTGACCCTATTTGCCAGAGGGCATTATCAACCAGGCAAGGGGCTCCGGCCAGGATAATCACAACAACTCCCATCGAGAGACGGATCGGATACTTACCCCACAAGAGGAGCTGCAAAGAACTTCGTCACTAGTGCATCTTCTAGTGTGTGTGAAGGACACTGCACTTGCTGAGTGCAGCCTGCTGGGGCCATGTTAGGCAAACTCACCTGAACTCAGCTGCTGCTGCCACTCCAAGCACCCATGATCAGGGTGTGCTCAGGAACCCCAGACGCTTCATGCCTACAAGTGGGTAAGGTGGATTTCAGGCTTGTTGGCCCGGGGGAATTTGCTAATTTGCTGTTCGTGAGACACAGATGATTTTAAATTAGAATCAAAGTAGACTCTTGAGACTTGGACTTACTAGTGGGGCATTACCTCGATGTTACCAATAGTGAATAGGGAACAATCCCTATTGCTAAAGTGAGGAGGGAACGGGACAGGGAATCACCAAAGAAATACTAGAGTCCTGACCTCAGGAGAGACGGTGTAATTATTTGTGAAAGTCATATTTTTCCTTTGTGTTGGACGGATGAAATAAAATACATTTTTCATAAAAGTGAGTATTTGGCTGGAAAATTATTATTGTAATGCACTCACTGAGTTGTGAGCCCATGTTCAATATCCTGTATCTTCTCTACACCCACCCACCCCATCACCAACTCCCTAGGGGAGCCTTGGACTGCTAGACTACGTTACTACTGAGAGCCAAGTGCAGAAGGGCTACTTGGCCCAGCTGCTTAGGATACATAGTAGGTCGGGTCACAGGACATCATAAAAGGCTTCAACCCCCTCGGTTCGGTCCAGTAGCCCCTGCATGCCTCATGTCCACTTGAAAGGGGTTCTAACAATGTGTGTGCCAAAACTAGCTACTGTTTAGCCACTGCACAGTCAGCATAATCATGAATGCAAGCGCCTCAATTATTTAAATTATGGCTTCCAAAAATGAAAATCTGGAGCTATACCCTTGCAAACACCTGCTCAAATTAAGCAACTGAAAAGGACCATGGCTAGATGTAGTTACACTAGAGTTTGCTAAGTAAGGTAAACAGTTAACATGAGTATTGCTCGCGGAGTCAGCAGATTAAAGAGATATTTCATAGAGAATGACTCACATGACCAGGCTAAAAAGGTTTTGGTACCTATGCTAGCCCTGGGCATAAGGCAGTTGAAAATCGTCAGAAAATGCCTTAGAAGAAGATTTTGCATCCAGTTTCGTAGGTTCACTTAAGAGAATGGTTGCAGTGAGGAACACATGTCAAGTTCAATTGGCTGTAGTGAGGGCAGAAGTAAAGGAGAGAAGAATACATACAGAAGAGATATGGCAGATAGTAGGACAGCAGGATAAGAGTAGGAGAAGGCAGAGTAGCTGAGACAAAATCCATAAGTAGAAGTATTAAACAAGTGAATCAATGTGAAAAGGGGGGTTTGCAAAAAATAAAGCATAGACGTAAGTTGGAGTAAGAGTGGGAATATGTAGGAGTAAGAGTAGAAGTAGCAGAAATAAGGCTACAATTTCTTTGCAGGAAGAGTAGAAGAGAGAATAGCACAATGGATAATATGGACAGCGGTAAGAATAGGGACAGGTGATGCAGGGACAGAAGTTAACAGTACTGACTGGACTGGGCACAGAGAAGGAGTCAGGGGGGGAGCAGATGCAATGATTTTAGGTTCAGAATATTATAGGGTCTAGTACACTCAGGCTTTGTGTCATCTCAAAGAACTCTGGTAAATTCAGCTTGAGCCATAAATACGGAGTGGCGAACTAAAGTACACTTATGCAGAGAAGGCAACTTCAGTGGGAAAACCTTGTTCTTTTAGGTTCAGATGGCAACTCAAACCCTAATTGTTAGGCACGTGAGAACAGGCTCCATTATTAGACATTTCAGCTGTGTTTGAGCTATCCCCTGTGAAAAATGGAGCTTCACAAGATGTTATTGCTACATCGCCCATTTCTGAGTAGCACTGTCTGGGATAGATAGATCATCATGTTGCAGAACAGCAGGGAATGCTGTCACTGATAACAGATCTGGGAGCTCTCCTCGCAAATAACTCATACAAATTCTGATGGACAGAGTATTTCAAAACTTGAGGCAAAGGAAATACCCCTTTACAATAGTGTTAGCAAAAGCCAATGGTTCTCAGGCACTACAGTCTGCACGTACAAACAGCTGAATTTAGCTTTAGAGAACTGAGATTTGGTACGAGTGCTTTCTCTTGAAGCTTCCCATAAAAGGTATAGGCAGAAAAGTCAGACTACTATGAAAGCCGGAACAGATTATGAATTGAAGAGACAGTGTAGATATGGGACCAAAAGCGAAAAATGTTTCTGATTTCTTGGACAATATGGTGGATGCATTGTAAAAGGATTGGCAGAATAAGAAGGGGCAGGGGTGAGATGCTCTGCATGATGCTCTTAATGTATGTAAGGGTTTGTTTGGGGACAAACGCTGAGCATCAGGTGGTAACTCCCATAAAGAAAAAAGTGAAAATTTAGTAGACAAAAAATAGATCTAAAGACAAAAAAAATCTGATCGTTTTTTGTTCTCTGGCAAATCAGGCCGAGTTTGTTTAGCTTGACTCTAAAGTTTATAGCACTATATGTTCAGCATGTTGCCACCTGAGCTGTATTTTATGCTTTACAAAGTAGTACAATATTATGAGGAACACACAGTGGAAACTACGACCTTCTCTCTCACGCTGGCTTTTTTTTTTTACTTTCCTCACGTATTTTGGTGCAGAGGTAAGATAATGTTCAAGTTCTACATGCAGCATAAGATAGTTATGATCATGCAAGAAGGGAATAAAAAGAGGCTGCCATCTCTGGTGAGATGGTGATAGTGCGAAAGAAGGCTGCAAGTAAATATGTTTCTCCGTTGAATGAGGGATGCAACAACTCTGAGGGACATCCCAGGGCTCGACCTTAAGAAAGTCCTTGGGAGAAGTTAACAGCTATGACTCAGGTAGTTTACACAACACATGTGGTTTTGGTTGACTACTCACTTTCACTGAAAGACTGTTTCAGGCTGCCTTTGTCAGTGAGTTAAGAGAAGGCTCTTCCACTTATTCGTCTCCTGAGTAGTTTGGGGATAGACAAATGAAACTGAGAAAGAAAAGAGAGTCCAAGAGAAAAATGATAATAAAAATGTGATTGAAAATAGGGAGACGATGAGTGATCTGGCAAGCAAGTAAATGACAGTGACTGGGTCTGAAGGTAAATCGGTAACGATTGAGTACAGTGTCATAATGAAACTTGAGCTCCCCCACACCACCCCAGCAAAGCAGACGGAGGGCCTCCTCCCCAACCAGTCAGGAGCTGTCAGGCCAGGGGCCCACAGCCCGTGCACAGTGTACTCTACTGAAGGGCCCCCCTGGAGCTCAAAATGCACCCCCAACCCACTCACCACAGAGACTATGGGGGCTATTGTAACGCCAGTGACTGAGTGAGTCTACAGTGAATTAGTCAGTAAAACAATGTCATAAGGTCCATATCTGTGAGAGTGTTTGCATGTGTTGGACATTGAGAAGTGCTTATTGAGATCGGGCTTTTCCTTAACACATGGGCCCTTAAACAAACCTACTTATCCTCCAGCCAAACCCTCACGCTCCTAAAGAAGCTAGCTGGGCAGACACTGTATAATAAAAGCAAACACAAAAATACACAATATCTATTTCTTTGTCTCTCCCCTTTGTGCTGCATGGCAGCCATGGTGCTCACAGTGCGAACAGGCACAACAGTGTGAAATGAATCAGCGGCACTGAAGCGATGGTCACTTGTTCACAGTTACCTAATTCAGAGTAATTTCTTGTGGCTTTCCCCTTAAAAAAACTTGAAATTGGTAAATGCTTTATATAAAACAGAAATCCTCAAAGCAAAAGCATCTCTCCTGGCACAGCGGGAGAGCGGATACAGAGATATTCACTGCATTCGAAAAAAACTTGAACCTTAATGCTTTGCAAGGATTATTTTTCACAACATTTTTGCCCATAACTCAGCATGATACACTCTTTCTGTCCAGGTCATATTTGGGTCCCCACACTAGGTTAGTGGGGACCCCAAAATAATAACCCCTCCCACCATTAAGTGTCTTTCTAAGCATTCACATGGCTGGAACTTTTGTTTTCCAGCTAGGAACAGCTTATGTTTAAGGGCCTTGTTTGTAATATCATTGCTATAGGTTTATGCACTATGCCCTCTAGGGGCGACATACATGCCATTTTCATTTTGTGTGGTTATGCCCTCTAGGCTCTTACTAGATAGTTGCATGACCATGTTTCTCACAAATGCTATTTTCATTGTGGTGTTCTCTAGGGGCTGTTCTAACCATTACAGTTATATCAACATATTAAAATATTCATGGTAAGGAAACTTGCCCAATAGTGCTTTGCAGTGCATTACTTTTACAAACCATTTTTGATCATAACTCAGCCTGTGGTGCTCCTAGGACAATGGAACCACATTTATAACATTGACCACAATGTGCTCCTTCTGTCTACATCCTCTCTGAGTCCCCCACACTATGTTAGAGGGGCCTCCAAAATAATAATCCTCCTGCCATTTAATGTCTTTTAAGCTTTCTCATGGCTAGAAATTTTGTTTTATAGCTAGGAAAAGTTTTGTTTTAAATACCCTGTTTATAATATCCTTGCAGTAGGTATGCTAGCCTTAAAATATCATCTAGGGGCTAAATATATAGGTACACTTCATTACTTACTTTAGATTTTTTCATGGGGTTATGCCATTTAGAGGCTAACAGTATGGTTTCATGACCATGTTTCTTACAAATTATATTTTTGTTATAGTACCCTCTATGGGCTGTTTTGAGCATTACAGTCTAATGCCAAAAGTTTAATTCTGATAAAAGTATAAATGATAATTGTATATGTTTTAATGATCGCTTCTTATTAAAATTATGACCATAATTCAGGACAACTTAACATCCTTATTACACTATGACTGTTTAAACACTCTTGATATATTTGGGTGACCCTTCTAGTTTATTTCTCCTCTGTGGCTGTCTTGTGTCTTTTTGGGGGGAATTGTGTTAGCCAGCCAGCACCTCTGATTGTGGCTGGTGAAAGTATTAGTCTATTGGAATTAGCACAGCAGGTTTAGAACTTATCAATTCACATATAAAGAAAGTCCAGTTCTCTAATAATATGGATACAACAAATCTTCTCTTTATTTTCTTCCATTCGGTTATTTCCTTCCATATTGTTCTTGGTGATGCATAATGTACATACTAACAACAGCCAACACGTTTCGCCCTTTAACATAGGAATTCTTCAGGGCTGTAACATAATGTGTAACAAAAATGAAGAAACAAACAACACTTGGACACATAGTCAAAACAGCACATAATTATGAGACAAAACATGAGGGTTAGTGTGAATATAAATATAAATGAAATTAAGAATAAACATATAATTATATAAATATATACAAAAACGTAAGTCTAAAAAGTTACTTGGAATTGAATGGGCAACAGTGAAACCCTAGTGTTGCGACATAGGAAACTAGCAAGGGAATTCAAATGTGAATCAAGAATAGAAAAAAGTATATTCCTAGTGAATCTGATGGGGGAGAAGGAAAAAAGAAGAATCAGACCATTGTATGACCAAACTGGAAGGAGCCATAGGCGGTGAGTGCCAATATATATCGGAACAATTATCCCCAGCCTAGCCCCCGTCATGTCATTAATACGTTTATCGTTGTTAGAAATGTAAAAGTGCAAGGCAAAGGAACTCGTGTCACTCGTATGGTAACAATTAGCAAAGAAATCCCTTACATTATATAGACCATCCACCGATGGCCGTAGTCGGACGGTTGGTGATATAGATCGACCTACATTATTAATACCGAATCCTCCGTTAATATAGGCGAGCTAACGAAAGGTAAAATGTCATACTCAGATATTAAAGGTAAGTTCATAGTGCCGGTTTAGAAACTATCCATGGCCCTCATCGTGGTTAGGGGACCATTCGAAGCAGGAAAAGTCCGCCTGCACTTCGCCGACGCGGTTTCAAATTTAACACCGCCATCGGCATTCTTAAATGCAGGCGCCTGTTATATGATCCTTCTGATCCCGGAAGTTCGGGACCGATGAATAGAAATAGAAAGAGGACCATAGAGTTGAGAGTGGCGGCCATGTTGCTAATGTGTATCACCACGTCCATGCATGGTGAAAGATCACACCCTAGAAAACCAGAATATCAAACGAACTGAGTGTGAAAAAAGGCAGCCATCTTATTCGGAGTTATGTATATGATGTTAAATGGAGTCATCTCTCTATTGGTTGACCCAGAAAGGGGATGTAAATTATATGTCAAATATGACAGTCATGCTGAAGGTTGACAACATTTGTCACTGTTTGTGGTCATTCTATGTTGTGTTCCAGGGGTATCCCTAATACTTTAGTTTTCTCTAAACAATATCAATAAACCCCAAGAAAAAAACAGGAATTCTATGAAAAATATGTAGGGGGCCCAATATGTCAGTTGTCTCTAAGCCAAAATGATGGTACTATATATAACTAACTCATATTATCTTGGGTTAACTTAAGTGATAAGTGAAAAGAATGCTGAGGTATGCACAGAAGTATGTGTGAATAATGGTGACAACAAATAATAACGATTTGACATTGTAATCAGAAAGATAGATATGACATTCGGTACTATCAGATGGTTAGTATATCTGAGAAAGATGCAAGGCCTAAATGTGCACATCATCATTTATCGAATTGGTGTTACAAGCAATGCAAAAATGCTAAGGTATGCAAAAATGCTAAGGTATTCACAAAGGTATGTGTGAATAATGATGACAACAACTAATAATTTGACATTGTAATCAGAAAAAACAGATATAGTTCCATAATATTCGATTACATTTTCAACAACGATAAACGTATTAATGACATGACGGGGGGCTAGGCTGGGGATAATTGTTCTGATATGTTGGCACTCACCGCCTATGAATCCTTCCGGTTTGATCATACAATGGTCTGATTCTTCTTTTTTCCTTCTCCCCACCAGATTCACTAGGAATATGTAGGTGAAGACATGTCTAAATCATAACCAACCAGAAACTGAATAGGTAGGTTTATGCCTGCCAATTATGTACCATCACATGATTACGCCTGCACAAAGTTTGCCTCTGACACTGGGGATAATAATAAATGTTTTATTATATTGGATATTTCACTATTACTCAACATTTTTAATACTTTTTTCTATTCTTGATTCACGTTTGAATTCCCTTGCTAGCTTCCTATGTCACAACACTGTGGTTTCACTGTTGCCCATTTAATTCCAAGTAACGTTTCAGACGTACGTCTTTGTATATAAGACAACTGTCAGGGCACTCATGAACATAGGATTAGAAGTTGTTGATGTATAGAATCTTCAGTGTGGAAAGGACATCACACCATCAACAGTTCAGATTAAATTTATTTCTTGAAGCACACAGTTCATCATAATAATAGAAAATCGTCCTTGAGTTTCATATTCATATAGCCACCACAGCCAACACGTGTTTCGTCCTATGAGAGAACCCTCTCACGGACTTCATCAGGGCTGCAAAAAATGAGAACACAACTATATCTGAGATCTATATACAAAGGACTGTTAAGAGCAGAATATAAACCATTATTTATCGTGATGTTTGTGAGAGTCGAAACATGCCATATGTGACTTAATGTGCAATAAGAATAGAAAATGTTCTGATATCAATTACCGGACAGAGAGTTACCACCATAAATAATAACCACATATTATTAGAGAGTAAAGCATTAAAATATAACCACAATGTGATATCTCCTTGTGTAAAGGAAATCATAACTTTGGAAAAAGAAGGAATAAAAGAGAAAACCGTCATCCCATAGCAAAAATCCTAGAAGAGTACCTGAGAAACGCGAATAATTGAAAACAGCCAAGAACTGCTTAAACCCACGGCCGAATATTAGATGAGAAACCTTTACAAAAAACAACACTCAAATTCCCATCACTTTCGGGACATACCTTGATTCAGGTAAGTATTATGTAAGAAATAATCCTTTCCAGATACTTGTGAAATCTGCGAAAACAATCATAAGTAAAACTGTACATTATCTAAATCTCATGTGAAGCCCGAAAACACCCAATACCTCAATGTAAAACTATAAGTATAATCCTTGGACCTGAAACTGACCTCATTAAAGTGCAAACAATCTCAGAACAAATCATCTAGTGAAGAATTCCTCTGACGTTATCTGAAAGTGAGATACGAAGAAAATTGTAGTCAATACACTGAATAATAATCCGGTGAGCCTAGAAGAAAACCCATAATCAAAACGCTTCCCGATGCAAACCTAGAGTAAGA